>NC_064630.1:353811130-354137796 GCF_023864275.1 Schistocerca cancellata | reverse complement strand
GTTTCACCACGCAACGCCGGTCAACTGCTGTTTGTGTATGAGGAATCTGTGGGAAACTTTCCTCATGTCAGCACGTTGTAGGTGTCGCCACCCGCGCCAACCTTGTGTGAATGCTCTGAAAAGCTAATCACTTGCATATCACAGCATCTTCTTCCTGTCGGTTAAATTTCGCGTCTGTAGCACGTCATCTTCGTGGTGTATCATTTTTAATGGCCAGTAGTGTATTCATGTTGCATTTAATTTTTTATTTTTCTATTTACAATTAATTTTTAATTTTTATTACACTCTTGCCTGTCTTTCTCTGTTGTGGAGGTAACATTTCTTGTTAGTCTTCTGCTTTGCTCTTGAGATCTATTGACGTTGTGTTGACATTAAGTGTGTCCATTTGGCATTAAAGGCTGGAAGCTGGGAAGCTGGTTTTTAGATATTGGAGGTGCAATCAGGTTATTAATATAATACAAAACTTGCTCTCTTGACTAAATCAAACTTCACTTTATTATTTGTCTCTTGCGTTCAGTCTCTCACCGCATCATTTTGTGTAGGCCGCATGGTGATGGTACGTCTGAGAAAGCCTCGTGAAAGGACAACGAGTGCGTAGTTCACTTGACGCACCGGTGTCAGGGCGGATGAGTGAGTATTTGTTGCATGTACACTTCAGGTAATCAAGCTTCCTCACCTAGAAGTGAATAGTCTAGGATACCGCACATGATGCCGAATTATAGGTACTATTAGCAGTGCCAGCTGAAAAAGACGTGAAACCAGCTTGCGTTATCTCATTTAACTGTTAGACCCGCCACGGCTACATTCGTAGTATACATGAATACCGCACTTGCTGCAGAGATGTCACGGAAGAGGTTTTAGATGAGTCGGTATTCTCGATGGAAATACGAACGTGCACTAATATAGTTCAATTGTTGTTCATTATTTACAACAGAGTGTAAGGGGTTCATCACATTGCTGGAGCAAATGTAATATCCATGTGTTGCTCACTTGCTAGAACGACAATTCACAGGCGCTGCCTGCGACATAAAATATCTTTGCTCCTGTCAAAAGAGAGCTGCAATAGAGTCGCAACTCAGAACAGTCTCCGCCACAGTTCCAGTCGCTCGCTGCTACAATGTAGTTGTAGTCTGTCGTTGCTACAGTGCAGTTTATAGTTAGTAGTTGTTAAATATACATGAAAATAGTAACTGTTCTCGAAAGAACAGATACCAGGAATAAGTCCCTGCAGTCACGCTATTCATCTGTGTCCTCCGTGGCTCAGTTGGATAGAGCGTCTGCCATGTAAGCAGGAGATTCCCGCTTCGAGTCCCGGTCGGGGCACACATTTTCAGCTGTCCATATCAAGGTATGTCAACAACACCTGTCGGCAGCTCAGGGTTCCAATTAATTATCATTTATTCTAGAGAATCTGCACGGTCATCAATGGTATCTGTTCTTTCGAGAACAGTTACTGTCTTCATATATAGTTAAATGGCTACCCGGCCATTGACCTTCGTCTGTGCGAGTGCGCACAGGGTGCGCGAACTCTTACCGGAATCGTCAACTTAAGTGGGCGTGAGTAACAATTGGATGGACATAGTATTTTTTAAGGAACATTACGTACGTAGATTGTGGACACTTGGGAATGTGGGTCTGACGGGAAGCGTGCAAGGGATAAGTTCCTGCAGTCGCGCCATTCATCTGGGTCCTCGGTGGCTCAGATGGATAGAGCGTCTGCCATGTAAGCAGGAGATCCCAGGTTCGAGTCCCGCTCGGGGCACACATTTTCAGCTGTCCCCATCAAGGAATGTCAAAAACACCTGTCGGCAGCTGAGGGTTCCAATCAATTATCATTTATAGTAGTTGTTAAGGTCACAATGCAGAACAAATTGCAAAATTTTAGTACATGGAACTGAATAATAATTGTGATCAGCTGAAGAGCTAAATGATACCATGGAATGAGATGATGATGAACAAACGAATAATTGTTAATATAATGAAAAATCAACAGTGTAATTAAGTCAACCATCTATTGTGAGGTAAATTTTATAATTTTTATTGGTTTGCGCGTAGTTAAGTCACTTGTCAGAGATGTTAATATGAATTTGTTTCAATCTTTTCTTTTGTTATTCGTCAGCACCAATTGACCCAGATTTGTAATACATTCAATTTTACCGTTAATGGATTGTAGATCTTTATCAATAACGTAAAAAATTTTCAGAATATAATTGTTTTTACCAGTCAACTATAAAAGTATAATTTCCCCTTAAGTCACTGCCAGTCCCATTCCAGTCATTTATATAAATTAAAATATTCCAGAATTTTTGTCAGATCATATTCATGTGTTCTTTAGTAATCAGACGACCAGCTGTGCAGCTGTGTCACGAAGTAAAGTTTTTCTAGTAATTCAGATCACAGACAAATGTTACCCAGTATTAGTAGATAGGCCATCATTGCACTAAGCTGTGCCATTTACGAGCAGATATATAGACAGCGTTATTCGGCGACACCATCACGAGGTAAGATTTTTTCAGTCTACACTCCTGGAAATTGAAATAAGAACACCGTGAATTCATTGTCCCAGGAAGGGGAAACTTTATTGACACATTCCTGGGGTCAGATACATCACATGATCACACTGACAGAACCACAGGCACATAGACACAGGCAACAGAGCATGCACAATGTCGGCACTAGTGCAGTGTATATCCACCTTTCGCAGCAATGCAGGCTGCTATTCTCCCATGGAGACGATCGTAGAGATGCTGGTTGTAGTCCTGTGGAACGGCTTGCCATGCCATTTCCACCTGGCGCCTCAGTTGGACCAGCGTTCGTGCTGGACGTGCAGACCGCGTGAGACGACGCTTCGTCCAGTCCCAAACATGCTCAATGGGGGACAGGTCCGAAGATCTTGCTGGCCAGGGTAGTTGACTTACACCTTCTAGAGCACGTTGGGTGGCACGGGATACATGCGGACGTGCATTGTCCTGTTGGAACAGCAAGTTCCCTTGCCGGTCTAGGAATGGTAGAACGATGGGTTCGATGACGGTTTGGATGTACCGTGCACTATTCAGTGTCCCCTCGACGATCACCAGTGGTGTACGGCCAGTGTAGGAGATCGCTCCCCACACCATGATGCCGGGTGTTGGCCCTGTGTGCCTCGGTCGTATGCAGTCCTGATTGTGGCGCTCACCTGCACGGCGCCAAACACGCATACGACCATCATTGGCACCAAGGCAGAAGCGACTCTCATCGCTGAAGACGACACGTCTCCATTCGTCCCTCCATTCACGCCTGTCGCGACACCACTGGAGGCGGGCTGCACGATGTTAGGGCGTGAGCGGAAGACGGCCTAACGGTGTGCGGGACCGTAGCCCAGCTTCATGGAGACGGTTGCGAATGGTCCTCGCCGATACCCCAGGAGCAACAGTGTCCCTAATTTGCTGGGAAGTGGCGGTGCGGTCCCCTACGGCACTGCGTAGGATCCTACGGTCTTGGCGTGCATCCGTGCGTCGCTGCGGTCCGGTCCCAGGTCGACGGGCACGTGCACCTTCCGCCGGCCACTGGCGACAACATCGATGTACTGTGGAGACCTCACGCCCCACGTGTTGAGCAATTCGGCGGTACGTCCACCCGGCCTCCCGCATGCCCACTATACGCCCTCGCTCAAAGTCCGTCAACTGCACATACGGTTCACGTCCACGCTGTCGCGGCATGCTACCAGTGTTAAAGACTGCGATGGAGCTCCGTATGCCACGGCAAACTGGCTGACACTGACGGCGGCGGTGCACAAATGCTGCGCATCTGGCGCCATTCGACGGCCAACACCGCGGTTCCTGGTGTGTCCGCTGTGCCGTGCGTGTGATCATTGCTTGTACAGCCCTCTCGCAGTGTCCGGAGCAAGTATGGTGGGTCTGACACACCGGTGTCAATGTGTCCTTTTTTCCATTTCCAGGAGTGTATTTCCCACGGACAGATTCATAATGATTTTACGTGACCATGTCGTAGCGCTGCTTACTTCTAAACTTATCAGTTTTTCATGAGTTAAGATTTATCAGTTTTCATACGTCAGGAATTAATTATGCAAATTTAATTATTTTTATTTTTATTTTCTGTTCGGGAAGGTTACACATCTTTATTTTATATATTTTTTTTTATTTTATACGAGAAGGTTACAAGAGTACTGTCGAGAGGTCAATCCCTGTACACTTCTTATTGTTTATCAATGAGTAGATAAGAGTTAGTTACCTTTCCTATCATACACGAATTCCGAATGTTCTCCTGTTCCGCTATGTTTCTCCCACGCCGAATTTTCTCTCGGCAAACTGCAGAATTCTCTAAAAGAATCTTTAAGTAAAGTTTCTAACATGAAACTCCACATACTTCAAAAGTATAGAACCAAAATGAATACTCAGGCCTATTTTGCTATCCTAAAATAGGCTGCTTACATGTTCGGAAAGTTAAATAATTGACGAGTGAAAAGTCACTCATCTGAGGCGCTACTCCTTACTTACCGCATATAGTCCATCCTTCATTATGCTGAAACAAAAATGTTACTCCAGACTATACAGTCAATCTACTCACCTTAAACTCCACCAACAGTGTTTACAAATGTACCCTAAGAAAGTGCCTGTCACGCCTAATTAGCGATCGGATTGGATGGTTGTGCCTGCTAATCTCAGATCCTTCAGGCTTCCTGCCTTAAACGATCTGTACACTGCATAATATGTAAATGTTATCGATTTCCGCATACTGGAATCTACAAACCTATAATATTTTTATTTTGGTAGATATGGAAGGTATCCACCTACAGTCCAAATTCCACGTCTTCAGATTTAAAAACGAGGGAGATCCCATTTTTAAATAGGTAATAAATAATTTATTTTTTTTTCAGATGGAAAATGCCAGCATCTAGAGTTTTTTAGCTACAGAGTTCCAATATGAAACATATCCCTGATTGAAGCATATATATCTACATTGCCATTCCAAATTATTGAGTTTTTCTTCAAACTAATACATAATCTGAAAGTTTCAATGTATTCTCGACAAAAATTAGAATAACTTGACATAATTATGTATAAAAGTAAATTTAATATTATAGCGTTATATAGTCTTTAGAATTACATATTTGAGCCAATTTGCAACTTTATATATGATAACCGTACAAATATTTTATGCTACAGTTACAATTTTACTCCTGAAAACTACTGGATGGATTAGTTTCAGATTTGGTAAGCAGGACTAATTAAAGATTATATGCAAACATTCTACGAAAATATATCACAAACGTACAATCTGCTGATGTTCTTCATGTGTTCTGCAGTGCATAGGGAGTTCACTGTTACCACAGCACCAAGTATTGTTCTGCTTGCTTGTACCTGGTACAGGCACTTAAGAGCTGCTCACACAAGATTATCAACCAACTACTGTTTCCCTTCACAACAACGCCAACAGCTATACATACTGCGTACATCACCCAGTGAAAAACCATTTGTAGCTATTAGTAGTACGTTATAAACTGTTGTTATATTAGAGAGAGTTATTATTGTCTCTAAGGAAAAGTTCTGACTGATATGTGATAATGAGGTAATACACACTGGTGTGCAAAACTTAAGGAAGAACATAATTTCCGTATGATGTGCCAGTGTTACGTAACGTAGCTCGATGAAACTTGGAATCATACATAGAGAAAACTGCTGTAGTACAGAAGGTAAGTGACAGAAAAATGCAATAATATAAACAGAAGTGATACTCAAAGACAACAATTACAGTAAATTCACATCGATTAATGATAGTCCCCTGGACATTACAACATGGTTCGTTGCTTAATAGGGTGTGTCACCGCCACGAAAGGCAGTGCATCCTCTGCAACGAGCTCCCATGATGGCCACAAGGCTGCTAAGTGGCTGCATTCCACCACCAGCGCGGATGACAACAGCTGGATGGACGTTGGTTCATGCGGACGTGTTGCATTACTCCTCCCCAAAGCATCGCACACGTGATAGATGTATTTTGTGTCGGGAGAACCGACAGCCCACACTGTTCGCCAGTATGCTCTCGTTGCAAAACTTCTCCAGTTGCACAGTTCGATTCTGTCGCGCACTGTGACGCATAAAAATGAAGTCAGGGCAAAATCTACCCCTTAAAGGACTCACATTGGGAAGTGGTATACTGATCAGCCATATACCATGCCCAACGACCTACTATCGATATAAACCTGTCCAAGCGATAGCTGCGTCACGTGACGAGGTATGGCTGCTAGCCAGACGTGCGTGTGGTGCATGCAGTATCAGTGAGCGTGCTGTCTGTTTGTACAATGGGGAAGGTGTGCGATCTATCTGAATTTGGTGGAGGACAGATTGTGATGGCCCAGAGGCTCACTACGAGCATTTCGGAAACTGCACGACTAGTTGGGTGTTCGAGGAGTGCTGTTGTGAGTGTCTTCAACACATGGCGAAACTAAGGTAAAACCACGTTCAGATTTCGTTGGGTTGGGCCGCTACCCCTCTTTACAGATGTCTGGCGTTGTAGGCTGGACAGACTGGTAAAACGACGAACTGTGACGAAACTAACATCAGACTTTAATGCTCGTCATAGAATAAGTATGTGTGAAAACGTAGTGCACCGATCACTCCTAATAATGAGCCTCCGCAGCCGACGACTCATGCATGAGCCAATGTTAACACCACGACATCGGCAACAACGACGGGAGAAGCTCCTTGTCACATGTACTGCAGGACAGGAAAAGCTGGCGTCGGCTTCATTGTGCTCTGGGGAACATTCACGTGAGCATCCAAGGGTCCAGTGCATCTCGTGCAAGGCACCATGACGGCCGAGATGTATCGTATACTGGTTGCAGACCACATACACCACTTCATGACGATGATGTTTCCCGACGGCAGTGGCACATTTCAACAAGATAACGCGCCATGTCACAATGCAAAGAGTGCGATGGAGTGGCTCGAGGAACACAGTGGCGAGTTCCAATTGAGGTGCTAGTCCAAAACTCGCCAGATCTGAGCCTGAACGAACGCGTCTGTTATGTGACAACATGGCGTCAGAGCTCTTCACACCGTGCCCCGGAATTTTCAGGAATTAGGTGACTTGTTTGTGCAGATGTGGTGCCAACTCCCTCCAGCGATCTATCAAGGCCTCATTGCCAAAAGTTTATATACAGGCTACTAGGGAGATGTCATAATGTTCTGGATGATCAGTGAATAATGTCGCAGTAAAGTTGTCGCTATATAAGGTTAAGTCCAAAACTGTCGAATATAATCGTTTTAGTGGACATATGTTGTCTTGTGGGGAGGCATAATGTTGCACGGGACAACTGACCTCCAAATCCTTGAGCACGGTATGCTCACCAGTCAAAGGTATTGCTATAATGTACTCGCCCCCAATGTGACTCTTTTCTGGGGCGCATTCGACACTGACCTTATTTTTACGAATGACAGCATCGAAGAGCACGAGTGGAGGAGCTCTGGCAACGAGAGGATGATAGACGGATGGACTGCCCCGTCCCTTCCTCCAACTTAAATACTGTCGAACACGTGTGTGATGCGTTGGCGAGGCGTTTTGTAATACGTCCACATACATCAATGACCATGCAGCAGTTGTCAAACACCCTGGTGGAGGAATGGAACGCCCTATCGAACGCACCGCCGGAAGATCGTCTTAAGAATCTTGTGACCAGCACGGAATCAGGTTTCAGGACTGCACTGCCACCCATAGTGATTACACATTCTATTAAGAACCATGTCCAGACTTTTGTAATGTATAGGAGACCATCACGAATAGCAGTTACCTCAGCGTAATTAATATGGCTGAAATGGCTCTGAGAACTATGGGACTTAATATATCAGGTCATCAGTCCCCTAGAACTTAGAACTACTTAAACCTAACTAACCTAAGGACATCACATCCATCCATGCCCGAAGCAGGATTCGAAACAGCGACCGTAGCAGTCGCGCGGTTCCAGACTGAAGCGCCTAGAACCGCATGTCCACCGCGGCCGGCTCGTAATTATTTTTTTTTTTTTTTGGTCATCAGTCTACTGACTGGTTTGATGCGGCCCGCCACGAATTCCTTTCCTGTGCTAACCTCTTCGTCTCAGAGTAGCACTTGCAGCCTACGTCCTCAATTATTTGCTTGACGTATTCCAATCTCTGTCTTCCTCTACAGTTTTTGCCCTCTACAGCTCCCTCTAGTACCATGGAAGTCATTCCCTCATGTCTTAGCAGATGTCCTATCATCCTGTCCCTTCTCTTTATCAGTGTTTTCCACATATTCCTTTCCTCTCCGATTCTGCATAGAACCTCCTCATTCCTTACCTTATCAGTCCACCTAATATTCAACATTCGTCTATAGCACCACATCTCAAATGCTTCGATTCTCTTCTGTTCCGGTTTTCCCACAGTGCATGTTTCACTACCATACAATGCTGTACTCCAGACGTACATCCTCAGATATTTCTTCCTCAAATTAAGACCGGTATTTGATATTAGTAGACTTCTCTTGGCCAGAAATGCCTTTTTTGCCATAGTGAGTCTGCTTTTGATGTCCTCCTTGCTCCGTCCGTCATTGATTATTTTACTGCCTAGGTAGCAGAATTCCTTAATTAATTAATAACTCTGAATAAAAACATCAGTTCTCCTCGTCTCATTGCGTCTCGTGAAAAATTACTTTCGTCCTTAAGTTTTGCACACCAGCGCATTTCTTGACTAGCGTTCATGCAAGTGATCTCATCTGAAACATGAGGGCCGAAGTACTAGATGGGGTGTGCAGTGGGTTGTTGTACGCAGATAGATGGTGTACCACATCGTTCTTTGTCATTCAGACCATTTTGACAGCTATGAAAGAGACTGCAGCACCTAATCACTGCATCATTTTATGGTTCACTATTACGCTTTCCTACCATCAACTCATTATAGTGTGTTCCGACACTCTTGGCGCAATGAAGCAGGATTACTGCAGGGTAGTGACATGGTACACAACTGCCCGCATCTCGTGGTCGTGCGGTAGCGTTCTCGCTTCCCATGCCCGGGTTCCCGGGTTCGATTCCCGGCGGGGTCAGGGATTTTCTCTGCCTCGTGATGGCTGGGTGTTGTGTGCTGTCCTTAGGTTAGTTAGGTTTAAGTAGTTCTAAGTTCTAGGGGACTTATGACCACAGCAGTTGAGTCCCATAGTGCTCAGAGCCATTTGAACCATTTGGTACACAACTGTTGCTCGGGAATTCTAATGTGCAATCTGACAGCAGATAGGTATTTCCAGACAAACAGAAACTAATTCCGTTTAAAAATTCTAAAAGCTCGAAGTTTCGATCCCATCTCTGGGGCCTCCTTCAGGATTGTTCTGGTGTCCCCGTTTCGCTGAACACTTTAGGATACAAGTACAATCCTGAAAAAAATCCCAGCAGTGATACTGAAACGTCGACTATTTAATAGTTTCTAAGGAGCAAAGCTTAATTGCATATTTTTTTTATTTGGGGAGGGGGTTGATAATTGAAGCTTTATTACCGCACCTCGTAGACCACTAGTCTGCAAATCGAGGCCATCCGTCATGCTACACGGTCGTACGAAGCGGGAGGCAACAACGTTGTCGGTTCGTGCACGGTGTTGCCAGTCTTATCATTTTAACAGAGCTCGTTAGTGGTAGGAAAACTGGTGGGAAGTTGTGGTGACGTCACACTGACGCAGGCGCGGGAGTGACCAGAAGAACCGCGGCATGCGGGTGGCAGGCAGTCATTACATTACCTGCAGCCGCGGCGCGGCGCTGCGCTGGCACTTGTAGCGGAAATATCAGCGGCGGCCCTAATGAGAGGAAAGTAACGGGCGGCGCCTGCGGACCGCCGCCTGCTGCCTGGTGGCCCGTGAAGCCGCGATAGCGCCCCGTCCCTCGCCGCCCTGCCAGCCGCACAGCCAGCCCCACACGGGCTAATACCCGCAGCTCCGGGGAAGCAGGGCGGCTGGCGCTCCGGCAAGGGGAGGCGACTCAAGGCTACCGCCACGTGGCGCTCCACGTCCACCGTAGTCGTTGCTTCTGGGTAATGTTCTCCTTTTCACAGCTGCATCTTGTGTATGAAGGGCTTATTTCAATAGTGGTACAAGTCTATTACCTCCACTTTTCTGCCTATAATGCTTCTGAAATTAATGATCCAAACAAACAGAAAGAAAGGTTCATTTCTAGCAAGAAGCCATAGGCTTGAATATTTCTGGTATCTCAACTGCAGATTTTTGGTTCAAATGGCTCTGAGCACTATGGGACTTAACTTCTAAGGTCATCAGTCCCCTAGAACTTAGAACTAATTAAACCTAACTAACCTAAGGACATCACACACATCCATGCCCGAGGCAGGATTCGAACCTGCGACCGTAGCGGTCACGCGGTTCCAGACTGTAGCGCCTTTAACCGCTTGGCCACACCGGCCGGCGCAGATTTTTCAGAGCTCATTTAACTCTAGAACTCTGTATCTCAAAATGAACAAAAATTGACTTTTACCATTATAGGTATAAGCCCTTCATATGAACGCATGGTCTCATGGCGATATGAATTAATAAAATTTTATCTAGCTTCCAGCTGCGTCAAGTAATTAAATACCCAAGTGGTTGCAGACGAGTCTTACTGTTGTGTGGCTGCTGCTGCAGCCCTTATATGACAGTGCTACCACTTGTGACGTCACTGATGCCCAGTCGGGGCCCACGAGAAATACTGGCCCCCGCAACATACTTGTGACGTCGCGATAGTCGCCTTGGCTGCCACATTTCGCGAACTCTCGGCTCTGTGCGAAGCCCATGGGTAAGCAATATGTCAATGAAAAGGCACCCACTGAAGATCTTAACTTTGCTGTGAGCTATTGACATCTTGCATCCATTTAAAGACGCAGTTCAGACTTACTAAAGTCGTCTGAAATGGTTAATCGTTTGCCACTGAAGTCAGCTGCTGCCACTCATAAGATCTGCAGTGTCACATGCGCTGACATACGCGCCACTTCGTGTCTTTCTCGCGGGCCTCGTGCCCGGTCCAGCGCCATATAAAATATTGTTTCCGTTGCGTGCCTGTGGCACACAGTTAAACTTTCCAGTTCCGCTAAGGCTAAGCACAACTCAAGACCAGGACGTGGTATGACTGAAATGAATGAGACCACGCAACAGAAACTGTTGTGTACTGCCTACTCGTCAAATATGGGATGCCTAGGAAACCTGCTTTCTCGGATCGCTAGACAACAATTCAAGCAAATCGTATTGGTGAAGTTTATTACAAAAGGAAATGATTACAATACTCAACTTAGTGTTAAACAGTTGTGTCGTAGGCAAAGGCCGACAGGCAAAATAAACAATCTCTTCAGTATATACAATTCGTTATACGAGAGAAGTAATACAGTTCCTAAGCCGCTGCTACGCAAGTGCCTATTATTGATGCCGCTGCAAAAGTCTTAGAACTGCTAGTCTTCAACTGGGCCGCGGCCGGGTTGCGTGCTGCTTCTGTCCTCTTCGTATCGAGGACGCTGCCGTCGGATTGTCGTCCTATGGAGGGGTCGGTCCGCGTGCAATTGGCTGACGTATTCCTCACAGCCGTTCCCGACCGGTATGCCGGCGCTTAACATTACACCGGAACACAGACATTACCTTCAGAGACTTAAAATGTGGTTTAATGCTGTTGAATTCATAAACGTTTCGTTTTAAATGCTTTAAAACGCTGTGAAATTACTCTTTTCATCCCAGTTGCTACGCCCCCTGCTATACGATAAAGCAGAATGTACTTCATACGAATCAGGGCCTATCCTCCGGGGAATGAACGAAATGAATCCGGAAAAACCTATAAAAAATAAAATCACAGACCAGAGACCTATATAAAGCCAGACAGTGCTGACACACTTCAGTTGACATTACGCTGCACTATGTTATGCAATCAAACTGGATAATTTAATTAGGGGATTGCATCCTTGATTAAAGGTCTCGAATCTCTTCGATGTAAGACCAGTTGTTGGTGAACGACGTATGAGAGATTCACAATAAGCCTCGTCATCTGTGCAGAAGGATACCCATCAAGCAACTGATAGGGACATTGACGAAGCTGTTGCTAGGACTATATATGCTTTAGCTGTGTCAACATGTAAGGTGAATTCGAAATGTTGGCTGGAAGCATTTTAGAACATACAGCTTGGCAAAGGGCTCCTTGTCACACATTTTTACCTTCTGGCGAATATCATCGTGTGAAGACATTTGTCAAAAAGAAGTCGGTTGCTCAACTGCTCTTGCATTAATGTGGGATTGATGGACTGATTTATCACAGAATAATGTGTTGAACTTTATCGTGACAGCACCTCAGCCAGTATGTTATTAAAGTATGGAACATGATGAGGAAAGAGAAACTGCACACTATATTGCTCCGCAAGTAACTGAAGTTATTGGTCGTCACAGACAACACATGAAATACAGTGATCAGGGAGAACGTTAAGACTACCTACCTAATAGCCTGTACCTCCGTTTTTCGCACGGATAACCAGAGTGATGCGTCATGGCGTGGAAGTAATGACGTCTTCGTAGGTCGCTGGCACCACATCTGCACATTGCACATACAAATTTCCTAATACCCGTAAATTCCGGGGAGTGTGTTGGAGCGATGGGCTATGACGCCACATTCAATCACATCCCAGATGTGTTAGATCATGTTCAGGTCTTGAAAGTTTGGGAGCCATCAATTATAACTCGCCACTGTGTTACTCGAACCACACCATCACAATCCTGGCCTTGTGACACGGCGCATTATCTTGTTGGTAAATTCCATTAAGGGTGTAAGAGGTATGTGCTGCCTGCGATATGTAAGCTATAAGAGAATCTGAGACCAAAGAGCAGTGTTGACTGCAGTACGAACTGTGTAGCAGTAGCAGTAAGTTATTGCTAGCGAGCAGTCGCCTGTCTGCGCTTGTCAGTCCAGTCTGGTGTATCATGTTGGCTGGGCCGGTCGCGGTGCAGCGATGCCGGAGCCTGAGTATTATTGTATAGCGTAAAAAGCAGCCTCGCGCATATCTAGTAATGTTATGTGAAGTCCCATGTAAATCTTTTAAAAATGTCCTAATAATAATCTTCGTGATATAAAGCAATTTCTAACAAACATTCATTTCAATTTAAAGAATTGACTAATTTCTTCAATCCATGATCATTCCTATTGTTGCAAAAGAAAAATCAGTTGCTTCCTTTCATAAAATGACAAATCTATCGGCCAGCATTGCACAGAGCTGTACCGGAAAATTTTTATATAAGAGCAGATATATTCGCCGTTTTTATTGAGGTAAGAATTTTTCCTTTTTTATTCGGAATTATCTTACAGGGCCATGACGCAGCGCTGCTGTCGTCCAAATTCTACCAGGTTACTGAATTTATTTTTTATTACGAGGTTTAGGAATTTTGCTGTTTCGAGCTTACATTAAATGGGAAACAAATTTTGTGTGGAGGTTAAATGTGAATGAATTTCTGTAGGGAGGTTATAAATGGGAACCAATTTTGTTCTGAGGTTACACTAAAATTAGAATCGCTATCCATAATAATTGTTTAAATACAGTTTTTTTGTGGGGAGGTTACACTTGGCTCAGAATCGTTATTATTATTATAATATTATTAAATTTTGTGGGGAGGTTACACCTGGTGACATCCGGCCAGGATCGTATTTATTTGTGAATCTCTGAGAAGTAGTCATATATCTGCTCTTATTTACTTAAATGTAGTTTGCATCTGGCGCAACGCATTTACTAATTTGTCACTCTTTCTTTCACAGATCATCGGCAATTTTTTTTAAAAGAAAAAATCTTTATTCTTCAAATATATATATGATACTTACAACCCACCTCCTTATGCAATTAGTGGGTCCTAGTTGATACAATTCAAGTGTTACTATTACAGCTTACTCTATGTTAATTTTCTTTTCCTCTCACTATGGGCACTACTGTTATGTCTTCCTATGTTATTTTATTCTACTTATGCTAACCTACTTCTACCTCCAGCGTTACAGACGTGCCAGCGTAGTATAAACCTATGTTGTTGGCCCTGTTCACCGAGCTAATCCCGGTGAACGTGCCCCTGACACCGGGCTGGCCAGAGTTATTGATCGCTGCAGCACTATACTAATGTTGTTATCCTAGCTTGTCCTACATCTAACCTATCTTAACCTAGTGTCGAAATCGGTGAGTGTCTTAGATCGGTAATTGGGCGCACCCTCCCCCTAATCCCAGACGTGGCGGATTCCAGCCGTGAGGCGGCTGGCCAAGTCCACGCTTCGGCGGAAACAGGACAGGTGCGTGGAGTCAGATTGGGTGTAATGAGATCTTAGTCATTGTTCCTGAGATATTCCCTTATCACTTTGAGTGAGATCTCATTTGCTAACTTGTTCAAGATTGAGAAATGGTCCTCATGCCTGATCAGGTGATACGTGTCATGGTTGGGTAGTTGCTGGCGTAGTTGCACCGCTACATCGTCGAAGAGGTGGCACTCATACACCGCGTGTTCTGTGGTGCCTAGTGTGGCCCCACAGTTACACGCTGGTGTAACCCGTTTCCCGAACCGGCGTAAGTATGCCGGGTAGAGTCCATGACCTGTGAGGAAGTGCAGCAGTCCTCGTGATGGTGCAAAGTGTTTTAACTGCAGTCTTTCCCTGATATTGGGCAGCAGTTCGTGTGTTCTGCGACCGGTTTCTTCATTATCCCATTGTTCTTGCCAGAGTTCTTCCCCCTGCGTTTCATTTCTATTTTGTTCCCCACATAAATCACCATTAGATCAACTATTTTATCCCTGTTGCCCTTTTTAACCCAATACCATGTTGCTTGTTCCCTGATTTTTATGTCAAGCGGACAGAGCCAGATTAGTACTGTTATGGCTCCTCCCGGTGTTGTTCTGTATGCCCCTACTGATCTGAGAAGCATGTTCCGCTGCAGTCTTCTCACAGCCATGGCAGGCATAACCCTCGTGAGTCTGTGGGCCCAGATTCCTGACCCATATCCTACAATTGATGTCAGTATGCTGTTATGGTATAATTTGATTAATTCTGGTGGTAAGTGGAACCACTTGTGACCAATCGCTATTAGATTATTTAATGTTTCTAATGATCTTTGTGTGACGGTGTCTATATGTGATGCATAAGTCCACCTCTCCACCTCTCATCGACGACTACGCCCAGGTATCGCGCCTCATGGCGTCGAAGAACTGGTGAGCCATCTATCCTTACAGTTGGATTCCTAACTAATTGTCCTTTAAGGAGTAGGTATGTAGATTTAGTTGGTGAAATCTTCATTTTGGCCATGTGGCACCATTTACTTAGGATTGATATGGCCGTTTCAATTTTCGGCTCTAAGTCTTCGCGGCTACGGTCGCCAACCAGCAGGAGGAGGTCGTCTGCATAGGCTATGCCCTCTAGCACATCGTCGCTGTTCTGTAGGTTGTCCAAGAGGGGTTCCATGTTAATATCCCAAAAGAGTGGCCCCAGGACAGATCCCTGTGGACATCCCTTGGTGATCTTTTTACTTATTCTCCCGCTAGGGGACGATAGCCAAACCTCCCTATTCTCACAATAGCTCCTGAGACAGCCATATAGCGACCCCGGGCACTCCTTCTCTCGCAAGCGGGAGAAGAGCGAGGGCCACCACAGGTTGTCAAAGGCGCCACTGATGTCCACCATGATGCCGACCACGTATTTGTGCGGGGTAGAGGCACAGACCTCCGCAGCCAGGGCGATGGCGTCAGACGCCGATCTCCCGGCCCTGAAGCCGAATTGTCTGTCACTCATCCCGCACAAAACTCGGTGTGCTGCCAGTCTGTCTGCCAGTAACCTCTCAAAAAGTTTCCCCAGTGTGTCTAGTACACTGATGGGCCTGTAGGACTTAGCTTCTTGTGAATCTTTGTCTGGGCTTTTCTTGATTATTACTACAGTGGCCTTTTTCCATATTTGGGGGAATTTCCCGAGCCGCAAGCACTCGTTGTATAACTTTGTGAGAGGTGCCACCAATTGGGGGGCCAGGAATTGCACCACCTCTGCAGTGATGCCGTCTGGGCCAGGAGCCTTGCCTCTTCTAAGGGCATTTATCTGAGCGGCTACTTCTTCTTCGGAGAAGGGATATACCATGTTGTTGTTCCGGTATTCCTCTTGATCTTGTCTCCGAATCTGCTGTTGTGCCTCAAAGTCATCATTCTCGCCGTCGTCAGGCAGCAGGACACGGAGGAGGACCTCAGCAGTTTCCTGCCAGGTTTCCGTCATCCTGCCCTGATCCCTGACGGTGGACAGCACCATGGGTGACCTAATCTTTTCCCGTACTAACTAGTACGGTACGCCCCATTGGTCCGTAGCTAATTGTGTCTGTACATACTTCTCCCAGCTTTGTAGCCTTACTGCTTTAAGCTCCTGTTGGAAGTGCTCCTTTGCCTCTCTGTATCTTAGCAACCAGCGTTACTTTTCCTCCCAGACGACACTCCGCTGGTAGTACCTCCTCGCCCTCCTAACGGACTGGCGCATCTGTCCCAGTTCGGTTGACCATGGTGACGGAGAGGCCGCTACGGCTCTCCTCCTGGTTGGTACGGCAGCTTTTACCGCCCTAACAACTGCTTTCAGCAGTTCCTCGGCGTATCCTTCGACATCTTCGTCACCATCAGGCAATGTCGGTATTTCACACTCCCTTGACAGGCGGTCCCAGTCAGCTCTGTTGTAGTTTAACTGTGTCTCCCACCCCATGTCCCAGCGGCACTCCTCGTCTCCCAATGAGAATGTAATAAGATTATGATCACTGGTTGTTACCCGATCCCAGACCATCCAATTTGTTACTCTGGTGGCGAGATTGGGCGTGACCGATGTGACATCAATGTTCGTGCCCTCGCCCCCACCTCCTGCACAGGTGGGCGGGTTTCCTTGCTTGTTGGCGACCATTAACTGTAACGCCATGATGGTCTCCTCGGCCTTTTCTCCTCGGTCGTCTCGTGTGCCGCTGAACCACACGGGGGACTTAGCATTTATGTCTGCTGTGATGACACATCGACGTCCCCGCAACGCCGTGGTTACTTGTATGAGTTTGTCTAAGAATTCATCTATTGCCCGGCCGTACTGGAAGTACATGTTGATGATGTACAGTACTCCGGCTGGTGATTGTAGTTCCACGACGTTGCAGTGATCGTCGGAGAACTGAGAGAGGACTGTGACTCTTAGCGCTTTGTTGATGATCATTATAGCTGCTCTGGGTTCTGCTCCGCTATGAACGAGTTGCCAGCTTGCTGCCGCGAATGGGATTCGCCCAACCAGACAGAGCACATCCAGACTCCTCTCCTCCACGACTCTGTGGAGTTCCTGCATGACTAATTTACTGTTGTGTGAGTTAATCTGTCCTACGTTTAAATGGGTCACGTGCCTAGTATGTTCTAATGTGCGATTCAGGCCAATTCTTGCTCCAATCGTGAGCTATTCTTCCATTTGTAATGACAGATTGACTGTAAAGTTCGTCGAGGTCGAATTTCTCATTTCACCTTTCAAAGACTTTTTTGACTAGGTCACGCAGGACTCCAAAGTCGGTGGGGAGATTCATTGTCTTCAGCTGTATTCTGTCGACAGCCTCCATCACCGAGAAGGTGACGTCTCTGCCGTATTCATGACCGACACCCACCACATGCCTCAGGGCTGTGGTGAGGACCGCCGGCTCCTCCAGGCGCGCTAGTTGTAATGCATGTTCTAGGTTGGGGTATACCCTGTTGGGATCTACGCTCAAACCTTTTTGTGTGCAAGAGTTTATGGAGGATGATGTGCTGCTTATTGTGTTGACTTGTATCTTTTGTTTCTCTGGTGCTTCCATTTGTTGTTTTGCCACAGGACGCCCTTTTGGTCGTTCTAGCTCTTCATGCGACCTTAGTCCCCGGCTTGGGGGAGAGGGAGCACTAATCTGACCACAGGGGTCCGTTTGTACACCAGCATCTTTTGTGTCTACTTTCCTGGTCCGAGTTTTGGTGGCTCCTAGTAAGAACTCCCTAAATCTGCTGGCCCTTAGTGCATCCCTTGCCCTTTTACTCGGAGACATTCTTTTAGGCTTCCTGTTGCCTGAGATGGACTCATCCATAATCAGTTCTCGAAATAAGTCTTTGTTCTAGTGACCTGTATGTGAGGCAATTTCTTCCTGTGGCATTGCAGTTCATTTTTCCTCTTCTTGTACAAGGGATACATATCCCTGTTTTGCCACAGATTTTCCTAGTATGATCTTCTGCGCCGCACCTGGAGCAAGCCGGCTTTCGCTCACAGTGTTTGTGAACATGGTCGAGGTCTCCACAGTTGTAACACCGGGGAACTACGAGGTAGTCCCTAACGTTTATCGAGTGGATCCCTATGTATATTCTGCCCATAGTGGTGAGCTTACGCCACATACTCCCCGAGACTTCGGCTACATGATGCACTACTACGCGCTCTCTAGGTCCAGTTCTGAAGCGCAGTTTGAATTCTTTTTTGAAATTATCCAGACTCATGTCCTCAAAATTCTGTTGATTTATTGTTTCGTAAATATCATTCTCATTTATTGTGGTGGGCACGTCGTACAGGATCACTAAGGGATTCCACTTTTTGGGCGGTTCACACTTAACGACCTTTTTGAGTTTGTCGTGATTAAGTATCTTGTCCCTGTCTTCTTCAGTGGCAACATCTACTATTACAACATTGTTTGTTGCCTTAACCTTGTTTATTTTTATCTTGTCTGCTGCCGGGTTTACAGTGGTTGTGAATAGTTCTTGTACCTTTTTGATGTCCTGACCTGGCAGGGGTCTTAAGAAGACAGCCGTGTCAGGCCTTTTGGACACCTTTACAATGGTCTCTTTGGTTGTTTGTGATTTGGTGGCCGCTTGTGCGACCACCCCTGCCCACGTTTTAGTGGGCTGTTTTCGCCATCGTTCGTTCTCTTTTTCTAGTTCTTCTAGTCGCCCCTCGAGCTTCGCACTAGCGATAGCCCAGGCGGCGAGTTCCTTTTTGATAGAGAGTACTGCTGTGTTGCTTATTTTACCATTTTTTGTTCTAGAATCTAACAGTTGGTTTATTCTATTATGCCATTCAGTTACGTTTTTTGCGTTCTGCCCCTGGCCCTCTTCAGGGTGGGAACAGTAAGTGTCGAACACCTCGAAAGAACACTCGAGTCACTCGTCTCTTGGTCAGCCATGATTGATTTGACGAGTGAAAAAGGTTGGGAGCCCATCTCTTGCCCCGGACCGGCTCCTCTGGCATGGGATGAGGGGGGGGGGGGGGGGGGGGGACTGATGCAGCTCGCCCACCGGCCTCGCCCCAAGGCCAAGGGCACCATCGAACTGCTGGGTTCAGCGCGCCGTTGCCAGCGCACTGGTCCCCGTCGGTGGCTCCGTCATCGACGATTTCACGCGACGCTCCTCGGCAAGTGGACCCCGCTCTCTGGAGAGGCGGATGCACCTCTCGTCCTTCGCCGCCTACTAGCCCGAGCTTCCACCTCTCGGCCAAAGACCCACTCCTACTCAGGTGGTGGGTCGGTCACCCAGTCGTTCGGCGGTCTGGACCCATCTAACCTGGCCCAGGCGGTGTCACCACCTCCTGGGTTTGCCAGAACACGCCCCGGTTACCCAGGGGCGCGGCGAAGCACCCTTGCCGACTCGCGCCGCGATCCCACGCCGACGAACGAGGTCGCCGGCATGCAGAGCACCTGCTGGTCTGTGCCCTGCGAACAGAGAGGGACAGATGTCCGGTCCCTCGACACAGCTCCCCCTGTGCCACGCACCCATCGCTTTCGCATCAGGTTGGGTCGCAGCTCTCCCTTTTGTCGCAAGGCAGAATGCCGAGCTTAACATCTGGCACCACGGGAAGGCGGAAAGAGTCACTTGGGAAGGAGAGGCTATGAGAGACGCATAACTTCCCCGAGTGAGGACTGCCGCAGCACGCCCGACCATAAGCGATACGCCCTAGTGCGAGCTTCCGTGCCTTACGGCGCGCCGGCAACGGACAGGGCCGCGCCGGACGCGCCGTCAAGCGACCGACCTCACGCCAGACAATTTGTTGCTCTTTGTTGTAATTGTGTTTGTTCCATTTTTGCTTCGTCTTTGTTTCATTTGTGCTTAATTTTGATTTGTGAAAAATGCCGCGAAAAACTGTTAACAGTACATCGCGATGTGCAATGAGTGAAATAGCCGACTCGAATAGCTTGACCGATAATACTTGCAACACTCAGTGTAATAGCGTTAATCCTCCATTTACTGACAATCAGTGCGTAGCGACCACTAGTAATTATTTTAATTCTAATGATGAGCAAACAAATTCAATTGTGTCCTCTGTTAATTTAACGACAATTGATGACGCGGCACGTTCCATTACAATGAACGCTGTCCAGTTTGACACGCCTAATTTGCAAAATTTACGTAGCGAACAGATAATTGTTTCTAACGAAGGTGAACAATGTACTCAAAGTACGTCAGATTTATTTCATTCCAGTGTAGTGACCAACAGTGCACGTCCGATTGGCAAACCTTTTCAAGAATCACAGAATAACCAAATGGTTACACAAAACGTGACACATGCAGATACACCATCACACAGTAGACAGAACAGAGCCGCTGATTTTGGCTGGGACCAATTTGTGGCATTATTGCTACAAATGAATGAAGATGTCAAACAGTGGAATGAAAAACAAAAAAACCATTTCAAACAACTTAATGAAAAATTCGACAACCATTTCAAACAGCTTAAAGAAAAACTAGACAACAATTCCAAACAGTTGAATGAAAGTTTCAAACAGTCAAATGAAAAACACGACAACCTTAATGAACAGAACAAACAACTTCGTGAACAGATTACAGCCGTTACCGTGCAATGTCATGATACTAAAGAACAATTACGTGAGGAAAGCAAGACTTGTGCTAGGAATAGTAGCGAAGAGTTACGTGATACACGTGTAGCCACAACGAAATTACTTAGAGATGAAAGTAGTGCAGTCACGGAACAATGTTCTGAAAAAATAACACAGTTACGCGACGAGTTTAATTTAATGTCAGCAGAAGTTTCATGCACTCTGGATACGGAAGTCGATAAGAAATTTGAACAACAGATCAGCCAAATTGACGAACGTTTTAAAGTGACAGAAATGAAAAATGTTTCAGACACTAACGCGTCACAGCATACGCCACGTTCCGATCATTTGTCACACTCGCACAGCCAGTGTAACTTAAGTAATTTACAGAGACTACGTGACTTAGAATCCGAACAGACACAGACAAACAGATTCTCATTCAACTCTGAACCTGTTCACACATTCAGAGACGATAACATTGATTATAAGCAATTTTTATCCGTCAAAAAATTTAAGGTACTTAATAATGACAGAACACAGAGTCACGCTTTGGACTGGATACGACATTTTGCTTTCGTATTTTTACCAGCTTGACCTGTAATGCAGAAACTAGCATTGGACTGGATACAACAATTAGTTTTTGAATTTTCACCGGCATTGCCTGTAACGCAGAAACTAAAATTTATTTGCAGCACGTGATTGACCTCAGGGGATTCATTACGCTTCGATGAATATGTGCCGTAGCGTGCACAGGGCCCCGAGCCGCAGTAGTGCTATTTCATCTTTAGTTTTCTGCACTGCTGCCTTCTCTTCTACTATCCTTTATATCTATCAAAACAGCTCTTCAACTATCGATCTATCTAGGATTAAGAAGGAGTAAAGAAAACCTGTACGACAAATTTTACCGAAAGTGACAGTTTTCTTTAGACATTCCAGAAATGACAAGAACTATCAGCGTAATTTTAATAGCAGACAAAATTTTAATCATCAGTATTGTCATAATTATCAGTTATAGCAAACGCATTTTGGTAACAATAGTGGTTTTTCCCCACAACAGCAACAAAACCAGCAGGTTAGCATACTTAACCAACAATGTAATGTGCAAGGTCAACCAAGCTTTAATGTTTCGCCGCCTACGCGTATAGCGTCGGCTCCACCAAATAGCAACGCACCGCAACAAGGAAATAACTACGTACAGAAAACACATCATTTTAACTCGTACCGCAATGCACCGTATAGAAATGACTATCATGACAGACGTAAAAGTAATGAGCCCAATTTTCAGCGTACGTTTAATAACAATCGGTCTTACCAGCAGCAAAATCATCCGCAACAACAGATTATCATGAATGAACCAGACAGTCGGTATCATCCCGAACCTAATGCGACAGGACGAAATAACAGAACAGTACAAATAGTCGAAATGCCACAGCATCCTCCCTCAAATAATAGCACGTCAGATAGAATTTGACTAGATACAGTACTGGTTGCATCTTCCAGCAACGCAAGCAAAACTTTTGACACACAGAATCTTGTTCACGATAATGTTATTATTTTTGACATCTGAGACACGCTTTTACGTGAAAAACCAATAGTCTGAATTTGTCAATCTGAAACAAGCTTTGTTGAATGCACCACTTTTATCACATCCAGATCTTACTAGAAATTTTTCCATTGCCACCGACAGTTCTAACACAGCTTTAGGCGTACACATTTTTCAGGACATTGAAGAAGATGGTTCTACGGTAATTAAAAACATCGCCTTTGCGAGTCGCATTCTGTCACCTGCTGAACGCAATTATTCTGTTACAGAACTTGAAACGTTATGTGTTGTATGGGCATTTACGAGATTTAGGCATTTTCTTTATGGAAGACACACTACCGTTTACACAGATCATAGAGCTATACAGTTTTTACTTTCCGCAAAATTTACACACGACAGGTTAAGCAGATGGAAACTTTATTTACAGGAATTTAATTTTACAATTGTTCACATTCCCGGCAATCAAAATATTGTAGCAGACGCACTATCCCGTTCTCTCAGCAACAATCAGCAAGACATCACAACAAGCTTCTGCAAAGCAAATTTCAGCATCATGTATATTCAACAAGTTGCATTTGAAAATTTTATTTCGTCGCCATTACGAGACATAGCACAAGAGCAGAGTAAAGACAACGTATGGAAAGAAATTAAACACCTTTGGCAAGATAGGAATAATGTTGCCATTAGAAACCATTACACTGTACGCAATTATACACTCCTGGAAATGGAAAAAAGAACACATTGACACCGGTGTGTCAGACCCACCATACTTGCTCCGGACACTGCGAGAGGGCTGTACAAGCAATGATCACACGCACGGCACAGCGGGATCCATCTTGCTCACACCTTTGAATATCCAAAAGAGCAAATTACTGCATGCGTACTTCGTCTGCCAATTGACAGATGCAGAGCCAACTGCCGAGTCGTTATTTGTCTTTCCTCGCCAGTGACAACCATAGCTCGCTGCAACATGTCAGGTGTGACAGCCGTGGATGATCTCCCCGACCGCTGCAAATCGTGGAGCTCTGCCGAACCGCCTTCTCATGACCTCACCGTCCGTTCCCAGCTACTAACTTTAATTCTGTAGACAACAGATACTCCATAGAGTTTGCACAATCGTTTGTGAATATTCCCCACAGTTTCTTTCTCTTGAGTAGGATATTCGATGACGGCACGTTGCTTGTAACATACATCACCGGGCCGGCCGGTGTGGCCGTGCGGCTCTAGGCGCTTCAGTCTGGAACCGCGTGACCGCTACGGTCGCAGATTCGAATCCTGCCTCGGGCATGGCTGTGTGTGATGCCCTTAGGTTAGTTAGGTTCAAGTAGTTCTAAGTTCTACGGGACTGATGACCACAGATGTTAAGTCCCAAAGTGCTTAGAGCCATTTGAACCATTTGGACCACGCATCACCAACAGACGCCAGTTTGAAACTGTCCTGCAGCTACGGTACCTGTCCGAAGGGACGGAAACTTGGCGCACTCACTCAGGAGACTTCAAATAATATGTACGTAACGAATCGCAATCGTAGCATTGTTTTCAGCTGAGAAAAATATGTGCTGTATTACTTTCTGGGCAACCCTCGATTATTTATGTTTGTTGCAAAATTAAATTATAAATACTTTCCGTTTGTTCGTTTGCAGTAAAAAATATTTCTTCATATTTTGCTATCAAGTAATGCGTCCAGTATGAGGGAGATGTGAAGCTGGTCTCGGCGGGGGTTCGAGTCCTCCCTCCGGCATGGGTGTGTGTCTTTGTCCTTAGGATAATTTAGGTTAAGTAGTGTGTAAGCTTAGGGACTTATGAAATTAACAGTTAAGTCTCATAAGATTTCACACACATTTTTTGGAGGGAGATTTGTGACAGTGTTTTTCTATGATGTATTTTCTGTACCAAATACTTCCACTATATTTTATACACAGTTTCATATCAAATAATAAATAAATCACTCCGTCTTCAGGCCAAAAGTGGCCCATCGGGACCTTCCGACAGCCGTGTTATCTTCAGATGAGGATGCGGATAGGAGGGGCGTGTGGTGAGCACACCGCCCTCCCGATCGCTATGATGGTTTTCTTTGACCGGAGCCGCTACTAATCAGTCGAGTAGCTCCTCAATTGGCATCACGAGGCTGAGCGCACCCCGAAAAATGGCAACAGCGCATGGCGGCCCGGATGGTCACTCATCGAAGTCCCGGCCACGCTCGAGAGCGCTTAACTTCGGTGATCTGACGGGAACCGGTGTATCCATTGCGACAAGGCCGTTGCTATCAAATAATAAAGTATATCTATATTTTGGACTATAGACTGTATCGAAACGCGTCAGGCTGTAGCTAACCTCGTGTTTCATTTTTTTCTCTCAGTAAGCTCAATTCCTTGATATGCAACGACAATTTATTACTAATATCTAATGTATATGCAATACAGAGCAGAATTATCCATAGGAGTACATGATGATTCTTGAGGATATCATCTTTTCTTTTGCTGGTAATTCTAAAATGCATGTTAATTTCATTTCCTTGGTAACTACTGGGGAGAGGAGTTGTGGCCCTGTGATGTGGAGGAGGCCCCCTTCCCCATTCTCTGTGGCTCAGGGCGGCGGGAGCTTTTGGACGGATTAGCGAAGCTCATGGTCGACGGAGCGTGCAGGCTGCGAGTTCAGTGGCCCCTCAGATCTCACCGCAGTGGCAGATATGAATATGGAGTTTCTCTGGAGGCTCTTGACAACCCGGGCAGTGCTGCGCGACTAGGAAAGGCAACATCGCGCTGTAACATGGGAGACACAGGACGCCACCATAGACAAGCCTTTGTGTCGCGCCCGTGAGATGCCGGCGCTACGAACGTCAGCATTGTTAAAGCAAATTTACAATAGGTTTTGGCGGGATGGCTTTTGGCTGGTCGGCGCTAACAACTTTCGAAAGTGTAGTTTACTGTAGTTCAGCGTCTGCATACTGCCAGAAATGGGCATCCAACATTCTGGAATAAAGTTGTTAGAAAAATTCTCTTTTATCCACTAACATTCCAGTCCAGTTGAAACATCCCCTTAGAAAAATTGTACAGGACTGTGCTTAAACTGACACACAATATTTTTAGCGCAACGCAATATGACTTTCAAAAATCCCTACAAAAGAATGGCCCTGACTAACATTAACTTATACCTTTCACAAATCACATACCTCACAAAAATCTTGGTTACTCGAACTACTGCAATACAGCGAGCGCCACTACTGCCAGCTAAATAGAAGATTCAAACTACGGAAGTCACTAACTACTGATAGGGATAGTTAACAAATGAAATATTTTAATAGAGAACAAACAATGTATTTACCTTAATAGTCATAATATATATAGCAGTTCATAATATCCAGTATAACAAATTTCAAATCTCCGCCATTTCTCTCCCCACATCCACCACTGCTGGCGGCTCACTTCCAACTGCACAACGCTACGCGCTGTTCACATGCAGCTGCCGCTGCCCAACACTACAATGGCAGACAACAATG
The DNA here is from genome assembly GCF_023864275.1 of Schistocerca cancellata. NCBI lineage: Eukaryota > Metazoa > Arthropoda > Insecta > Orthoptera > Acrididae > Schistocerca > Schistocerca cancellata. Next base: position 354,111,967 of record NC_064630.1, on the reverse strand, counting down.
CAAACTAGCCACAGACTGCACACAGCACAGCCAGTGATTTTCATACAGAGCGCTACGTAACGTTGCCAATAAGAAAACATAAACAGCCTACTTACATAGCCCCCATGCTCCCCACAAAAAATATTACAAATTGTTTTGGGCAGTGGCCAATAATTATTTGATAAAATTTTTCATAATTACAATAACAAAGAAATCAAATGCACACACTTATTGATACAATGTTGGTCAAAAGCTAAAATTTTCTCACAGTCCATAAAGATAGTCCTGATCGTTCATCATAATAGTAATTACAGTTTTTTACACAAAGTCTCATTAGTAAAAGATATTGCACACAGAAGTAGTGGATTTCCATGCAGTCTTGAAGAAGTAGTGTTGTCCTTCCAACGGAAAGACAGTGCTGCCTCTTGACATGCTGACAGGTAATGGGCCACAACAGAGCAAACCCACAGCAGAGTCATTCGACGTTTTGAAGAATATTGGTAGGTAGGTCATCACAGAGTAGACCCACTGTAGTCCTGGGAGAGAGTATGGTATTGGTGGGCCACCAGAGGTGCAGACCCACTGCAGTCCTTGTAGAAATAATGGTATTGGTGGGTCATCAAAGGTGTAGACCCACTGTAGTCCTTGTAGAAATAATGGTATTGGTGGGTCATCAAAGGTGTAGACCCACTGTAGTCCTTGTAGAGATGGCCAGCAGCCATCTGCTGCGACTGTGCAGGTGCACAATCACCATCGAAGAGTCTTGCAGAGAAGATAGCAAGTCCATAAATCACCACTTGTGCACGCACAAAGTTTTTGCAATTGTCCTTAGAACCAGCAATGCTGTTATCCAGTCCCTTGCTGAATTAAAGTAACACACGTGCAAACACTAACAGTCCCTACTTCTCGCATATTGTCCGCATACTATGACCAACAGAAATGTGTGCAGTGAAATGAATGCTTACAAGTTACTTAATTTGATGAGCTGGTGTCAATTACAATATTATAACATAAGAATACAATTACAAAGGTACAAAATACATCATTGAAACATAACAATACAGGCTTGTAGTACAGGCTTTACAAAATAATAGAAATAACATATACATCAGTGTTACAGGAATTATGACATGAGTACATACATAAAAGATCAGAATAACTTTCGAAACATCAACTTCACACATGAGCATTAAAACAAAACAGAATAAATAATGTCTAAGCATATTTACAAGGTAAATAAAATATTATTAATGCTAATTATATTTGAGGATAACAGTATTCCTCATCATAGTGAATGTAGCTTAATATTAAAAGAAGAAAATATTCTATGAAACTACACAGAGACAGGAAGAAAACAAATACACAAGGGTACACAAACACATAGTGGGATAACACAAAAGGAAAGGACAGGGTTCGTTTACAGTGTAACATTTGGTACTGCAGTCCAACCTAAAACTTCATTCCATAGATCTTTCATCTTATTTCAACATTTGTTTCCACAAAAAAAATCCTATTCAAGCATGCTTTCTGTGTTTATATGTTCACATATTTCTTACCTCATTATTTATTTTCCATTATCTTACTTCATCGTTTATTTCCAATAAAATCCTACCTAAACCTGTTGTCCCTAAACCCTACTTTATTGGTTCATATCCTCTTTCAAAATACTGTTTTGGCCAAACCATTTTCTTATAGCGCCTCAATGCATTTCTTCCAATCCATCATTGTTAGTTTCTTATATAGTCTACCCCCTCTTAAGCTAACTTAAATCTACTGAGCTCAGATGCTAAACTAAGAGACGAGGCAATGCAGCAGCACAAAACAATTAACACAAACATCAATGACAAAAAATTCAAATTGGCAAAGCAATTGCAATATTACAACTAATATAAGTCACTGTGCAGCAAACAAGAAAAATAAATCCGTAGTAAAACTGGCTTAGCAGAGTAATACAAAGTCAAATTCAGTAACACTATGCCTGGCAAACAGCAGTAACTTATACCTAAACATGACAAAGCTCAAGCAGAAAAAATATTACAGTAAAAACAACAATGCAGAAAAGGGAAATGTCTATTACCATCTTAATGTCTATGTAATTAAAGTGGTGCACCACAAATTATTCTACAAAAGAAATTACCAAGTACTTGAAAAGAAAATTCTGTATGCAATTCCTGTGAAGGGAAATGTGTTTTTGTGCTCCTTCGTTTTTTTGAATAGATCATAAAATGATTTACTGGATCTGTAGGCATAAAATGTTTATATTAGTACATCTATTAAATTTTATTTTAACCAATGCTGCAGTGCAGCTAGAAACTAGATATTAAAGAAAATGAGCAAATAAATACATAAAGCAAGCCATATGGCATTTCTCTAAACTAGAAAGACAGTAGTCATAGTCAAGTGTATAGACATAAAAATATTTCTCGTCATTTCATTAGGCATTGCAGTAAATATCATAAATTAAGAGCTCCACAGTGTTATCACGTTTTCAAGTTTGAGGGTGTCGTGTTTACGATGCTTTCTACAAAGGAATGTCAACAGTAAAGATAATAGCCACCCTTTCTTTTTCTACCTGTGCCTCTGGAAAGGCACACCCTAATGGTTTTTTCTTCAGGCGTCTGACACAGCTGGGTGCCCACGACGCATTACGTGCAGGTGGTCACTTAACTTTCTTATGGAAATATTTACGACAGCAGTTTCTGCTACAGTGACAGTCTCATATACATAATTTCACGGGTCGAGAATTTGCGTTGCAAATGTGTAGAAACAAAATCTTATGAATATAGCAGTGTCCAAAACATTTTTGCTGGCATTGTGATAATTTCACGCATTTACACACATTTCATAACTCTTACAGTACGATTCTTGGTTTCCAACATCCTTTTTCACAAACCAGAGTCCCTAACCACTATTCTTTACTCCTTACCTTAGTACACATATACACTCCTGGAAATAGAAAAAAGAACACACCGACACCGGTGTGTCAGACCCACCATACTTGCTCCGGACACTGCGAGAGGGCTGTACAAGCAATGATCACACGCACGGCACAGCGGACACACCAGGAACCGCGGTGTTGGCCGCCGAATGGCGGAGTTGGCTGGAGTACCCAGCAGACCCGTGTTTTTGGCATTCTCTGAGAGTGAAGCCTTTGACTGACAAGCTACGGTGGCCCAGTTGCGGGATGCCCTCTCATAGTCTCTAGGCGACACAAATATACACCTTATAACTAACACAAGCTATAAACATATTAAATCATGTAACTTTCTTATCTACTAATTTTTTTCCAAAATGGTCTAATTAGTGTGAAAACTTATGGGACTTAACTGCTAAGGTCATCAGTCCCTAAGCTTACACACTACTTAACCTAAATTATGCTAAATTATCCTAAGGACAAGCACACCCAGCCATGCCAGAGGGAGGACTCGAACCTCCGCCGGGACCAGCCGCACAGTCCATGTCTGCAGCGCCTGAGACTGCTCGGCTAATCCCGAGCGGCTAGAATTTTTTTTTAAGCCGTTGTCTTTCTTCTCTGTGATCAGCACTCACACATTTTAAGATAACGTAACTCCGTTTGTTTGCATGAACAGGCTCTGGGATTTTACTCTCTAGTAACTAGCCCTACATAACTGTTCTACTCCTCAATTACGTTACTTTCATTGATTTGCTCATCCCTACCCTGTTTCACTTTCCTTTGAAACCACTATCCTCGAACAAGAGTTGCTAGGTAGACGCTAGTTTCTTCAAAACGCAGCTTTTACCATGTTCTCTAGAATCGGTGAAGGAACTGTTTTTCGATCCCAGCATAATCATAACGGTAACCTTAGTGTACATCTGCGGCTGTTCTCTTTCTTAACTAGTTTCCTCCCCCTCCGGTGTATTATACATTACCCCTCCTGCTACAAATGGCTCTGAGCACTATGGGACTCAACTGCTGAGATCATTAGTCCCCTAGAACTTAGAACTAGTTAAACCTAACTAACCTAAGGACATCACAAACATCCATGCCCGAGGCAGGATTCGAACCTGCGACCGTAGCGGTCTTGCGGTTCCAGACTGCAGCGCCTTTAACCGCACGGCCACTTCGGCCGGCCCTCCTGCTACACAGTTTTCGCTGTGTATTCTTTGAGTTCCTTCTTGTTTGTATGGTTTGACATCTCTTGACATAGAGATAAATCTAAGAACTTGACGTATAATAACTCGCCTCACCTTCCTTTATTGTATTGCCTTAGCGTGCAATTACACTCCTGGAAATGGAAAAAAGAACACATTGACACCGGTGTGTCAGACCCACCATACTTGCTCCGGACACTGCGAGAGGGCTGTACAAGCAATGATCACATGCACAGCACAGCGGACACACCAAGAACCGCGGTGTTGGCCGTCGAATGGCGCTAGCTGCGCAGCATTTGTGCACCGCCGCCGTCAGTGTCAGCCAGTTTGCCGTGGCATACGGAGCTCCATTGCAGTCTTTAGCACTGGTAGCATGCCGCGACAGCGTGGACGTGAACCGTATGTGCAGTTGACGGACTTTGAGCGAGGGCGTATAGTGGGCATGCGGGAGGCCGGGTGGACGTACCGCCGAATTGCTCAACACGGGGGGCGTGAGGTCTCCACAGTACATCGATGTTGTCGCCAGTGGTCGGCGGAAGGTGCACGTGCCCGTCGACCTGGGACCGGACCGCAGTGACGCACGGATGCACGCCAAGACCGTAGGATCCTACGCAGTGTCGTAGGGGACCGCACCGCCACTTCCCAGCAAATTAGGGACACTGTTGCTCCTGGGGTATCGGCGAGGACCATTCGCAACCGTCTCCATGAAGCTGGGCTACGGTCCCGCACACCATTAGGCCGTCTTCCGCTCACGCCCCAACATCGTGCAGCCCGCCTCCAGTGGTGACGCGACAGGCGTGAATGGAGGGACGAATGGAGACGTGTCGTCTTCAGCGATGAGAGTCGCTTCTGCCTTGGTGCCAATGATGGTCGTATGCGTGTTTGGCGCCGTGCAGGTGAGCGCCACAATCAGGACTGCATACGACCGAGGCACACAGGGCCAACACCCGGCATCATGGTGTGGGGAGCGATCTCCTACACTGGCCGTACACCACTGGTGATCGTCGAGGGGACACTGGATAGTGCACGGTACATCCAAACCGTCATCGAACCCATCGTTCTACCATTCCTAGACCGGCAAGGGAACTTGCTGTTCCAACAGGACAATGCACGTCCGCATGTATCCCGTGCCACCCAACGTGCTCTAGAAGGTGTAAGTCAACTACCCTGGCCAGCAAGATCTCCGGATCTGTCCCCCATTGAGCATGTTTGGGACTGGATGAAGCGTCGTCTCACATGGTCTGCACGTCCAGCACGAACGCTGGTCCAACTGAGGCGCCAGGTGGAAATGGCATGGCAAGCCGTTCCACAGGACTACATCCAGCATCTCTACGATCGTCTCCATGGGAGAATAGCAGCCTGCATTGCTGCGAAAGGTGGATATACACTGTACTAGTGCCGACATTGTGCATGCTCTGTTGCCTGTGTCTATGTGCCTGTGGTTCTGTCAGTGTGATCATGTGATGTATCTGACCCCAGGAATGTGTCAATAAAGTTTCCCCTTCCTGGGACAATGAATTCACGGTGTTCTTATTTCAATTTCCAGGAGTGTATATATATATTCGTCGACACGTCAATCTTGCGACGACACTTCAATATTTCATCATAATAAATACATAGCATAATCAAATTCCTCATATAGCATCAGCTTATTGATCATAAACATACCTCAGCAGCATAATACACATCGTCGTCGTAAAAATAACATAATAACAGATCAATCACATCTCAAAATCGTCGTAGCTTTCTGAATATTTTAAAACATACAAAAAAAGTCTCTGCTCGTGTCAAAAGTGTCATCTACCTCAAACGTACTTTAAAAATCATGATCCCATACCAAATATATCATTCAAAGCTCTCATAATATCACAATGAGTCCAAAAAAATATGAACAGTTCACAAAGTACAGACAAAATACAATTTTGTAATTGTGAAGTTACCCAACAATGTAATTGCGTAAACATGTGTCACTGATTTAGTAAAAAAAAATGTTTATCTCTCAGTTAAATGAGCAGATAGCTGTGTAATTTATGTGTTAGAGAAATATGGTACCGATGTGTAAACTTGTATAAGCAAATACCATATTAGCTAGGGATCCTTGTGCTTGCCAAACACATGGTACACAAAGTAAGCGTGCAACCCCCTGAGGATAAATGTAATTATACCCTCAGGTGTTACAGATTACAAGAATGGAATGAAATATATTACAGAAAACCTTTGTATCATTGTACTTCAAATATCTTTAAAAATAGATGATTTAAGTACAAAATTGATCACTCAAATACGTGTCCTGTAGCGCTAAATGTGCGTCTTGCTGTAAGATAATCTCTGTGGAAGTGTCGTAGTTATTGTCCTCCGAAAGCTAAGTTCTGCAGAAGTCAATGTACTTACCTCATGATAAACAAAAGTGAAATGCTTTGCGTATAGATATCTTAGTTATTACGCTTATTGTTGTGATGAAGAAAGTACTGTGCTGTAACGTATTGTTGTGCTACGAAAGAGGCTGTTTCATTGTAGCTATACCACAAAAGTTACCACTAAAACATGTCTCACTTTACAGAAGAATTCAGAAAAAACTGTGCAGATATAAAACAGATACACCGCAAAAGCAACATTGTAAATTGTCACTCATTAGCAGCGTCGTGATAAAATAGTGTAGCTGTCACACAAACCAACCACTGTCTCATCTGGTATCTCACAGAAAGTACCTTAAATCCAGAATGTATTTTCAAGTAAACCAAAATGTTGCATTAAAATCTCATTAGCAGTACTGGTATACGTTATAAGTATGTGAGCCTTATAGTCATTACGTAATCGTGCAACTAACAAGCAAGAATGTACACACACAATAACACTGTATCGTCCGTTCGCAATAACAATGCATTCGTAATTTCTGTTTAAATAAGTTCTCTTGGTTCTTGACTGGATATTTAACTTCAAACATTGTTGCATGGTAACAGTTTCTAAACCATACTAGTAACGTGAAGTGAAACGTTTTATGGCAAAGACAAAGTTAAAAAGCAGATTATCTTTCAATAATTGGTTTTACATGTGAAATGTGGTGTAAACCTTTACTCTTCCTAGTATGCAGAGTTTCAACTTTAACGCAATAATCATGTGGTATACGTCGGCAAAGAATACTGGAATTTTTCTCAAGGTTAGCGTCTATGTTATTTTTCTCTAAGCAAGCCGGCGCAAGTGGCTGCCTGCGGTGCGAGTCATTGTCTGTTCCTTTGTTGGCGCGCGTCGTTATTGGGATTAGGAGACCTAGCTTCTACAAATTCACGTTGTCGAAAGTGCCCTGCTCTGTTTGAATCCCGCCAGTTCTGATGAAATTCAGGTCTGTCGTTTTGTCGGTAGTTTACATAGTTTCCTGTTTGTCGGTCATGTGGTGGAGAATTTCTCCCGGAATCGTAACTGCGCGCTGAACTGTTGCGTCTGAAGTTATTCTGTCTCCCTTGATAATAATTGTTTTGGTTTCCATATTGTCTGTTTCTATGGTTGTCTCTGTCACATTCATTATTACGGAAATTCGATCTCTCTCTGTAACTATTACTCTGCCAGTGGTTGTCATACGGGTGGTGTCTCTTTTGGTCACGATTTACGTTGTAATAATAGAATTGTCGTGTCCAGTTATTGTTTCTGTCGTCACGGAATTGTGACGGATGTGACCTGTAGTGATTGTTTTCCTGTTTTCGCGTTACGCGATTGTCAGTGTCAATTTCTAATTCTTGTAAGAGTCCCTGAAAAGCTTCAATGTCGTCTTTGCAACGTCCTGCCAAAATAATATGTCATAAATGTTCAGGTAATTTGATTAAGCAAATGCGGATGAGTTCTGAGGGGCTATATGGGTTTGACAGGTACTGATTCTTGTGCAACATGTCTTCAAAATATTTCACAAGACTGGAAAATTCAGATTGTTCGAAATGTTTCATCATTATGATGCTATGTTTTACTCGGTCTTGTGTAGCTTGAGACCAATATGCTGAGAGGAACACATGGTAAAATTCTCCTTCACTGTGACAATCGTGAATGACCGATCGCATTCTTACAGCTGGTTCATTCTCCAAGTAGCCACACATAAATTCTAACCTGTGCTTCCATGACCAGTTGGGAGGAAAACAATGAGAGAATTGATGGAGCCACGCTTGTGGATGAATGTCGTTGGCAGAATTCTTAAACGTTTTGAATTTACGTGTAGTAATGAACAGCTTATAGTCAAAATCATCGTGTCGGCGAGTAGCATATCGCTCATTGTTACGTCGTGTCGGCGGTTCCATCTCAAAATTCGGTGTACCTTGCCAATTTCTTTCATAATTTCCGAAGTGCCCTGAGTTATTATTTTGTGGCTGTTCCGTATTTCCATGTCCCTCTTCCCGTATTGGAGCGCGAGTGGCCTCTGAAATACGTAATTCTTGTATTACCTGTGTCAGCTGATCTTGTACTTCCCGGATTTCTCTTTGGTGTTGCGTATTAATTTGATTCTGATTTTGTTTGAATTTCCTAATTTGTTCGCACTCTTCTGTGTCAGTGATGGCTACAGGTCTTGTGTCATTCAGATCATCATCTACCTTTGCAGATAAGTTAGTGAACTGATCCGAAAGTTCGGCTACTTTCTCCGATAGTGTACTTATTTCCTCAGTGTGTTTTTCTGAACCAAGTTTCAGAGTGTCCATTTGTGTTGAAATCGTGTCTACTGTGTCCTTTAAGTTTTCTTGAGTTTTTGCAAGTTGCGTAACCGAATCGGCAGATGCAACTGAGTCAATTTTAGCTTGCAAGGTGTCGTGATTTTCATGAACAATAGTTTGGAGTTCTTTTATGGCTGCTTCGTGATTCTGTAATGCATTTTCATGCCGCGAAAAAATAGGTTGAAAATGCTCACAAATTTGTGTTTTTACATCATTACAGACTTTTTGACATTTCGATTCGATGTTATGTAACTCAGTAGTTAAATCTTCACGTGTTTGTTCAAGCTTATGTTCCACTGAGTCTAACTTTTGAAGCTTTTGTCCCATTTGTTGCATTAATTGTAATAACAATGCACTGGTGTCTGAAACATGTTCCTCAGTGCTATTCGGCAGTACATTTGAACCGGCAATATTCGGAGTTTGAAAAGCAGAAAATGTGTCTTGACTTATTTGAGAAAAGGGTGAGGACGCAAAACCTGAATCCACAGTATTTGCAAGATTGTGTCCTGTCATTTCGGATTCCTGAGGCTAGCTGTTGCCGACCGATCGATCGATAATGCTTCCCTGTTCACTAATTGTTTCACTGTCTACACTATTATTTGACGCCCGCTCCATTTCCCTATGCACAGTTACCAAATTACTACTTTGAATATTAGTTAATTCATTACATGGTGGCGTTAACACACTGCTGTCGTTTTCACTGTCATTTCTCAGTTTACTTTGGAGCCTAGTGTTACGTTTTTCACACGCCAACACAGAAAAACACAATTTGAAGAGCAAAAATAGGGGAACACATTAACATAGCACTGAAAATAATATCCAGTTAATTGCAAGCGCAGCTGCGAAATACTTGGTGCAAATCTACATGCATGCCACAACTGTTTTACTGTACAACAATGAAAGACTGCAACTACAAAGGAGATTCTCTCCACAATTACGCAATAGCAATAAACAAAATCTACACTAATTACACAAACTATAAGAAAAAATCAGAAGATTCCAGTGAGGTATCCTAGGCTACAGGTCGACATATGAAACGTCCCCTTAGAAAAATTGTACAGGACTGTGCTTAAACTGACACACAATATTTTTAGCGCAACGCAATCTGACTTTCAAAAATCCCTTCAAAAGAATGGCCCTGACTAACATTAACCTATACCTTTCACAAATCACTTACCTCACAAAAATCTTGGTTACTCGAACTACTGCAATACAGCGAGCGCCACTACTGCCAGCTAAATAAAAGATTCAAACTACAGAAGTCACTAACTACTGATAGGGATAGTTAGCAAATGAAATATTTTAATAGAGAACAAACAATGTATTTACCTTAATAGTCATAATATATATAGCAGTTCATAATATCCAGTATAACAAATTTCAAATCTCCGCCATTTCTCTCCCCACAGCCACCACTGCTGGCGGCTCACCTCCAACTGCGCAACGCTACGCGCTGTTCACATGCAGCTGCCGCTGCCCAACACTACAATGGCAGACAACAATGCAAACTAGCCACAGACTGCACACAGCACAGCCAGTGATTTTCATACAGAGCGCTACGTAACGTTGCCAATAAGAAAACATAAACAGCCTACTTACACAGTCATGCAAATCAATTTAACTTTTCAATTAAAATCCAGGTAGCGTGGGCTGACATAGCCTTAGCAAGTCGGTTTATTCTGCTAGAGCATTACCACTCCTTTATTTCCTAGTGACCCGCGACTATTACGCATAGATATGTGCTGTGGCCTTCTCCACCAGACATCACAGCGCCTAGAGTATCAGCAACCAAACTGACAGCCCGCAGCCGCGGGTTGCCCGCCTCGCAGGCACACCAAAGCACAACACAGCCGACAGGCCATATTGATGAACGGCCACAACAACAACACCACAGCAAAGACACCAGTGGCCACTAGGGGCCACTACCGGCCCGCATAAACATAAGGAAGAGTTCGCTGCAGATGCCGGAACTATTTTCACACGTCAAACCATGTGATGGAAAATAGTTCCGAGGTACTCATCCGCCGAAGCGCTAGAAAGACCGGCGCTCGGCCGCACATCGGCGACATTCGAGGGTTGGATTCCCTCACTTCATCATCGAGGACTTGCACTGCCTGGGCTACTCTCTTCGACGTGGAAGAGCCCCAACCGTGCTTGTCGCGTTGTTGCCCGTCTGCACGCCGTCAGAGCTGCCCGCCGCCGCCGTCTGTTCGCCGCCGCCCGGTGCTTGCCGCCGCCGCGGCCGCCTGGTCGCCGTCTGTCCGTGCTCGCCGCATCCTCTTCTGCCACCGCCGCCTGGTCGCTGCTTCTTCTGCCGCCGCCGCCGCTGTCGCCGTCTCTTGGTGCTCGCCGCTTCTTCTGCCGCCGTCTCTCGGTGCTCGCCGCTTCTGCCGCCGCTGCTGCCGCCGTCTCTCGGTGTTCGCTGCTGCCTGCAATCACGGACGCCCCAACTACCACCATCATCTACACCTCTCCTTCACCTGCCTCCACTGTAACGTCATGGAGTGCTTCCTCTGGGATTCACCCGTCTCACGCTCCTCCCCTATTCACAGTCTCCTCCCCATCTATCTCCTCTCCATCGCTGTATCCCCACCTGTACGTCACTCCTGCTCCTACCCCTGCTACTGCTCCTGCTGCTGCTCCCTCTCCTGCCTCTGTCACTGCTCCCAACCCCCCTCCCGCTCCTGTCGTCCGCCGCGACGACTTTCCCCCTCTCCCCCCTGCGACTACCGCTGCTTCACCTGCCAGAGTCTCTGCCCGCCGCGCCACGGTCGCCGCCACAGAGCGCCCTATCCTCTCATCCGGTGCTACTGCCGCACAAGAGGGCCCTGCCTCCCACCACCTCCCCATCCATCCAGTCCCTTATCCCTCCTCCCAGGCCGCACCCGCCAAAAGATCTTCCAAACGGCCCAGTGGCGACCTCTCCTCTACTCCTTCATCCAAAAAGCCACTGCCCGCCCCACCTCTCACTGACCCTGCTATGGATACCACCCCTCCTCTCCAGCCCCCTCCCTGTATACCTTTGTCCTAGCCAACCCTGATCCAAAATTCCTGGATGCCCGCACACTCACCCTTGAAATCCGGAAGTACATCACCAGTGCACCCATCACCCAACTTATCCCTCGCAGAGACTCTGTGCACATCAAGTCTCCCTCTCCGTCCTTCCATGCTGATCTCCTCCGGCGCCTTCCCCGCATCACCTTTGGGCCCCACACATCCCTCACCCCATTCCTTACATCCTCCTCTCCTCGTCAACCCCAACCGCCTCATCGTCCGCCAACCCTCACTGCCGTCATCACAAAACTCAGCCCTATGGTCACGGAGGCTGAGGTGTTGACGGAACTGAATGCCCACCCCTCCCTGGAAGTCCGCTCTGCCCACCGTATTTACAACTCCTCTGGCCCTACTTTCCTCATGCGTATCTTTACAGAGTCCGCCTCCTCCATCGACCACCTCCTCACGCAGGGAGCCCTGATTTTCAACCGCCGCCACCCTGTTGACCCATCCCATTCCCCTCCTCAATCCTACTGCTGCCAGTGTTGTCTTCTGTACAATGACCACCTCACCCAAAACTGCAAGAACCCACCCACCTGCCCCCATTGTAAAGCCTCCCACTTCCTCAAACAGTGTCCCAACCTCGCCTCCCCCCATCCTGCTACACCTGCAATGAACCTCACCCCACCTATTCCTCCAAATGCAAAGCCAAGCCCCCTCCCACCAACCATGAACTCGCTGTCCCCGTTCGTCCCATTGACCCACCCATCCACCCTAACAATTCCCTCCGCCCTCCCCCTACAGCAGAAGACATCATCCGGTTCCCCACCGTCGTCCTGCAGAACATCCACCCCTTCCAGCGCCCCCACTCACTCCAGCAGATTTCCCTCGCTGCCCGCTCTGTTTTCCATTTAAACATCTACGCCACATACTCCCACAACCAGGCCCACTTTACCATCACCCGCCTAGACACCCTCGTTTAAGCCCCTCTCTCCCCGTCCCGCACCCTTCCCCCACCGAACCTCATGGCTCATCAACAGTATCGTCTCCTCTACCTCAACATTCGCTCCCTCCCTGCACACAAATACCTCTTCATGCATACCCTCTCCCAGCACCAGGTTGACTCCTTCATCCTTAATGAAACCTTCCTCCAACCCCACCATGTGGTCCGCATCTCCCCTTCTCTCCTTCACCGCACTGACAATCCCCTTCCCCTAGCTCGAGGCGGGGTCGCTATAGGCCACCTCAGGCATCTCCCTGTCCGGCCACAACCCCTCCTTAATGACCCCACCGAACACCTTCTCCTCAGCCTCTTTTTTTCCTCTCTCTCACCGTCACCTGTGCCACTATCTACATTCGCCCCGCAGCTCCTCTCCCCTTTGACTTCATTTCCCATGTTGACCGTACCTTCTTCACCTATGTGATCGCCGCTGACCTCAACATCCACAGCCGTGACCATGCCACCCTTCGGCGGTGGCATCAGTTCCTTGCCACCCTCCATGGTGACCTTGTTCCTCTCCCACAGCACACCCATCCTGAAAGTAACTCCACCCCTGATGTTATCCTCGCTTCCCCTGACCTCCTTGGTCGCATTGCCGTTGAAGTCCTCGATCCCGTCGGTAGTGACCATCTCCCTGTCCTTCTCACCATCTCCTCTACCCATCCCGCCACTGCAGCCACCCGCCCAACTGCCCCTCCAAGGTCTGTCCATGACTACCACCGTGCCAATTGGGATGCCTACCGGGAATCCATTGCCTTACAGGTCGAACGCCACCCCCTCACTTTCCGCCACCCTGATGGCATCACCCATGCCTCTTCCTTCCTTCAGAAGACCATCACTGACGCTGTGGAGGCTCATGTCCCTACCAAACTCATCCACCCTCACCGTCCTACGCTTCCTCCACAGGCCGTCCTTCTTCTGCGTGAATCCCGCAGGCTCTACCACTCCTTCCTCTGCACTCGTGACCGTGATACTCTCACCCACCACCGGCAATTACAGCGACATATCCGGAACCTCCTTACAGCCAAGAAACGCCGGGACTGGCATCAGACATGCACACACCTCAATTCCTCGCTCCCTGTCAACTCCTCCAAGTACTGGTCAGCCTTCCACCGCCTTACTGGTAGCCATCCCACCCCACATTACCCCATCCTCCATGACAATCGACCCTTTCCTGACAACCTCAGTAAGGCTAACCATTTTGCTTCCCACCTATCCGAGGTCTTCTCCATTCCTGACGATCCCCATTTTGATTACTCCCTCTTCCCCACCGTCCTTGACCGCACTGACACCTCTGTCCCCCCACTCGCCCCTAGCTTCCAGTACTTGGATCGGTTACCCCCCTCTGACATCAACACTCCCATAACCATGCAAGACATCACACTCGTCCTCCGCTCCAAACGCAACACCGCCCCTGGTCATGATGGCGTCACCTACCGTCACCTCAAGGAATACTCTCCATCCTTCCTGTCTGTCTTTGCTACCCTGTACAATGTCATCCTCTCCACTGGATTCCACCCTGACCTGTGGAAGACTTCCCGTGTCCTGCTGTTCCCTAAGCCTAACAAACCCCCCTCTGCTACCTCTTCCTACCGTCCCATCTGCCTCACCTCCGTGTTCAGTAAGGTCTTTGAGGCCGTCCTCTCTCGCTGTATCCACCGCCACCTTAACCAGCACCGCCTCCTTCCTCTTACCCAATGTGGCTTCCGGCCTTCCTTCTCTGCTGACGACCAGCTCCTTCACCTTACCCATCTTCTTTCCCTCCAACTTAACTCCCGCCGCTCTGCTATCTTTGTTTCCCTTGATCTCCAGAACGCCTATGACCGTGTCTGGCATCCCGGGCTCCTTTTCAAACTCCAGACCTATGCTCTCCCCATCAACTTCGTCCGTCTCGTTGCTTCCTTCCTCTCCCATCGTCCCTCCTATGTGACTATCCACACTTCCAACTCCCGTACTTTCTACCCCTCTGCCGGCGTGCCCCAAGGTTCTGTCCTCTCCCCTCTCCTCTATCTCCTGTACACTGCTGATATGCCCAAACGTCTCCCTCCTGTTCATCTTCTCCAGTTCACTGATGACACCGCCTTCCTAGCCCTTTATCCTACCCATCAACGGTCCCAACGTACCCTCCAAACCCACCTTGACGAATTCACCGCTTGGTGCAACCAGTGGTTCCTCTGTGTTAATCCCTCCAAAACCCAGGCTATCATCATAGGCCGCACCACCCGCTCCTTCCGCCTCCATGATTTCTACCTCACCATTTATGGCCATCCTATCCACCTCATTCCTACCCTCAAATACCTTGGCCCCACACTCGACCGCCACCTCACCTGGACTCCCCATCTCCTTACCATCCAAAACAAAGCTCACAACCGCCTCCGCCTCCTGAAACTCCTGTCCGGCCGGATGTGGGGTCTGCATCCTTCCACCATCCTTCACACCTACAAATCCATGATTCGCCCCATCCTTTGTTATGCCGGCATCGCTTGGCTTTCCGCCCCTCCCCGGTTCTATAAAGCCCTCCAAATCCTCGAACGTCATGCACTCCGCCTCGCCTTCCGCATCTGCCTTCCGTCCCCCACGCGCATCCTCTATGACCTCATCCCCTTCCCGCACCTTCTCCTTTTCCTTGAACACATCTGCACCCTATATATTGTCCGCCGCCTTGATCCCCCTCACCCCCTGGTGTCTCCCTTCCTCTCCACTCCCAACCAGTTGCCGCACCTTTACCGTTGTGTCCCTCCCTCTGTCCATCTCCTTTCCCAACACAACTTCCACCGTCTACCCCTCCCGGATGATGAGCTTCGCCCTGACATCTACCCTTCCTACCAACTCTAACCCCCTCTTCCTGTCTCCTCCTCAGGGCTCCCTCTCCCCCCCTCCCTCCTTCTGAGCGGATTTCCCCTCCTACTCCCCCTCCATCTCTTGTGCCTTCTTTCAGTGTCTCTCCGCTCCCTCCTGCCCTGTCTTCCCTTTTCCTCTCCCGCCCCATGTGTCTCCTGCCTCTTCGTGAACCCACGGTTGCCCCTCCTCTCTTCATCCCGCCGCTTCCCCAGCTGCCCCATGCTCTCCCCTCCTTTTCCATCCTCTCTGTCCTTTCCCTCGGCAGGTCCCACCTGGTAGATTTTCGTCGTGTGTGCTCCAAGTGGGTTTTAAGTGTGTTGTTTCGGAGTGTTTTTAATACTGTGGCCAACTTTAACCTGTGCATGCGCATCCAGTGTCTTCTCTGTGTTTTAAGAATCGCCAACTGTGTTTTTTAACTTTCTGGTGACTTTTTTTAACTGTAACCAATGAACGTCTACGTGTCAGTGTATTTTTACCTCCATTTTCTCCCCTTACTCTGTTTTATGTTCCCCTTTTTATCTCCTTATGTATTATTTTATTCTTGTTTTAGTTGTCATGTCACTCGGCTGAAGAGCGGCGGATTGTGCTGCTGACAGCCCTCCCCTGCCCATATGGGGGCAGGGGAATGAAATTACAATAAAGAAAAAAAAACCGCACATGGGCGGTTTATCGACCGCCAGCAGATATGTATATCTGCCGCCCCGGCAGCCCGGCTAGGATCTTCTCGCTGATCTCTGGATTCGGCTTGGTGCATCGGAGAAGTCTCTGGCGGAGACTAGTAGGAAATTATTTCAGTTGTTTTCTATATTATTCTTGTATGTAGTTCTGATTCTAAAACGGATCACTGTTTTGTGTTGGAGTTATAATTGGAGAATTTTTTTTGGTTAATTGAACCGTCCAATAAATTGTTTTCGAACTTTGATCGTTAGTTTCTTCTGCTTACGCAGACATATCAATATCTACACACATTTTCTCCTAATGTGTTACCCAAATCAGTGTTTGTTCTGAGCATTATCATTTGAATTCTCAGTCAGTAAAGGTATATGATGTACAACCTTTGTTTCATTACGGCAGTTGACAGTCCGCATCACCATTTAGTGGTTTGTTAAGGTTTGGCAAGGCACACTGCTATGGTTCACGTGTGAGGTCTGAAGTACGAGTATGTATTGAAGCCAAAAAATTGAAAAGAGAAATGCAATGAAGAAATATATCTGTAGTGGGCTTCAGTGAAATGAAATGAAAAGAAGACAAGGATGTCAACAGCAGGAAAGTGATGTAACGAAAGATTAATCGAGAGATAAGATTCCGTGAGGTACTCTAAAGAATTCATTGATATGTTCTCATGACAATCAACATCAAATCAACGCCACCAACAACAGTCAAGCAGAACTTGAGGAGATTGAGAAAGTATATGGTGATACTGAACATGTAATTCATCTTGTAAACCGAGAGGATAATACAGTAGTAACGGATGATTGGCACGCTGTAATATTGGAAGGAATGACAAAGAGAAAATATCGACTAGGAGCAGTAATGAGAGAGGCGAAGGACTAATAGATTACTGCAATATATTTCAGCTAATAATATCAACGAAGACACTGTTCTAAAATAACAGGTGGTAAAGATATACACTCCTGGAAATGGAAAAAAGAACGCATTGACACCGGTGTGTCAGACCCACCATACTTGCTCCGGACACTGCGAGAGGGCTGTACAAGCAATTATCACACGCACGGCACAGCGGACACACCAGGAACCGCGGTGTTGGCCGTCGAATGGCGCTAGCTGCGCAGCATTTGTGCACCGCCGCCGTCAGTGTCAGCCAGTTTGCCGTGGCATACGGAGCTCCATCGCAGTCTTTAACACTGGTAGCATGCCGCGACAGCGTGGACGTGAACCGTATGTGCAGTTGACGGACTTTGAGCGAGGGCGTATAGTGGGCATGCGGGAGGCCGGGTGGACGTACCGCCGAATTGCTCAACACGTGGGGCGTGAGGTCTCCACAGTACATCGATGTTGTCGCCAGTGGTCGGCGGAAGGTGCACGTGCCCGTCGACCTGGGACCGGACCGCAGCGACGCACGGATGCACGCCAAGACCGTAGGATCCTACGCAGTGCCGTAGGGGACCGCACCGCCACTTCCCAGCAAATTAGGGACACTGTTGCTCCTGGGGTATCGGCGAGGACCATTCGCAACCGTCTCCATGAAGCTGGGCTACGGTCCCGCACACCATTAGGCCGTCTTCCGCTCACGCCCCAACATCGTGCAGCCCGCCTCCAGTGGTGTCGCGACAGGCGTGAATGGAGGGACGAATGGAGACGTGTCGTCTTCAGCGATGAGAGTCACTTCTGCCTTGGTGCCAATGATGGTCGTATGCGTGTTTGGCGCCGTGCAGGTGAGCGCTACAATCAGGACTGCATACGACCGAGGCACACAGGGCCAACACCCGGCATCATGGTGTGTGGAGCGATCTCCTACACTGGCCGTACACCACTGGTGATCGTCGAGGGGACACTGAATAGTGCACGGTACATCCAAACCGTCATCGAACCCATCGTACTACCATTCCTAGACCGGCAAGGGAACTTGCTGTTCCAACAGGACAATGCACGTCCGCATGTATCCCGTGCCACCCAACATGCTCTAGAAGGTGTAAGTCAACTACCCTGGCCAGCAAGATCTCCGGATCTGTCCCCCATTGAGCATGTTTGGGACTGGATGAAGCGTCGTCTCACGCGGTCTGCACGTCCAGCACGAACGCTGGTCCAACTGAGGCGCCAGGTGGAAATGGCATGGCAAGACGTTCCACATGACTACATCCAGCATCTCTACGATCGTCTCCATGGGAGAATAGCAGCCTGCATTGCTGCGAAAGGTGGATATACACTGTACTAGTGCCGACATTGTACATGCTCTGTTGCCTGTGTCTATGTGCCTGTGGTTCTGTCAGTGTGATCATGTGATGTATCTGACCCCAGGAATGTGTCAATAAAGTTTCCCCTTCCTGGGTCAATGAATTCACGGTGTTCTTATTTCAATTTCCAGGAGTGTATTTTGAACAAATTGGCTTTAAACTTCTACACATTGACAAATACACAATAAATGCATGACTTACATCTGATATTTCTTTTGTAAATGGCGCAGTCCAATAATCGCTGCTTCGTCAGTCCGTTCCTTCTTAAAATTAAATGTCCTTGCATGTGCGTAAGTACATTGTATCCACACCCGAGTTACCGAAATGTTTGTTTGTCGTTTCACATTGTTTTTACACAAAATAAAAATACAACTTGTAGCAATGCTATGTAGTACGTCTTAACATGTCGGCGACCAAAAGTACAAGGGATAATGAAGTCTCTAGAATATTTCTTAACAAAAGATAGATTGTTCTTTCTTCTGTTTCGCAGCTTCTTACTATCAACCTCTGCGGCAATGATTGTAAATATCTTCGCACAGTGGGTCATAGTGTTTATTTAGAGTATTTAACACTGGACACGCGTTTTGGTATAGGCGCACATTAAAAAAAAAAAAAGATCATCTCTTCAGTCTCGCGCTGTGATGCTTACCATCTTCACGAACTACAGTTTGTTGGCTGTCCTTTTCTTTTATGACAAATATCTCATATACAAGGTATCTGAAATTCAATAATATTACACTGTGCTGGCGTAAGCTGTCGCCAGTACACCAGTCGGCAAAGATGAGGAGCGAAGGTTGATTAGTAGGCGCTGCATCAAGCGCACCTATCATGATAGTGACCAGAGACACCAACCGAGCGTAGTGGCGCAGTGGTTAGACACTGGAATCGCACTCGTGAGGACGACGGTTCAATCCCGCGTCCGGCCTTCCTGATTTAAGTTTTCCGTGATTTCCCTAAATCGCTCCAGGCAAATGCCGGAATGGTTCCTTTCAAAGGGCACGGCCGACTTCCTTCCCCGTCCTTCCCTAATCTGATGAGACCGATGACCTCGCTGTCTGGTCTCCTTCCCCAAAACAACTAACCAACCAGAGACACTCCCATAACCAACATGCTGACAAAGCTCACTCGACAGTATGTAGACTACTGGCCATTAAAATTGCTACACCACGAAGATGACGAGCTACAGACGCGAAATTTAACCGACAGGAAGAAGATGCTGTGATATGCAAACGATTAGTTTTTCAGAGTATTCACACATAGTTGGCGCCGGTGGCGACACCTACAGCGTGCTGACATGAGGAAAGTTTCCAACCGATTTCTCGTACACAAACAGCAGTTGACCGGCGTTGCCTGGTGAAATGTTGTTGTGATGCCTCGTGTAAGGAGGATAAATAGGTACCATCACGTTTCCGTCTTTGATAAAGGTCGGATTGTAGCCTATCACGATTGCGGTTTATCGTATCGCGACATTGCCGCTCGAGTAGTCGAGATCCAACAACTGTTAGCAGAATATGGAATCGGTGGGTTCGGGAGGATAATACATAACGCCGTGCTGGATCCCAACGGCCTCGTATCACTAGCAGTCGAGATGACAGGCATCTTATCCGCATGGCTGTAACGGATCGTGCAATCACGTCTCGATCCCTGAGTCAACAGATGGGGACACTTGCAAGACAACAACCATCTGCACGAACAGTTCGACGACGTTTGCAGCAGCATGGACTATCACCTCAGAGACCATGGCTGCGATTACCCTTGACGCTGCATCACAGACAGGAGCGCCTGTGATGGTGTACTCAATGACGAACCTGTATGCACAAATGGCAAAACGTCATTTTTTCGGATGAATCCAGGTTCTGGTTACAGCATCATGATGGTCACATCCGTGTTTGGCGACATCGCGGTGAACGCACATTGGAAGCGTGTATTCGTCATCGCCATACTGGCGTATCACCCAGCGTGATGGTATGGGGTGCCCCTGGTTACACGTCTCGGTCACCTCTTGTTCGCATTGACGGCACTTTGAACAGTGGACGTTACATTTCAGATGTGTTACGACCCGTGGCTCTACTCTTCATTTGATCCCTGCGAAACCCTACATTTCAGCAGGGTATTGCAGGACCGCATGATGCAGGTCCTGTACGGGCCTTTCTGGATACAGAAAATGTTCGACTGCTGCCCTGGCCAGCACATTCTCTAGTTCTCTGACTAACTGAAAACGTCTGGTCAATGGTGGCCGAGCAACTGGCTCGTCGCAATACGCCAGTCACTATTCTTGATGAACTGTGGTATCGTGTTGAAGCTGCATGGGAAGCTGTACCTGTACCCGCCATCCAAGCTCTGTTTGACTCAATGCCCAGGCGTATCAAGGCCGTTATTACGGCCAGAGGTGTTTGTTCTGGGTACTGATTTCTCAGGATCTATGCACCCAAATTGCGTGAAAATGTAAGGACTTGTCAGTTATAGTATAATATATTTGTCGACTGAATACCCGTTTATCATCTGCATTTCTTCTTGGTGTAGCAATTTTAATGGCCAGTAGTGTATTTAATCCGCCACCGCTGACCGGAGAGCCACACTCACACACTAACACACCCAGTTCCCTCCCTCTCAGTTTACTCGCAGAGCAGGTTTAGTTCATCACAGGCTACGACAGTACATAGCGACCAGATTAGTAATTACAGCGGGACTATTACTGATGAGCATGAACCACAAACATGGACTCTATTCAAGTTAAATAAATATTCCAGTAATGTAAATAATGAACGGTATTAATCCACGTGTGTCTTTGTGTCATAGAAAGAGGATACCGGCCACTCACAACTAAATCCTCTCCCTTGCTTCCTTGCGGTACAAGACTCCACAAATACAGCAATGTAAGTTTCCTGTAAAATTAATAGGAATTATAGGTAATTGAGGACAAAATATCTGAAGGGAAAATACAAAGCAGTAGAAAGGGAAATTATAGTCAGTAGGACTGATGCAGTACATAGAACAGTCAATATAAATTTCGTAAGAATTATAAGCGAAGGCGTTAACATTAAGAATGCAAGAGGAACTCCACTGATAAAATCGTGGGAGATATCAAATAGGTGGAAATGGTACTCTGAAGGTCTTTTCGAGAAAGAATCTGTCTAATGAAGTGATAGAACGAAAAATGGGAGTCGATATGGAAGACTTTGGTGTTACAGTATTACAGTCAGTCTAACAGAACTTCGGAACACTAGCGATGGAACAAAATGGAAGGCATAGAAAAGAGTGTCTCGGGATTTCTAAAATCATGGGAAAAAGAGGCAACCAAAATATTGTTCAAGTTGGTTTGTGGAATTTATGAATTTGGAGACATTCGATCAGAATTTCGGAAAAATATCATCCATACAATCCCGATGATAACAAGAGCAGATATGTGCGCCAACTATAGAACAATCAGCTTAGCTCATGCGTCCAAATTTCTGACAAGAATAATATACAGGTGAATCTCATTGGTCAGAAAACATTTCACTTGAGGAAGTATCGACATGGCCAAAGCCTTAAAATCAGAAACGCAACATGAATGTGCGAGATTAATGCGGAGTTTCGGAAGTATGACGCCGACCTCTTACATGTTGGCTCATTCATCTGCTGAATATGTGGTGAAGACAAAGAAGATCAGGAAACGTAAATTCATCGAAGAATGGCACATGTGCACGGAGAGCACTGGATGTCCGTTGCAATTCCAGCACTCGATCCTAGCTCCGCTGCAGTGGCTGCTATCGTAACCCGCCAGGCTTCAATGATGAGGCCATCCACCTGCTCGAAAACGGCTTCGGTAACGTGGTGTGGCGTTCCTGAGCGTGCATCATCGGCGTACGATATCCGTACTCTCTCGATTCGCTTTCGCCACGCCTTGATCCTAGCGTCGGACATGTAGTTCTCCTCGTACACTTTGATGAACTTCCGTTCCCCGCACTCATTCCATTGTCAGGAAACTAAATACCCCCCTTCGTTCTTCTTCTGAAGTCTTCATTTCACCTTTCCTGTACGACAGAGTGTAGCAGACGGTCGACGCATGCACATACTCTCTCTGTCGTAACGTGGGTGTGTGTCCGTGTCGCTCTAGGGGCGACTTGGGACTTCGACGCTTTTATAAGGACCACATGTTCGTCAGTAGACAGTGGTATTACTACCTCTTTGGTAGTTCTCATTTTATCATGTCGGCTTGTTTCCTTTTGAATGCAACTTGTATTTATGAGAAAGGTGATAAGAGAAAATGCGATGATTATAGAGGCATTAATTTTCTGTACAGTGCCTGCAAAATAGGCTCCAGAATAATCAGTAGTATGCTTAAGGTCGCAGCAGACACTATCATCAGCGAAGAACACGTGGGGCTTAGACTAGGCCGCCCTGCGGTAGATGTTATTTTCGTAGTGAAAAAAAAAAAAAGATTGAGAAAACTAAGTAATTCAGATTAGAAAGTCAAATCGCCTTCATCGATTCCCAAATGCCATTTGACCGCCTGAATAGAGGCGGGCTACTGGAAATTTTAATCAGAAAAGACTTACCTCATAATCAAGCAATAGCGATCAGAAGTCTGTATCAAAACTCTACCATGTTTATTGTCATGGGTAAGTAAATAACAGTCCCAGTAAAAACAAATGAAGGAGTTAGACAAGGATGTTGTCTCTCCCCAATATTTTTGAATATGTCTGTAGACGAAGTCATTGAAAGATGGGAACAAATTTTCAAGTGTATATAACGCACTCGCCACTGTATAGTTGAAGAAGTGTTCTGTATGCAGACGATGTTGTTAATGTGCAACAGAGAGAAGATAGTTTACAGGTGGGGCTATACATCTTAATAACATAGCAGAAGAATGTGGACTGACGATATCTTCATATAATTCAGAAGTAATCGCCTTTCTGGCCATGAATGTAACAAGACTAAAAACTGAGATAAATGGCAAAATATTGGATGTGAAGTATCCCCAACAATAGGTCGCGAAATAGAAACAAATTATCAAATATAAATACACTCCTGGAAATGGAAAAAAGAACACATTGACGCCGGTGTGTCAGACCCACCATACTTGCTCCGGACACTGCGAGAGGGCTGTACAAGCAATGATCACACGCACGGCACAGCGGACACACCAGGAATCGCGGTGTTGGCCGTCGAATGGCGCTAGCTGCGCAGCATTTGTGCACCGCCGCCGTCAGTGTCAGCCAGTTTGCCGTGGCATACGGAGCTCCATCGCAGTCTTTAACACTGGTAGCATGCCGCGACAGCGTGGACGTGAACCGTATGTGCAGTTGACGGACTTTGAGCGAGGGCGTATAGTGGGCATGCGGGAGGCCGGGTGGACGTACCGCCGAATTGCTCCACACGTGGGGCGTGAGGTCTCCACAGTACATCGATGTTGTCGCCAGTGGTCGGCGGAAGGTGCACGTGCCCGTCGACCTGGGACCAGACCGCAGCGACGCACGGATGCACGCCAAGACCGTAGGATCCTACGCAGTGCCGTAGGGGACCGCACCGCCACTTCCCAGCAAATTAGGGACACTGTTGCTCCTGGGGTATCGGCGAGGACCATTCGCAACCGTCTCCATGAAGCTGGGCTACGGTCCCGCACACCGTTACGCCGTCTTCCGCTCACGCCCCAACATCGTGCAGCCCGCCTCCAGTGGTGTCGCGACAGGCGTGAATGGAGGGACGAATGGAGACGTGTCGTCTTCAGCGATGGGAGTCGCTTCTGCCTTGGTGCCAATGATGGTCGTATGCGTGTTTGGCGCCGTGCAGGTGAGCGCCACAATCAGGACTGCATACGACCGAGGCACACAGGGCCAACACCCGGCATCATGGTGTGGGGAGCGATCTCCTACACTGGCCGTACACCACTGGTGATCGTCGAGGGGACACTGAATAGTGCACGGTACATCCAAACCGTCATCGAATCCATCGTTCTACCATTCCTAGACCGGCAAGGGAACTTGCTGTTCCAACAGGACAATGCACGTCCGCATGTATCCCGTGCCACCCAACGTGCTCTAGAAGGTGTAAGTCAACTACCCTGGCCAGCAAGATCTCCGGATCTGTCCCCCATTGAGCATGTTTGGGACTGGATGAAGCGTCGTCTCACGCGGTCTGCACGTCCAGCACGAACGCTGGTCCAACTGAGGCGCCAGGTGGAAATGGCATGGCAAGCCGTTCCACAGGACTACATCCAGCATCTCTACGATCGTCTCCATGGGAGAATAGCAGCCTGCATTGCTGCGAAAGGTGGATATACACTGTACTAGTGCCGACATTGTGCATGCTCTGTTGCCTGTGTCTATGTGCCTGTGGTTCTGTCAGTGTGATCATGTGATGTATCTGACCCCAGGAATGTGTCAATAAAGTTTCCCCTTCCTGGGACAATGAATTCACGGTGTTCTTATTTCAATTTCCAGGAGTGTATATATGTGTAACAATTCATAAAACTCTAAAATATGCAACCAGGAAATAAACTAAATGGAAGCTTTAGTACGCAATGGCTTTAGCAATACTATTATATGGAAGAGAGACCTTGGTGCTGTCAAAAATGGTGCAAATGGCTCTATGCACTATGGGACTTAACATCTGAGGTCATCAGTCCGCTAGACTTAGAACTACTTAAACCTAACTAACCTAAGGAGGACACACACATCCATACCCGGGGCAGGATTCGAACCTGCGACTGTAGACTGTAGCAGCAGCGCGATTCACCACTAAAGCGCCTAGAACCACTCGGCCACAAAGGCCAGCCTTGGTGCTGTCGAAGAAAGACGAAAAGAGACGTATGTCAGGTGAAATTAAATTTCTCAGAGCAATCAAAGCCTGCACTCTGACATACAAAATACGAAAAACATAAATAAGAGAAGAGATACAGATTTTCGATGTTGAAAGCCAAATGAAGAAAATACAAAGTTACGGTGTAATCATGTAGAAATAGTGCAGCAAGATCTTCTGCCTAGAAACGCCATGAACTATAAGTCCATTGGAAAGGGACTTATCAGACGTCACAGGACGAGATGGTTTCTGGAATAGGTTGTGCAGCATACTCTATGAAGTTAAGATCATGATGGTGATAACGACGATAGAAAATAAACTGAGGTTAGTTAATGAGAATTATTTTGGCCTTAGAAAAGGTAAACCCACGAGAGAAAATGTTCTGACTTCGCGCTTGGTAATGGAATCAAGACAAAGAAATTGAAACACTTCTACGAGGTTTGTTGACCTACAAAAACAATCGACAATGAAGAATGATCCAAAATGTAGAAATGCTCAAGGAAACAGGGCTAAGATACAGGTAAAACTGATAATATACAGTATGCCCAAGAACCAAGAGGGGAAATTAAGAATCTAAAACCAGAAGCGAAGAACTCACATTAGAAAATGTATGTTACGGATCCAGCCTTTCGCCCCTACTATTCAGTCTGTGCTTTGAAGAAGCAGTGACGAAAATAAAAAAGTTCAGTTGTTGGATTAAGTTTCAGAGTGAAAGGATATCGACGGTAAGATTCGCTGATGACATTGCTATTGTCTGTGAAACTGAGGAAGGGTTGAAGAACCTGTGTAATGGATAGTCTAATGAACGCACACTATATGCTGAGAGTAAACCGAAGAAAGACGAATGTAACGGGGATTATCTGAAATGAGATTAATGATAAATTTTACAACAAAATTTAGGACCTCTAAATAGCGGAATTAAGGCATTCTGCTACCATGGATGCAAAGTAACAAAGCAAGGACGGCATGAAAAGCAATCTATCACAAGGAAAGAAGGCATTTCTGGCGAAAAGACATCTATTTACTTGAAACCAGAATAAATTTCTGAGAATGTACGTTTGAAGCTCAATATTGTATGCAAGTGAGTCCTGGGTCGTGGGAAAAAAGAGAAACAAGAGAGTCGAAGTATTTTAGATGTGGTGCAATAAAAGGATGGTGAAAATTAGGTGGACAGACTAGATAAAAAATCTGCAGGTGATGAGAGGAAAATGTGGTAAACATCAATGTGAAGAAGGGAGAGGATGATAGCACGTGAGTTAAAACATCAAGGAATAACTTCCACGGTTCTTGAAAGACCTCCATTGGTTAAAAATTTTAGAATAAGACTGAGATTGTAATAAACCGAACATAGCATTGAGGACTCTGGGTGCAAGTGCTACGCTGAGATGAGGGAGTTCACACAGGGGAGGAATTCGAGTGGCTCGCAACGAATCAGTCAGAAGACTGATGACCAATCAGAACGACTTTGTGTGTGTGTGTGTGTGTGTGTGTGTGTGTGTGTGTGTGTGCGTCCGTGTGTATGTTCTTTCTTCATATCAGTTATCAGTGAGTGAACAAGTAGGATACCTTTAATTTTGTTTGCCTCCTTTTTGCTGCTGTTTCCCGCTATTTCTGTACAAGATTGATTAACACTAAATTTCATTCAGTTTCCTTTTTTGAATGTAATATTCTTGTCGATTCAAATTATGGTGGTAGAAGTAAGAGGATACAAAATTTAGACTGCCAGTGGCAAAAAAAGGGGTTTCTGAAGACAAATTTTTTAAGATCGAGTATAGATTAAAGTGCCAGAAAATCTTTTCTGAAAGTATTTGTATTGGGTGTATCCATGTAAGGAAGTGAAACATGGGCGATGAACAGTTTGGACAAGAAGAGAATATAAACTTTTGAAATGTGGTGCTACAGAAGAATGCTGAAGATTAGATAGGTAGCCCACGTAACTAGTGAGGAGGTACTGAACAGAATTGGATCATCATCATCATCATCATCATTTAAGACTTATTATGCCTTTCAGCGTTCAGTCTGGAGCATAGCCCCCCTTATACAGGTCCTCCATGATCCCCTATTCAGTGCTAACATTGGTGCCTCTTGTGATGTTAAACCTATTACTTCAAAATCATTCTTAACCTAATCCAGGTACCTTCTCTTCGGTCTGCCCCGACTCCTCCTACCCTCTACTGCTGAATCCATGAGTCTCTTGGGTAACCTTGCTTCTCCCATGCGTGTAACATGACCCCACCATCTAAGCCTGTTCGTCCTGACTGCTACATCTATAGAGTTCATTCCCAGTTTTTCTTTGATTTCCTCATTGTGCACACCCTCCTTCCATTGTTCCCATCTACTAGTACCTGCAATCATCCTAGCTACTTTCATATCCGTAACCTCAACCTTGTTGATAAGGTAACCTGAATCCACCCAGCTTTCGCTCCCATACAACAAAGTTGGTCGAAAGATTGAACGGTGCACAGATAACTTAGTCTTGGTACTGACTTCCTTCTTGCAGAAGAGAGTAGATCGTAGCTGATCGCTCACTGCATTAGCTTTGCTACACCTCGCTTCCAGTTCTTTCACTATGTTGCCATCCTGTGAGAATATGCATCCTAAGTACTTGAGACCGTCCAAAATTTTTGGCACAACCTGACTAGAAGTAATCGGTTGTATGATATACCCTAACCTATTAAAACAAATATTTATGATCAATAAAAGGGAACAAAAAGTGTTGCTCTTTAATTTCCCTAAAGTTGATGAAAAAATATAAAGCTTTTTAAGTTTCATACGAGGTTTATATAAGTTGGATTATACAACACTGTTAAGAGTATGATATCCGTTTCACTTAATACTACATGTGGCTTTCGTAAGAATGTGACGTCGACCTCTTAAACAGCGTATTAAATTGAAGAACATTTCTTCAGGGTAAACGTGGATTCTACATGTATGGCTGCTAATGACCTAGAAAACATTTATAAGCAGCTGGAAATAGTAAAATAAAATGAACTGCGTCGTTTAACATACGTAACTATCTGCGTCCTGGTGTAACTGAAATATTTAAAATTCTTACTATATGTGTTGGTAGTGCTAGCACATTTTACTTCTCTTGAGTAATGAAGACAGTTTTTAGCGAATACTTGGGCGCAGCGCCCAGTTATTGATGAATTCAGAGAATGGTGTAGCAATGGCGGCCAACAATTATTGTATATCGGCAACGCTGAAAATGGCAATAACTCCGAGGAAAGGTGCTTTACACACACGGAGACATTAAATAAAATCAGTTATTTCATGTTAACGAACAATATTTATATTCTGAGATAACAAACAGAAATTATCACGTTACAGACCTTTCCATCCATGTAATAAAATGTTAGCGTACAAGTTTGCGCAAGTAAGTTTTAATAGTATCGCATCCATTACATAATTAGTGCTAATAATTAACATTGTATTTTCTTTGGTTTTGTTGTATTGCATATCCTATTATCTTAGTTTATTGGATATTATGCTGAAAGGGTACTGTACCGCCCGACATTGAATATAGGTACAACATACTTCAGTATTTTTGTCAGAACAACACTTTTTTTGTAAAATAACTCAATTTCAATTAATACAGCGAAGCCGGATACCAGTGTAGGAAAGAATGACAATTTATTTATTTAATTTATCATATGTGCACTCCCACAAAATAAATCCCTACATCCAGTTTGGTGAGATCTTTTGAAATGAATGAATGTATGGTCGTCTGCTAACCACAGATAGTGAATGTGAATATATGATCATCTTTGAGTCGATCCTTTGGCCACCTTTGGTGGAACCAAAGAGATGAAATTTACCAGAGCTTTGAGCGCCTGAAATGTAGCTGGCCAATAGGGTAGTAAGGTGCTCCCCCACTTCAGCAGAGGTGGAGAGGACCTCGAAAACGGCCATGTTTTAGACACTCTGCCGCTGGATCCTGTGCTGTTAACACCTGTTTTAGTTGTGCTACGTAATGACGAAAGAATGGAGGCATGGTATGCATGTGGAATATTTAAGAGTAGTTTGAAATAATAATTTCTCTATTTCAGGAACTTTTGTGGGGAGAATTAAATGTCAGGCAGGTAATATTAATGGGATTGTAGTAATCTTCGGAAGTGACCAACGGTCACAAAGAAACCACGTGTAGCAATAAGTTGAAATACTTCCGTGTGCTTAAGCTAAGCTGAATTACTAGCGTGTGTACAATAAGTTGAAATATTTAAGAAATAGCGTGTGTACCATAAGTTGAAATATTTAAGAAATGGCGTGTGCAGGACTTGGAATTAGAGGCGAGTACTTCCACGTGGTGAGTACTGTGTGAGTCTCAATCTGTGTATGAGACAAAGGATAAAGAGAAGTACTCGTCCATGGCATCAGTTCGCGTGTGTGATGAATACATTAATACTACATTGCGTGTGACGCTAGATTCAAACTCTGAGAGAGAAGTAAGGTGAGTCGGCCGTCTATCCAGCAACGCCACATGGCTTGCATTGCACAGGAAGACGTGCATTTATCTCCAGAGTTCACAGTAGGAAAGTAGAATTACAAAGTGGGGCAGTGTCGTGTGAAACTGGGATCAATATTAATTGAAGTGGGAAAGCTGAAAGTGATAATGTTGTAACCATTCTCTGTGTAGTATTTCATATTGTTGTGTAGTGTATGTCATGTAATTTGGGTAT
The DNA here is from genome assembly GCF_023864275.1 of Schistocerca cancellata. Taxonomy (NCBI): domain Eukaryota; kingdom Metazoa; phylum Arthropoda; class Insecta; order Orthoptera; family Acrididae; genus Schistocerca; species Schistocerca cancellata. Next base: position 354,081,975 of record NC_064630.1, on the reverse strand, counting down.
GTGTGGTTTCCATGGGTGTGTAGCGAAGTAGTTTCAAAAGATTAGTGGGTTATGCTTGTTCCTTCTGTACCGCTCGGTCTGGAGGAAAGTTTCGTGATGATGATTGTGAGAGTCGAAGTGTGAGGTATAATAAAAGATCCACCATCCTATCCAGAAAGTGCACTGTAGCGTTAAATAAATTACGAGACCATAATATAGAGATTCACTAATGTAAAGCCATGCCCACTGGGCGGAATTTCTCATATGTTATTGTTGTAGGCTATAGAATTTGTGTGTTTAGGTTAGGGAATTTATCGGAATAAATCAGATAGTGAAAAGAAAGAGATTGGTAGACTATTCCTTCAAATTGTATGTTGTCATAATGTCCCGAATTTGTAATGTGTGCGCCATTCATATTCAGTGGGATGGCCACGTGTTAATAAAAGCCGTCAAATAAAAGACAAAAAGAAAATGTGGTACTGCCAGTGCGTAGTGTACAGTCAGAGTTCTGTAAATCACTGATAGTCAGATATGCGTTTCCGTTGCGTAGTAATCATATAGGAGGATAACTTGTAACTTAAGTGAGAGTACTAGAGCTAATATTACTCGATAACTAAGAATGAATCCACTCGCTTGGCAGACCACTCATCTTGCAGGCCTGACTGCTTGATGCCACAGTATGAGCAAGGCATGTGGGTGCCTCTCATAATTTCGACCCTGCCAGGATACCGTTTTTGCCAGGATAATTTTGTTGCCAGGATGATTTGGCCAGGATATATTTTGCCAGAATATTTTGTTGTCAGGATGATTTGGCCAGGATATATTTTGCCAGGATATTTTGTCAGGATTCTGCTGTTAGGGTTTGCTGTTAAGATTTTTTTTATGGAATGTATTGTGATAGCGCTAAGAAGTAAAAATTTTTTTTGTTTGCAATTTCTTTTTGGATTGGTGAGGATCTTTTATTTTTTTTTATGTAATGCTTTCTACGTCATCTAAGGTTGGAAGATCGTTGTATAATTTTTTTTGCGTAATGTCCGTAGTAACTAGGTCGCAGTCGAAAAGTGTAGCCACCATGGAGAATAACGATTCTGGGGTGAACGTGGCAGTGCAACAGGAAGTAGCAGTTGACCATCTGTTAATGAGCGGGGACGGCAAACACGCGGAAGGGGATGAACTGTTCAGTGGACCGCTGCAAGGTGATCCTTTATGCGGCGGGCTTTGTTCACAATCGGGGGCTTTTCCCGACGACGCGGGCGAGCCGGGACTAGGTCAGGTATGCAGTGAAAGTGCAGCTACCCTTAGCGAAGCTATGGTTTCTCGGACGAACGAGGTGAGCTCACCGAAAGTAGCAAATGACAGTGTGCTACTGCAGTTGTTACAGCAGATGAATAGCAACAATAAGGAGAGAGATAGGGAGAATAAAGAGAGAGATAGGGAGAATAAGGAAAGATTTGAAGCAACTAAGGAAAGATTGGAAGCAAATAAGGAAAGATTGGAGGCAATGGATAAGGGGAATAAAGAGGCAATGAGGAAGCTACACACAGTTATCGATGAGCGTCTGTCCGCAGTTAATAATCGGTTAGATGAGGGGGAGAAGAATCTGGGTGCGTTGAGGCAAGTATGTGATGGCGTGAAAGAAAAAGCCAATAATTTGGAGGTACGAATAAGTGCAATAGAGAGCGATATTACAGAACATAGGGGCGTGTGGCCGGATGAGCGAATCAAAGAGATAGTGGAGGAATTACTTGCAGATAAACAAGGGGCATTAGACAGCGTGGAAGCTCAAGTCACACGGCAGGAAGTGGCGCTAAATAAACACAGGGATGAAGTTGCGGAGGTAGTGGTCAGAATGAATACAATTAGTGCAGATGTAGAGAAGGTCAGTGTAAGAGGCAAGACAGGCTCTGACAGTACGCAGCGAGAGGTTTATGCCAAGCAGGAAGAGATACAGTCACTATTACAGTTTAAAGAGGCGCAATTAGAAATAAATAGGAAACATAGGGAAGAACTAGCACAGTTGCAATTAGCATGCAATAGCGAAGGTGACACACCACCAGGTAGATTGCAGAGGGAGAGTGAGATAAATTCAAAAAAAGAAAATAGGCAGAAAGAGGAAGACGAACTTAGAGAGTTAGAAGAACGGTTGTGTCGGATAAAACAGGTGGCAAATCCAACTGAGTATAGCCCAAGGTCGGAAAACATAAATGCGGAAGAAGAATGTAGGAGGCACTTCGTGTCGGTACAAAAGTTCACTCGTTTTCCGGATCCTGATAACTACCAACATCCATGTCTGTGGCTGTCTCAATTTCAAGATTCATTACCTGCATCGTGGGGACCGCTCCTCAAAATGAAATTTGTGTGCAACCATTTGAGGGACGAGGCTAGAGCGAAAATGCAGGAAGTTATTAAAGACTGTAGTAGCTACAAGATATTTTGTGACAAGTTTTTAAATGACTTCTGGCCGAAAAGTAAGCAGGACCAGGTTAAGCAAAGCATATTGATGATGCCAAATTGTAACGAAGGTAGTATAAGAGATCCAGTGGCGTGCTATCAGGAAATGCTGAGACGAAATAGATATTTGGATGTGCCATACGAAACTGGGGAGCTCATTAGAATCTGTATAACGAAGTTGCCAGTAAGATTGCGCAGAGATATAGTGATAGCAGGCAGAGGCTTAGACGATTCCGCGACATTTCAGCACTTGTTACAGGAACTGGGTAATGAGAGCAACATTGTGAACGGCGACACGACTCATAGGTCAGACAGAGTCGAGGGTAGGAACGGCAGAAACTATCAGAATGGCAGGAGAGCATGGAATCAGAGGAATGACGGGAATGGAAGATGGCGAGGAAATAGGGGGCAGAATTCATGGGAATATCGACCGTCAAACCGGGAAAATAGAAGATGGGACAGAGATGGAAGAAGAAGGGAAAATCAAAATGATGGGCGAAGAGAGGATAGGCAGTCATTGCGTTCACGACAGGACAATCATTGTCACAATTCAGACGATCAAAGGAAAACAATCGTGTGGGCTTCGTCACATTTCTAACATCAAATTATGGAAAAGTTAAGGATAGATCTAAAGTAGGCAAGTTATGGTAGATAGTCAGTGTATTTATTTGTGGTGTGTAACGTTGTGCAGGGTCAAACCGAACATAAGAATTTTCAGGCGGGATGTCAGGAAGTATGACGGAATAGACTGGTCGAATGAGTCATGAACAGGAGTCGACAGAGTGGTGTATGTACGTATTTTTTGTCATATGAATAAGGATCATACAGAAACGACGTGATGATTAATGAGTGGATAAAGATGGTAGATAGAGAAGCGACGTGATAAATAGTAGTGGATAAAGGTGATATTTAAGGAAAGAAGCGACGTGAAGCAGTGTGATTAATAAAAAGAGATTCGACGTGATGAAACAGTGGTAAATAAAGGTGAGTAGAATTAATAATGTGGAGATGTCTTAGATGTATGTTACAGAGGGTTCTGTGTATGCTGCAATAGAGATTGATGCCAATGGCGAAGGAAAACCAGGAAATGATGGAGTAATGGACGGACGGAGAGCCGAAATACGAATGAAGAGATGAGGACAACTGCACAATGTGAAGGGACATGAAGGGAGTATGAGATTCAGATGGTGAACGTTGTGGAATACTGACGTAAGATGTAATATAAGTGTAGATCTAATTCTTACCATAAGATTTGCAATTTGGCGAAAATAATAATTTTTGTTGTGGTTGAAGCCTGGTACCAGTATAACTAATTAAAACGGTACCAAGAATGTGTACAGTTATTTTGCAGGTTGAATAATTTGTGTATTTTTGTTCTTAGATGAAATGTCGCAATTCTAAAGTGATATTTAGCAGGAGGAACCGTCGGCAAATTGAATGCAGAGCTAAGCCGATGGAGAGAGATGCCAGAGTGAAAGGACGGATTCGGAGACTGGAATGCTATCTCCGAAACAGCTTCATGTGTTATGTGGTTGAGTATAAGGGAACAAAGGTATGGTATGTTGTCGTGAGTGTGGTGGTGTTATGAGTATAAGGGAGCAAAGGTATGGTATGTTGTCGTGAGTGTGGTGGTGTTAAGGTTAGCTGACTTCTAGACCTATTCTGTTAGTGTATTAATGGACTGAATGAGAAGGAAAATGTGATGTCTGGTGAGTGAGAGTCGTAGAGTACTGTGATCAATGCGCACACTCCTGTAAAGGGGATGCTACCGATCTGTAACTAAAACATTATTGTGTATTGTTTGATTTGGATGAACCTCGATGGCAGGTCAGGACCTGACATCATGTGGATGGTACATACGTGTCCTAGAAATGTTGTTATATATAATAAAATGTAAAATATATAAAGAGATACTAATATCAGTCTGTCACAGGCACACAGGTGCATTGTATGTTGTAGATTTAGAGTCATCAGTTTCTAAAATGTTTATTGTGTTAGGATGTTAAAGTAATTTACTATTTAATAACCTGTGGTAGGTAATTGTGAGCTGTGTAGATTATTTCTTATTTTTTGTTAGAACACTTTCAAGGGGTATTAATTTCAGTCTGTCACAAGCACAAAGGTGCGCTGTATATTGTAGTATTAGAATAAACAGTTTCTAATATTTTCACTGTGATAGGATGTTAGAGTAGGCTACTATTAGATATTGTAATTATGAGCTGTATAGATTGCTTATTATTCCTTTTTTTTAACACTTTCATGTTTTGTATGAGGGACGACAGGTACAAGCAATAGCACAAGTGTGGGCTGTATATAGAAAAGGGATAAATGTTGATGTTGTATGTGTAGAAAACTAGGGGGTATGATTTTATGTTTTTAGAACAAAGATTCTTTTATTACCGATGTATCTAATAGATCATACATGTAATCAATGAGTATTTATATACTGTACGAATATCCTTTTGTCTGTAATGTTGCGAGATGCACGGAAGATTGGGTGTCGTAGCGCTGGGGGCTACACCGAACATGCCCATACCACATAAGCCAAGCAGACGGCGGCAACAGAACCGCGGCACTCCCCACTCCATTGCCGGTCGGGGTACGCTCCACGCGCCCGCTACAGCAGGTCAACGGCCTGGGGCGACACGCACGTACCACTGGCCATTCATAAGTTCCGCCACCCTTACGACTGGGGAAAGTATCCCGCGGAGACAACAGCGGGTGGTTTCTTCTGCTCAACGGGGCGCGTGCGGCGGCGCCACGGCAGAAAAGACGACGCGCGACAGAGCCCGGCGGGCATTTTTTACCAGCAACTATTAACTAGTACTGGACTGTGGAGCCGTGAAACAAGACGACTGCTCGTATGTCTCCATAACGTGGAAAGTGAAGGACTGGTGTTTCCACGTTGTGAGTGGTGGAAAAGATTTTGTCTTTAGCAGACAGGACGATCGTTTTGTTTTGTCTTGACCACTGAACGGTGGGATCCATAAACTTTTGGCAGTGACTTGTTCAGTGTGCTTTGTGAATTGCATGTGGGATGCTTGGTATTCTTGAAGAGGACAGTTGTCGTTTGGTGACTAATTATTGTATGAACGCAAGAAACTAGAGTGGGACATTGACATTTGCGTCTGTAGTAGGAGACATTTCTTGAATTGGTGCGGGAATAAGTGCTGTTTGTTGGGACTTACGACTTTTAATTACACCATGAACTGAAAGGACAGAACCGTGGGTAATAGTAGTTGTAGGGCCATTTCTGGACGACCAGATTCGTGTGGATGGTACGCTGAGTGTGACTATGACACTTGTGTTTATGTGAGATACAGTTTACTGTTCAGTGCGTGTTCAAAATGCCGATTTAAGTGACTTAAAGACTTTCGTCCGGGTAACCATGGGAGAGCTTTGACACCGAGAAAGTGTTTCTAGGGAACCTGTCGCAACTTTTTTGACCCCAAGAAAATCACAGAAGGGAATGTTTCCGTGTGACTCGCAAGATAGGAAATAGTGTTTGTACTTGTAATTGTGTAAATTTTTTTTATATGTTTCATTCCTGAAGGGACAGCAAGTGTAATTGTATTTCATTAACATTTGTGTTTAGAATAGTTAGTGTTTGTTTTTGTTTGTTCTGGGTCATCAAGTTCACGTAGCATGTTTATTAGAATATTTGGTACAATGATGCTTTAATTATTAGCCAGTGGCGTTATACTAACGTAGCGGCTGTTGTTGCATTGATCAGTAAGGTTGTCACAGGGGACAAGAGTTTGCATTGCACAACAAATATCGGAATTAACTGATGCATTTTGATGTCGTGTACAGTAATGATCTTGTTGGTGTGTTGACTGAAGCCACTTATTTGCATTATCACAGTGGTGATATTTCACATTGAAGTGTAACGAAGGCTAGTCGAAATGCAAGTTCTTGTCGTCTAAATGTGTAACAACAGAGAAATGAGCAGTAGAGTAAGATACGAGAGCTACTGGTAGATTCAAGCACTTATTGCTAAACTACGTATTTACTGCGTGTATTGATCCAAGTTGATGGACTGACTAGCTCAGTAGCAGGTATTTGTACTGGTGGATAAGGATAAGGTTAAACTCACTGTCGAGTAGTTGTGGCAATTGCTTAAGTGATGATAGTTAATTAGGTATGACATGATGTCTTAGATGAACTATATTACGTAACCAGTATGTAACTTGTGGTATATTTCAATGTTTTTCTTCTCAGTTTTATTTCTCTGTAGGTTTGATGTATATTTTAGAGTAATGGTATGGAGCCTGAGATTCAACATGTAACTAGTGTACGCAATGTTTTTCTTTTGTTGATTTTGTTTTGTATTTAGACTTTGCTGTGTAAAGGTTTTTACCCCGCAATTTATGAATGTCAGATTACTTGCTCTGTGCTTGGACGGTGAGCTATTTAAAATTTCATGAGTACAATTAGTATTTTTTTATTTCTCATAGAATTAGTGAAGTTTGGATTACTCATAAAAATAACGAAGATCCCAGTAACTAAGCCAATTTTTATCTCACCATTATTTATTTTATTTGTATGATGTGATGTTTTATTTGTCATTTGGATTGTTGTAACTATGTATGTGTACGTTACTCCGGATTGTGGAGAGTACAATAATGCAACAACTGTGTCAAAAATTTGCTAAAGTAACAACATTTGGTCGTCAATTTGAGGTCACCAGGGGCTAAGGTCTCCTCCTGGTTACTTTGATGACTTGTTATGTTTGTTCTAATACAGTTTTCTTAAAAAAATGTTCGGAACTACCCTCGCATTGCAAGGATAGTACCGTGCCATTTTTTTCTGCATGGGTAGCCGGTGGTGAAAGGGTACTGTACCGCCCGACATTGAATATAGGTACAACATACTTCAGTATTTTTGTCAGAACAACACTTTTTTTTGTAAAATAACTCAATTTCAATTAATACAGCGAAGCCGGATACCAGTGTAGGAAAGAATGACAATTTATTTATTTAATTTATCATATGTGCACTCCCACAAAATAAATCCCTACATCCAGTTTGGTGAGATCTTTTGAAATGAATGAATGTATGGTCGTCTGCTAACCACAGATAGTGAATGTGAATATATGATCATCTTTGAGTCGATCCTTTGGCCACCTTTGGTGGAACCAAAGAGATGAAATTTACCAGAGCTTTGAGCGCCTGAAATGTAGCTGGCCAATAGGGTAGTAAGGTGCTCCCCCACTTCAGCAGAGGTGGAGAGGACCTCGAAAACGGCCATGTTTTAGGCACTCTGCCGCTGGATCCTGTGCTGTTAACACCTGTTTTAGTTGTGCTACGTAATGACGAAAGAATGGAGGCATGGTATGCATGTGGAATATTTAAGAGTAGTTTGAAATAATAATTTCTCTATTTCAGGAACTTTTGTGGGGAGAATTAAATGTCAGGCAGGTAATATTAATGGGATTGTAGTAATCTTCGGAAGTGACCAACGGTCACAAAGAAACCACGTGTAGCAATAAGTTGAAATACTTCCGTGTGCTTAAGCTAAGCTGAATTACTAGCGTGTGTACAATAAGTTGAAATATTTAAGAAATAGCGTGTGTACCATAAGTTGAAATATTTAAGAAATGGCGTGTGCAGGACTTGGAATTAGAGGCGAGTACTTCCACGTGGTGAGTACTGTGTGAGTCTCAATCTGTGTATGAGACAAAGGATAAAGAGAAGTACTCGTCCATGGCATCAGTTCGCGTGTGTGATGAATACATTAATACTACATTGCGTGTGACGCTAGATTCAAACTCTGAGAGAGAAGTAAGGTGAGTCGGCCGTCTATCCAGCAACGCCACATGGCTTGCATTGCACAGGAAGACGTGCATTTATCTCCAGAGTTCACAGTAGGAAAGTAGAATTACAAAGTGGGGCAGTGTCGTGTGAAACTGGGATCAATATTAATTGAAGTGGGAAAGCTGAAAGTGATAATGTTGTAACCATTCTCTGTGTAGTATTTCATATTGTTGTGTAGTGTATGTCATGTAATTTGGGTATGTGTGGTTTCCATGGGTGTGTAGCGAAGTAGTTTCAAAAGATTAGTGGGTTATGCTTGTTCCTTCTGTACCGCTCGGTCTGGAGGAAAGTTTCGTGATGATGATTGTGAGAGTCGAAGTGTGAGGTATAATAAAAGATCCACCATCCTATCCAGAAAGTGCACTGTAGCGTTAAATAAATTACGAGACCATAATATAGAGATTCACTAATGTAAAGCCATGCCCACTGGGCGGAATTTCTCATATGTTATTGTTGTAGGCTATAGAATTTGTGTGTTTAGGTTAGGGAATTTATCGGAATAAATCAGATAGTGAAAAGAAAGAGATTGGTAGACTATTCCTTCAAATTGTATGTTGTCATAATGTCCCGAATTTGTAATGTGTGCGCCATTCATATTCAGTGGGATGGCCACGTGTTAATAAAAGCCGTCAAATAAAAGACAAAAAGAAAATGTGGTACTGCCAGTGCGTAGTGTACAGTCAGAGTTCTGTAAATCACTGATAGTCAGATATGCGTTTCCGTTGCGTAGTAATCATATAGGAGGATAACTTGTAACTTAAGTGAGAGTACTAGAGCTAATATTACTCGATAACTAAGAATGAATCCACTCGCTTGGCAGACCACTCATCTTGCAGGCCTGACTGCTTGATGCCACAGTATGAGCAAGGCATGTGGGTGCCTCTCAATGCTTTTGGCATTTCTTGTCCTTTCACATGCAAGAAAATATTTATTTAACCTTATTTCCACTTCTAGGCGACAGTGCATTTGGTAGGACCAGTTTAATACTGTAGGGAAGAGTGGGTGCTAAAAATTGTAGAAGGAGGCCAAGAGATAAATACAGCAAGCAGATTCAGAAGGATGTAGGGTGCAATGGTTACTTGGAGATGAAGATGTCTGCACGGGATAGTAGTATGGGGAGCTGCATCAAACCAGCCTTCTGACTGAAGAGAACAACAACAACATTCTTGTCTAATGATTCGTTTAGGTTAGTGTTTTTTTTTTAACGTCCCGTCGACAACGAGGTCATTAGAGACGGAGCACAAGCTCGGGTTAGGGAAGGATGGGGAAGGAAATCGGCCGTGCCCTTTCAAAGGAACCATCCCGGCATTTGCCTGAAACGATTTAGGGAAATCACGGAAAACCTAAATCAGGATGGCTGGAGACGGGATTGAACCGTCGTCCTCCCGAATGCGAGTCCAGTGTGCTAACCACTGCGTCACCTCGCTCGGTGATTCGATTAGGATTATGTAGGCTAATACTGCTGCTGATTTTTTTTTTTTTTCAGTAAGGTGTAAACGAGTAAAGGAAGCATAGACATTTTATTGCCATTGCGTAGTTTCTGTACCCGTATACTTGCGTTGCTACCCCAATAAAATCACCAGTTCTTGAGTGCCCCCACACAGTCCCGAATTTATTTATGTCAGTGTATAATGCAGTAGGTTCCACGGAGTAACAGTTTTCCATTTTCCTCGGCCAGTTAAGGCGAGTATTACGATGGTATCCTTGAAAAGCACAGTCGTTTTCCTTCCACATTTTTCTAAATTTCGAACTTCATCTCTGTCATCCACGGTGAATAGAAACGCTACTTTTTTTTTTCCTTCCAATATCTTTATGTTCTGTAGGCAAATGTACAGTGAACTCTTGGGATCTGGTGTGTCGAAATAACAGAAATTACTTGGAAAAAATAACTTTTTCGAGAAAGATACGCTTGAAGGTAGTGGAATTTATTTACAGAAAGTAAAACAAACAGAAGAAGCACCATGTGGATATCATATCCTCGTGTACAGATACAAGGACGCACGTGCTACAATGACAAATGTAATAACGTTTCAAGCGCCCAGGAAACTTTGATCAAAAGCGAAACTTACAGTTTGGAATTTCGTTCTGTGTCCGTTGATTTCTAGTGGTAATTCAGGGACACCCCGTCCCCCCACGCCTCCCCCGTCCGGACCATCTCTCTTCCCTTTTGCAGAAAGAGAATCGTAGAAGCTGTGTTCTTTGCTGCACAAAAACAGGACGGAGCTGGCCGAATGGATTCTCCCTTTTATTTCCGCTCGTACGTTATTTCCGCATTCCGCCCGCGCTGGAGGGCGAATTGAAAGGGCCGAGTCGCAGTCAAGGGCAAAACTTAGCATAAATTCTGGCAGTAAAGTGGATAACAGCCGCAAGCCGCGCACAACTTGTGCGAGTGGTCGCCGCGTTGTGACGTCAGAGGCGGACCGGGGACGGCACGCATTAGGGCAGATGCGGGGCAGGGTGCGGCGCTCCTGACCCACTTCCACGGCTGCCATTACGAACGTTCTCCGATCTCTTTCAGTTAAGCAGTTCCAATTGCACGCATACCCTCCACCAACATTGTCTGAAACTGTTAAGGAAAAATGTATTGGCGGAAATGGAAGTGTTGCATCCTGAAACACCAGTCCAATATTAATCAAACTTTATGGAGGTGTTCTCACACATCAACGTTAAAATATTGTTAACTTTCATTCCATTCTGAACTGCTTCTTCTTATTAACATCAGTTTTGAGATGTGACCCATAATGTTACGCTGTTGCGTACATTATGACATGGAAGTTGTACTGTCTGCCATCGGGGTCCCCTAAATGGCACGCAGCACTGCATAACAGCCACGCTATGAGGGAAACAAACCAACAGCCCAACAGGCGAAGACATCAGGTAAACAGGCCGGAGATTCCAGGCGATTAATAGTAACCTTTCCTTGCAGAGGTCGCCGCGACATATCCGGCCACCGATTCCTACGCCGGGTTTCTGTTGGCTCCAGCTCGCTATATAGGACCGGCCGGTCGAAGGCAGACCAGTCTTCGTCCGCTGCGAATGGCAACCACTATAGCAGAGTCTCCGAGAAGATATCACCGAAGCCGCTGTACTGCACCGCCGATCGAAGTACCAGCCGACCGAGAAGAACCACATCTCCGGCTAGATCGACGGACGTCCACATCTATTGTACAGCCAGCTATTGTATTGTAGAAGAAGTTACGTTCAATAAACCGTTGGAGAACACAACAGAAGTAATCAGCGTACAAATGGGATCTTTAGGATTTGTTTCTATGCCTGCGACATCTGCTACTTCATTTCATGAAGATTTCTGGTTGGCGGATGATATGAAATGTTGTGCCTGACATGAAATTCAGCTGGTTCGATGACTCAGTGAAACTACTTCATGAGGAAGCAATCGCAAGTCAGCACGGAAAGTAGGTGCCGCGTCACAGGGTCACGCACTCAGCACCCAAGAAACAGCATTCAGCAAGCTGACATTGTGGAAGCAGCTGATAAGGGCTTCTGCAAAGAGATGTGACACCCTAAACCACTGACAGGACTGTGAAGGTAATACGATGGAACAACCAGAGCATGATCTTACAGTTACTCAATGACTGCACCTCGTCATTGGCTTACATGGCAAAATCGCTACCGTTAGAAAAAAAAGGAGCTGGACGTGGCTAGCATAAATATCGCCAAATTTAGGTACACACCCTCAGTCATCACCAGCCACTAGCCTAGTGAAGGTACACACTAGTCTATCCACTGAAATCTATAATCTGCTGTAGCCATATTACCCTATCAACAGAGTCTAGGCCAAAGCCTGTCATGTGCCTGAATACTGCTGGGTGACAGTCATCTGCCGCTGGTCACCTTCTTGGTGGAACAGGCTGTGAGTATCAGCTAGCTGCCAGGCTGCCATCTCCTTTTACAGGCAAGTAATCTCGTTGTCCATCGCCTAGTGTAGGCACATACCATCATCATCAGCTATACTGGAGGCCATAGTTAGTCCCCACCTGCCATGATGTGCCACCTGCCAAACTGCATAAAAAGGCATGCAGCTGAGGTCGCTTTCTTCTGTCGGCCACTGGCCACCGTCGTGGATTCTCCCCTGTATCAGCACCTGTGTTACTTTGCTAATTGCACCACGTCATCCACTTCCACTTCCATGAGAAACACACAGCACGCCGTCTTTCAAGTTTGTTATTACTGACTCCGGTACACTGTATTGGCAGTGTGGCAGTGGCCACCTATTTCATGGAGACCATTGACCACCTCTCCAGTTTCGTTTCTACTTCTGCAATTATCGCAGAATAAAGGAACAATTCAACCTGCATTGTTTCCATGAAGTATCAGCATACACCACCTGTCACCACAACACTGCAGCTACAACTTGGGAGGTGTACTGTCATACGTCATGACCTATCACAGCTTGCCTCACCTTCCACCATAGCAGTCACTCACACCACCGCTGTAAGAGGTGTCAGAAGTTCTTGGCATGAGCATCATCGACATCACCAGCTTGTAGCTTCAACAATGTAGTGTGGTGAGTGGATTTATTATTTTTCTCTCTCCTGTCAGTTGTGAAAACTGATTGTCACAGGAATTTGAAAGTACAGTTTGTGGAGGTGGAGTAATCTACCTACCTTTCTCATTTCGGAGGGAATACTATAAAAGATTACGCTGGCATACAATGTCAGATGCTAGCAGAGAAATGAGTTGGGCCACAGCATGCCAAGTGCACAGCCAGCGGATGTTAAGTGTCACACATGCCTGTGCTATGACCATTTTGTCAAGTGTTGTATAGAGTCAAGATGGATTATCACTAGATCGAGATGGATTATCACTAGACAAAACGACTTCTGCAATGCAGTCACAACAATAGATACGACATTTCCGGGAGGTCACGACGACCTTTTTCTTTGACTGCAAGGGCCAACTGCTCATTGACTTTCTGTAAAAAGTGCCACAATCAACCCACAGCAGTACGTGGACTCTTTGCAAAATCCTAAGCGCCAGATGAAGTCCAGATACACAGGAATGTTGACAGACGGCATTATTCTGCTGCAAGATAATACTCAGCCACATATAGTCAAGCTTGTTTCAAGTATACTGCAGACATTTCGCTGAGAAGCGCTTACACATTCTCCATACGGTCCCAATCTCTCCCCATGCGTTTCCCATATCTGTGGATTCTTGAATAAATGCATTGAAGGCTGTTGATTTTCTTCAAAGAAGTTGACATCTGGGCACAAGCATGGTTCTGTAGGCTACCTCAAACATTTTTCCATGAAGGCATTGGCAGTCTTGCCTCACGGTTTGATACATGTAGTAACAGTTATTGTGATTAAATTTGGTATAATAATCGTTTTACTTAATTTTTAATGGGGTTTCAAATCAGAGTGAAAATTCATTCTCGAGATCATTGGTCACTTATATATGGCATTGGCCAAATTCTGAGCTGGGTGCTAAGGCCACGTTCATGGTTCAAGACTATAACAACATCTCCTTCCGTGAAATGCTATCAGATGAAAAACGGAGGCTGTGCAATAATACGCAACACAACGCACAAAATTGTGGCTCACCGTCTGTGTGCTGATGGCTTTATAGAAACACATCGATATTTTGCAATGAGTTTCTGAAGATAGATGAAATCACGGAAGGCGGTGTGGCATTGCCTTCTGTCTGCAAATGAGATTTTTAATTGAAAATTTCTCTAAGAGGCGACGAATATAATAGTTTACAAAATATAACGATGTTATGTAAGTTAACTGTCTCCACATGGAGGCAAGCCACATTGATGACGGATAATAAGCTGTTTTATGAGTACGATGCAGTTGGCTGTATTTCCTGTAACTCAGAATTTTTATATGTACTGGTCCATCATCTTATTATTCTCCTATAATCGCGGCCGCATCAGGCCGATGAGTAGTCTGGTAACCCTCGTTGTTCGAAAGCGGCAACCTGTCACACCCACACAATTCTCACGATAAAATGTCTCGTATGGCAAGGGAAATGATAGGATAAAATACCTCAGGGAGGTTCAAGCTCCGGCAGAGAAGTAATTGATTGATAATCTCAGATGTTAAGTCCCATAGTGCTTAGGGTCATTTGAAGCATTTGAAGAGAAGTAATTGAGGAAAGAACACGAACAGTGTTCGGTGTTTCAGCACCCAACTATCCACCACCAACCTCTCCTGTCTTGCTGCTGAAGAACGTCCAAAGCGCAATACAAATTATGGGTACGGCAAGAACACAGGATGATAGTTCTTTTTAAATAATTAACTCGACCATTTATAGTGAAGTAAGTAAATATTAAGCCAGCAAATTACACATGAAACGAACTTACATGTTGTCAGTACAAGGTCACATGGTAGAAAGACAGAATGGTAACCAGATGACAAGCGAAAAAACCTCTTTTATTTATTCTCAACGGTATTAAGTTACCATCTTCCACAGTTCTATAAGCTTCGCTAAGCAAAAATTTTCATTAAAATTGTAAAGGTATTCGCTAGTTTATTCACAAACAACATATTTTACCAGATATAATTGACTTTTTCCTGTAATGGGTCATTACGAACATTAATTAAACAATAAGGAGAAAAGTAATAAAATGATAACCCTTTATCGCCCCTTGAATACCTGGAGTCATCATGTCCAACGGCATACACGTCGAGCATTCAGTTACAGAAGCAATAATTTATTTTTACATACTGATATCAGCTGTTGGTAAGAACCACACATTGTGGAATAAGAAATAAAAACTGTTTTCCAACTACTTCAGCAAAACCTTTAAAAGAATGATAATCATTTGAAGATAAGTTAAATGAGCTTAAGTGGCAAGTAATTTATCAATGAAAAAATTGGCGTAACATTTTAGCCCTTGATGAGAACTTAGTGCCTAATTGGTTTATATGGCTCATTTACTATTATTTTTTAACTTCTCTCAAAGTAAAATGAAACGAGCCAAGAAAACAAACCTGAAACTGTTTTTGTTTTAGAACATTTACGTGGTTTAGTAAGAAATGCAAGGTTACATGTTTACGGGTCATACTTGGGCGTAAAAAATAATTTGAATTTACAGATCTTTTGTGAGTTCAAATGTCTGCGTTGGTAGTTTGTAAATGTACTTAAGTTGTTCATTTCCAAACACAGACTGATTAATAAAGTTTTTGTGTTTCTTGGTTTGGTAGAGACATAATTTTCTTTGGCAAGTTCTGCTGTTAAGAATGTCGTACAGAATAATTAAAAAAATTTTGTGATTTGATAGACGACTCAAGACTCGGCACGTGGGGACCAGTTACCAAAGTAGGATCCCGATTTTTGCAGGTGATGCCAGGCCAACAACCCCGCTGACAATAACTGACGTGCAAAAGTAAGTTCAGGTTTTGCAATTATGGACGGTTGACGATCATCCCTCAGGTCGGATAGGATGATCGGTTTCAAACAGCTCGTCAGGGAATTCATGAAACAATCGAAACGGCAGTGTCACTGTTACGTTAAGGCTTGACATGCTATGCTGCCTTTCGAATGAAGTTTGTTTAGTACACCAATTTTCACAAGGAAATTTTATTGCGTGTATATGTACACCTGTACGACCTGAATCTATTGGGGACTTAACGTTATTTACTAATCATGAATTGGTAACGTTGTTTGCTGGCTTAAATACGCAACATTCCTATAAGCTACACGTCTTTCTCAGTTCATACTAAAGTATGTAACATACTGGTGTCTAATAAGTCACTTGAAGGTTCATCACGGGCGGATAGCGAATGCCACTGCAGTGTAAGTGCGGGCGTAATGCGGGTTTGATACTTTTACACACAAATCACACGGGCGGCGACATTAGTCTGCGCAGTCACATTATTGGTGCCCACAGTTTCTGTAGTGGTTAGACTGAACCTGCAGTTGCATTACCTCCGCGTGCTTTACAAGTGCTTGGATTTACCACCATCTGCAAAATATACGAGACGAGAGGTGTCCATGGCTTAACCACTGTATTTCACCTTCTGCCAGATCTTCAGAGGTGAGTACGAAGTCAATGTGTGTTTACAAATGTTTTAGAGCGTCTGTTTCTTGTATGACTTGACACCATCACTCATATGAGTGTCCTGCGTACTTCACTTAAATAATTTGAGCCTGTTTGTGCAGCACTAGGTTCACACACTAGTCTATTCTCGTTCACATTCACGTAGGAACATATAAAGTCTCTTTATTTTTAGTTCCACGGCTAGTACAATTTTTGTTTATAAAACAAGGGTCGTATAAGATTTACAACAATTAAAGTAATGAGACAAAGCACAGAACCTTTCTTTTCTGAACATTTGCGGCCATGGTTCTGGACATTCAACGCAGTGGTCTGATACAAGCCAATTCCCCTTTCTTTTTTTCTTTTCTTCAGACAGTAAAATTGTGAACTTCGGTACTCGGGATACCATTGTTCTGCTCTCGCACATACCTAACCATGAATCGGATAGTGAAAAAAAACCCCATGAATAAGAAAGAGAATGAGTATTCAAAATTATAATTAAACACGTATTCAACAATTCATAGCGTAACATGGAGTACCATGATACTGTACCATTCGTACATAAAGAAACTGTTAATTAACAGGTACTATCAAAAATTAATTACTTATATTACTTTAGAGGAAAGATTGCAGTATACATCCTGAGCAAGAACATGACAAAAATACCTCTCTCTTGTCTTGGTGTAACTTAAAACTAGCGTGATTTGTCTCGTACCAACTGAATATTCCACCTTGGATGGACTATAAGGATTCTACATATTATAGTTCCATTGTGTAATTAGAGTATGCAAGATACTTTATTTGTGTGCCACATAAGTTAGTGATATGCCATGAAGTTCAAGTCTTTCATGTGAAATAACTATTACTATTCACTTCCTGTTTCCTGTACAATACTCCCACTAGAATTGTACTTGAGGTAAAAGCATTTTTACAAGTACGTAAGCTGGCCGCTGTGTCCGAGCGGTTCTAGGCTCATCAGTCTGGAACCGCGCGACCGCTACGGTCGCAGGTTCGAATCCTGTCTCGGGCATGGATGTGTGTGATGTTCTTAGGTTAGTTAGGTTCAAGTAGTTCTAAGTTCTAGGGGACTGATGACCTCAGATGTTAAGTCTCATAGTGCTCAGAGCCATTTGAACCGTTTGAACAAGTACGTAAAACAAATATCCATTCTCATTATGTACTTCAATAAATATTTATAAATCATTTGTTTACAATAAAGTAGCCGACCGTCGCTTTATGAAATGACTATGTCTTTTAAGATGCATATAAATGGAAATTCTCTTAGTCAACTAGGATTCGCTTTTGTGTGCATAACTGCATAACTGCATAACTGAACTACACACACGTACGTACAATATGAAAAAGACAGACGTTTAGTGCCTGGAACTTTGTAGTAAGCAATACTCCACATACTCACATAGCAGACGAGGCTTATGCTACTACATAAATACAAATAACGAAACATAAAAAATAAATATGAAAACACTAACAATGTTTGCAAAGAATGCACTATGTAAAGAATCTCTGTCTTACACATTTTTTTGTCCCTTTCATGGTATAACCCTTTGATCTTATTGCAATCGGGATAGGCAATGAGATAGGATGCCTCATGAGTTAGTCTGATGATTTTACACAGGTCAGTGTACAACAACTGGCACTTCTTGGTCTTCGTTTGTACAAGTGAGGATTTGGGATGTGTCTGAGCCTATTTTTTCACCAGTTTTAATGTTTTGAACTTGTTCCAGCTTTTTGTCATACGCGGACTTCCGTAACAGAACAAAGGCTGTCAGAAGAATGAGGGTCTGATGTATTCCTCCTTCTGCTGATACTTCACATCCAGGTATATGCATAAGAGGTTTTACCCATTCAGTCTTCTGATCTGCTGCTGTACCACGTCTGGCCTAGTCCTGACGAGAACTATAATTTTATTGATGGACCTTGCACCCAAAAACCAGGCATACACCTCCTACATATTTCGCCAAGGCTGACAACGGCTGCTATATGGTGATCGTGATGTCTCTAAATGCACCGATGCAACATCTTTTGAATCTCTCGTTTTACGGCCTCCCTGTTAGTCCACAGGATGGAATACGTCACATGACGATACGTTTCACTGCGAACCACTTCCATGTGATACGGATATCTCTAAATTACTCCAGGTTAACTGGAGAAGAAATTTGCATAATATGATAATAAAAACTTGACTCTCTGTTGCGCAGGCAAAAATTCATATTCCATGGTTTTATGGCGGATGAGAGCAGAGTCACCCATCACATCATCGTAATTTGGCAAAACAGGTGCAGTATTCGAATAGGCAGAAAAATGTTCAAATGAGTGTGAAATCTTAAGGGACTTAACGGCTAATGTCATCAGTCCCTAAGCTTACACACTACTTAACCTAAATTGTCCTAAGGACAAACACACGCACCCATACCGGAGGACTCGAACCTCCGCCGGAACGGGAGCAGCCGCTCAGTCCATGACTGCAGCGCCTTAGACCGCTCGGCGAATAGGCAGAATGATTGCGCATGCGTAACACTCGAAATGTAATCATTTTCACTTAAACCCCTTGATAGAAACTGCTGTGATGTGCCTTGGTTCTTATTAAATTCAAAAAAATATTTCTACCGTCCACTATTAAGTGGGAGCTACCGCTTGGAAGGCCGATCTTTGCGTTCCTTCCTCGCAGGACATATGTGCCTATTATGCAGTTTACAGATCAACTTTTCACCAGGAGAAACGTGGAACTAATGGCTTCCCCCTCCATTTCGACGTTAATCTGTGCCAACCTTATCCAACCTTAGATCTTTGGCACCAATAACACCAGACACCACACAATTCTGCAGTGGCAGTAGGGGCACTTTCATCTTGTCAGTAATTCTCTTGATGAAATTACGAGAAATTGCATACATACTAGAAACTGTATCAAGTACAACAGTGCTGGGAATTCTGCTCACTACAGCATTAACAACATTAAGTTCTTGTGCCAGTTTTCCACATGATTCAAAATCATAATAAAGTTCCTGATTAATATCAATGTCCTCATTGTATCAAAACATAAGTAGTTACTCAACAGAAATGGCGCCCCCTTTCCACTCTGCGACGATTGTCAGGGAACACAGAGAAGACACATCTAGTTTCAAATTATGTTAGTTTCTGGGGGGCGTTCTTCTGCCACCTCAACTATGCTAATGTGGTTTCCCAGTGTCACCCAGTTCGATGGAGGTCCCATATTGGCCACAGGTCTACTGCTCTGTTGTAGTTTATCAACCACCAGTAGAAACACGGTGAGTTCTGTTTCTGTTTTGGTTCGCAGGGCCCTGATGTGGCTCTGCGCTGTTGCCACGACATTCATTGTTGGTTTGCCCGTTAAATTCACCGGCTGCTGCTACACTTAAATTCCTTCTGGATCAAATCTGTCAAATTAAGGGCAGATATAAGAAGTGCTCCAGATTATTGTCTAGTATTGAGATTAACTTTCCGTGAATACTGACAGGCAATTTAGTCTTCAAAATCCGTAACACATCTTTATGGACTGGAGGATCACCCAGTAGAGACTATTGCTAATGTATCGATCGAAATATTTTCTTAAACTACCTTGCTCTGGTTTATTTCAGAGTTAAAAGCAGCCTTCCTAAGTCTCCCTTGCATCCAATATGTCCAGTACTTGGCCAGGAATGCTTTCTCAAACTGATCATAAGTCATGCTCAGTAGTTTAAGTCACCCGCAGGACTGTCTCATCCTGTATATAAGCCATGGAAAACTGAATCTTCTGCTTCTACTTTTCGGTCCAGGGCTTGGACAGGACAGGTCTAAAGTCTTTTATAAAAACAGTTGGATGTGGAGACTGCTTTCCACTCAAAATAATTGGAATTGGTAATGTTTCAACAAACTTTCTTCGAAAAGCATCGCCGTGACGGTGGATGCCACCCCTACCAGTTTAATAGTATAGTCCGTGTGTCTTGTCTCATAGTGATACGCTGGGTTGTAAGGAGTAGTCGTCTCATATGTTTCAGAGGTCCAACAAGGGATTTGTAACCCATCATGCAGTCGCCCTTTTATAGCCGAGACCTCATGATGCCGATGAGTGACTTGAGCAGAAACACAGCCGCGCTACTTCTGGGGAGTGTCATGGTTTAACACATAGTTTTGGCATTGTATCTCACTCCGAATAGCTTCACCTGTGTACATGATTCGTGTGATTCATCGGCCCAAGCCCGCCGAATCAATCTTTCCATTTTCTTTTTCACTGACATGGTTGTCTTTTTCATCTATACACTTCGTGAACTGACTACAATATCTTTGCCCTTGAGCGTCTAGCCACGCTCGTAACACTTCTTCGGGTTCAAGTACTGAATTTTGAACTCTTTGAGACAGCTCCTGTGCTGTACTTTATATCATAGCCTGAGCTGTCTGCACTGAATGATTATCGTTTGTCAATTTTTTTACAGCTTCTTGTATGCTCTTGTGGGTTTCTTTTAAGTTTGAAGTGTCAGTTGAAATATTTCACAGAATGGTATTTATTTGTGTGGCAAGTGTTTGACGCGTGTCTCCATTTATGTTGCTAGCTCTTTGTCATGCTCTGCAAGTGCATGACATATCTGTGTGGCAAACAATTTCTAGAGTTTGCTCATTAAGGTGTGATTGCGAATTTAACTCTAGTTCAGAAATGGCGAGATTCGTATCCTCTGTTGTCGGATCTGCATTGCTGCCGCCCCTGACATTAGATTGAACATTTATTTTATCTACGGTATCCATTGTTACTATTTCCCCAATATTTCGCATGACAGACAATAATAAATGTTCTAAAATTAATTATTTTATTATACCAAAACTAAATGTTAAAACTAATTAACATGGAAGTGGGCAAGAAACAGCTGCACGACATCTTCATTCCATCTTACTTTCGTTCTGTTCAAAAGCTGTTATTATAATCATGATTTTTGTAACAATGTAACTAATAGATTTTAGATTTAAAGCCGCGCGGGATTAGCCGAGCGGTCTTAGGCGCTGCAGTCATGGGCTGTGCGGCTGGTCCCGGCGGAGTTTCGAGTCCTCCCTCGGACATGGGTGTGTGTGTTTGTCCTTAGGATAATTTAGGTTAAGTAGTGTGTAAGCTTAGGGACTGATGACCTTAGCAGTTAAGTCCCATAAGATTTCACACACATTTGAACTTTTTTTTTAGATTTAAAAACAAGACTTGTAATATTTAGTATGAATTGTTACATGTTATGTCCTAAAGAAAATCGCGACATGCGAAATGCATGAAATAATTGTATCTTTTACCTTTATTTTTTCTTACTGCGATGTATCGCTGCTTCTTGCTACATTAAAGGTTCTTTTAATCATTCCTTTTAAACGTTCTCACTTCATATTTTAGTACAAATGCTCGCTCTTAGTAATTTCCTTCAGATAACACGGATTTTTGCCCCAAAATTGATTTTTGAACATGAACAGGAAGGCATATCATGTAATTACAAACAGTACCGGTATTTTACACATCGAGCCCCACGTTCCACGCCGGATGTCGAGTTGCCTATGAGATTTTCAATGAAGCGTTTCTCAATGGGCAAGCAACGTAGATAGCAGTTCGTGAAATAAAATGATTTTATTTCAGTTAACTGTCGCGACATGGAGACAAACCACATTGACGACGGACAATAATCTCTTTCAAGAGGACCGTATAGTGCAGCTTACTGGTATCTATATTACTCTGATTTAATTTTTACCTGTATCACTCCGTCATCTTATTATTATTTTTACAATCGGAGCTACATCGGGCCAATGAGTAGGCTGGCATCCGTCATAGTTCGAAGGCAACAACCGATAAAATCCACAAAACTTTCACGATAAATTGATACATCCGGCCAGGGAGATGATCGGATAAAATATCCTTTCTATCAAACAATTAACGGAAGAACACAAATAGCGTTCGCTAGTTCACCCTCGAACAACCCACCTCCACCTTCTCCTATATTGCCGCCAAAAAACATTCAAAACACAATACAAATGATATTTAATCACCAAGACATAAAATGGTAGTTTTTTTTAATAACTAACTTGACCAACTACAGTGAAATAAGTTATTATTAAGACAGTAAATACCAGATGAATTGGATGTACATGTCGTCAGTACAGACTCACAAGAGAGAAAGCCAAAATGGTAATCAGATGACAAACGAAGAAAAAACTATCATTTTTTCTCAGCGACATGAGTTTACCATCTTCCACAGTTCAACAAGCTTCACTAAGCATAAATGTACATGACTATTATAAATATGTTCGCTGACAAGCAACATAATTTAGCAAATACGTTGATGAGAAATTGTCTTTTTCCCATAATGAATCAGTCTGAACATAAGTGAAATAATAAGAAGAAAAATATACGTAAGTAAACGCTATAGTGATCCTTTCAGAGTTTTCTTTTCTATTGAGATGAAATTTCCGAGACATTTCTTTTTGATTTCTTGCGTTTAATATTCAAAAAAGTTTTTCAGGAACAAGTAAGACACACTTGTTCAAACAATAATGCTTTCCTTTTACACTGAATAGCCTGGAGCAGTTATTCCAGCGCCTCGCACCAGATACGACGTTGATAATGTGGTTTTAAATACACTTGTCAAGCATTTCAATGCCGCATATGAAGTATGTTAAGTTGTGACATCCCACGAAAACAGTAACGTAAACTTCAGTACAGCCACCCATGAGAACCATTTATTTTGTATCTTTTTTGTAAATGCCGTAAGTTACCACGATGTATGGACTATTTTCTTATTTTCGAGCTGAAAATGGGATCAGGCGTCCTACAGTTGTGACAAAATGTTTCCATGCATTTCTGCAGAGCAACCCACAGTACCGATATTTCCAATAGCGGTCAAATCTTGCCAGAAATACCATTAGCTATGATAGGGTCCGCTGTTTCACGCAACGCTTGGTTTCTATATGCAAACAGCACGGTCCGTAGTGTCCGTTCTCCGCTTCCCTAATTGCTGTTCAGTTTGCATTAATTCTTCCGTCACGTTACCGCATCGAAAATAAAAGCTAACAACCGATTCGTAGGGAACGCTACCCAGAACATCTCAGCGCTAATTTACTTGTTAGCAACATTAAAAACTCTCGCTCCACACTCACAGAGGACTGATAATTTATATTTTCTGAAAAACCAGAGAGCTGCCTTTCGTGTAAACTGGTGCTAAAACTAAACTAACATATACAGCGTAACATATATAGGGTATTCGGAAAATCCTGTTTCAGTAGAGGGGAGTGAGTACATAATATTTTGAATAGGAACCCATGTCCATAAACGTACCTTTCCCGTTCTGCGACGATTTCGATACAGATTTTTAGCTCATCCACTTTTGCTTGAGGAACTGAATTAGGTGTGGTGCAGTAAAATTATTAGCTAACGGTTCGAAAGGAAAAATAACGAAATATCCATTTATCACTTAAGTACACTTGTTTGTACTAACACTTAAAAGTTATCTGTTTACATTGTTCCGCAACAAAAAAGAACCCTGGATACTGTGCGTACATAACAGGACTGATGGGTTACAACAGCGGCTCGTTGTGGTGACCACCAACGTTCCTATAGCCGCTTAACTAAGAAGCATGTTCTGGTACACTCTCTCCAACCCACCAGATCTCTCTTCAGTTTATAGTGCAGCAACCAGAACTCGTTCCAGAAGATCTTCCTCTATCTCTATGTTAAGTCTCGTAAATTAAACTTTGCGTACGAAACCATACGGGGTAGCCCATAGGAGCTAAATCCGTCTATCGGGGCGGCCACGTGGTTGGACGTCCTCGGCCTATCCATCTTTCACTATATCGTCTGTTGAGATGTCTCCGAACCGCACTTGAGATGTGTGGTTATCCACCATCAGGCTCAAGCCACATTTCCTGACGTACATTTAGTGGTACAGCTCCCAAGTACGGGTCTAATACGTTTTGTAGGATGATAAAGTATGCAAGACAAATTACCTTGGGCGGAAGGAGGTATGGTCCTATCACATGACCGACCAGAAAACCTGCCCATACCAAACCGGTGCTAAAATCCCTGAACATGCGTCGCAGGCGAGGGATTCCGTCTGCCCAGACATGGCAGTTTCGCGAGTGACGAACACATTCCCTTGTGAACTTAGATTCATTTGTGAATACAACTCGACGTGGAAACTCGGGTGGAAATCGGCTGGACGCATAGCGTATACCCTTTGTAAGTGGATGGATGTAATTGTTGCTCACGCAAAACGCCCCAGACTATACTGTGACTAACGCCCACTGTACGCGCAATTGTTCCAGTACTCGTTGACGGGTTCAATGCGATGCAGTACGTCTGCTTCAAATTTGGGCGTGCGGTGTTGCTGTAGAGCACCACAGTTCTGCATCCTCACAGTGAAAATACCTCTTTCTCGTAGCCGCTGTGTAACTTCAACACAAAGTTCGTGCGAATATCGTGCTACGTTTCGGAAAACGTTCATCATATAGCCGACTAGCAACTCTTCCATTACGTCGAGCTCCGCCGTACGCAAGGAGCATCTATGTGCGTTCAGAAAACATGTACCGAACCACGTTTCGGAGATGCACAGGCACTGAACAGGTCTCGCAGCAAGGCACATGTTAAGTGACGTCAGGTGAGCGTCTGGCATAGAACACGTGCTCCGGTATACCCTATTCCATACCAAAACAAGCAACTCTGAGGCTTTTACATGTAAATTGAATGTGCAAGGAGGGGGGGGGGGGGCTAACGGAAAGGAAAGGGACTACTGATGACAGCTGCATCGGGACATTACGCAGAATCAGCAGCGGCGAGTGAAAATGTGTACCGGACTGGGATTCGGACCTAGGATCTCCTGCTAACTCGGCAGATGCGTTAACCACTGCGCCATCCGGGACACTGTGCTACTGCAACTGCGCGGACTATCTTGACAGACATGTCGGAAACAACAGACATCACGCATTCATATGAGACTTTTCTCTTTCCCTCTGCAGACATGGATGCGTTATGCATCTGAAATTTTTTGGAAATTTTTGGTATAAGGTCTTATGGGACCAAACTGCTGTGATCATCGGTCCCTAAGCTTACACACTACTTAACCTAACTTAAACCCACTTACGCTAAGGACAACACACCCACACCCATTCCCGAGGGAAGATTCTAACCTCCGACGGGGGGGAGGGGGTGAGGCGTGCGAACCGCGACAAGACGCCCGAGACCACGCGGCTACCCAGCGCTGTAAGTCTGAACTGAAATCGTCGTAGAACAGAAATGGTAAGTTTCCGGACATAGGTTCCTATTCAAAATATAACGTGTTCGCTCACATCTATAAGTCGTAGAAGTTTATAAGGGGAATTTTCGAACACCTTGTATATAGTTACGAAGCTCGCGCTGATTTTTGTTACACACGACAGCAACTCGCCAAGTGGCCAATAAGCCACAGCCTTGAATAAGATACCTGATGACTGTGAAGAATATCGCTTACATTGGTTTTTAAGATGGTTTTATGTAGCGCATAAATTACAGCAACAACAAAAAGGAGGCACCGCATGAGTTGTTTTTTAAGGCTCCCAGAACTCTGAGAGGTATGAAACATCTCATTACAGCACAGTTTCGTCACGATTCTCTTCTAACCTGCATTGATTAGTGAAAAGTGATGTTGCCTTTTATGAATAAGAAAAGGTCAGTAAATAGTAAACGAGAAAATCTTTCGCAGATAGATATCGTGTACTTGCACAATAACGCAGAGTCCTGTTCGCTTCACATTGAGCCAGACCAATTTATAAATGAGGAAAATAAAAACAAACGTGGTATAGGACGCAATACCTACACTACTGAAGGCAGTAAATAAGCCATCGCCATTGTCGCTAAGGAGAAATCTGTCACGCAAGCCTGATAATAACACGTAAAAAGTCATGTAATTGTTTCGCAATAAACAAGAAAATAATTCTACATGAGAACTAGAAACAGAGCTACAAACCTCAGTACCTTAAACACAGACGTCTTTTGAATATGAAGCTATGTGGTTGAATGTGAAAATCGTAAGACTCGGAGCAAAATGATTGTGTGACAGGAAATGCCTATCATGACAACAACAGAAAAAGACAAATATCATAAAAACCAAGTAAAAAAGATAGGCTCGTTTAAAAAGAATGGATCTAGTTACTTAAAAAGACATGAAATTGGCTCATTTTGGCTGCTATTATATTAGGTGTCTATTTAATCCATTTTTTTTGCTAGCTTCATTCTTGCTTTACAGATAATTCACGAACCTTTTTTCTCCGTCTTTACGGAATGAGTGACTTGTTAGCTAGCTACATATACCATAGACCATTTGAACGATTCTTCTATCGATATGATACAGAATGAATCAGTTTACACCATATGTTATATGTATATCATTAGTGTTAACGTTAGTGAACACATTAACTTTTAGTCCCACTCATACCACTACAGCTAAAAATCAGTTTTTTTTTAGTTTTTACTTTTTATTTTCTTTATTTTTTATTTTATTTTTTACGGGCTACCAGGTTTTAAAAAGAGATTCGTCTCTGGAACTGAAGGAGTTTTCTAGAAGAGTCTAATATTTGGTAATAAATGTAATTTTTTCCTCTAGTGATGTATGAATGGACATCACTGTCCTTCTCACATTGTGATGGATTATCTGTAACGAAATATAGTAGCCAACATAGGGATTGTGACGGTGCAGTATGCCTAATAAAGGTGGGTGAACGCAACATGTTATTCTTATTGTTCTGTTTGGTGTAATCACTACTCACTAAGTGATGAGTAACCCCAGACATTATTCCTTAAGACTTTGCTAAATGCAGAATATGTCATGAGCTTTATTCGTTTGCTTCCAATACTAGCAGTTGTACGAAGAGCAAAAGTAGCTGAACTGAACAGCTTGAGAAGCTACTTTCAGCAATTTTTCATCAATAAGACCATTCTGCCCTATTTACTAACTACTGTCCATGTGCCATGCCAATTGGTAGTGTGACTATTTGTTGTATACACTTGAATGTAGTGTGTTTTCTCAAAATTAAGGAAGAGTCTATTTTCAGAGAACCAGTTCTTTGAACAACATTATTAACAATCTCTTCTGTTGCACTTTCTCTAAAGCCAGTTATTACAATACTATTATCGTCTGCAAAATGTAACAATTCTGCTTGCTGGAAGGTATTCACATACCTATAAGGATCCCAAAATTTAGCCCTGTGGAACACCCTTTGTGATATCTCCCCTTTCACTAAAATTTTCTACTCATCTAACACTGTTCGAGCTATTCAGCACAACTTTCTGAATTGTCTTTGTTAAGTATGATACAAACCAGTTGTAAGTAAAGTCATCCATCCCTAAAACTTAAGTACCTTTTTTCCGTGCTAAATATCTGCTCCTTGATACCATTTGTAACTCACTGCGTCATATGTATTATAGATCGTGGCACTAGCAAAATTTATTTAAAGACGGTCGGAACTCATTTTAGTTGAAGAATACAGGTAACTCGGTAAGCTTTTGAGTTGTGGTCGTGTGCCTAGTAGATACCTCATCCCTCTTTTTCCTTCTAAACATAGCTTGATTATTTTTAATTCCAGTTCAAATAAATAATATTATGATCATAGACTATACTCAATAATTAACAATAAGCAAAATATGCAAAACATTGTCACTGTTTATTTGACAAGCATTTCATCTACAACAGTTCCGTTTTGCACTCATCACTATGACTACAATACTATTTTATGCATCTGTATCTTCATCTGCGTGCGTTCTCTGTGAATTGCATGGTAGAGAGCTCTTTCAATTGTTCCACATGTTATGGTTAATTCCCGTTCCAATCGCTAACAGGGCACTGCAAGAGTGGCTTCTGAAACGACGCTGTGCGCCCTATAGTAAGTCTGATCTTCGTAGTTCCTGCGGGGGCGATGCCTAGGGTTTAGAAGAAAACCCATCATTATCGACAGCTTCCCATGAGGATCTCGAAAAATCGCTTGAAATACCTTATGTGCCAGTTTGGGTATTATGACCCATCAAATCATCTCCGACTCCTGGTGACATGATAAACGATGCCGTTCTTCCAGTTACTCCTTGACCTTGGCTTCTTCCGGCGGTTTTTACCCTCTGCCAGGTACGTCACAGGCCGCAGAACAGGCGCCCTTGCAGCTGCCCCTAACATGGAGTAACCCGAACTACTGTTTCTTATTATTCACACGCGATTGCTAACTTTAATCTCTCTATCTTTCATAATCGAAGTAATATTTCTTTAATAATTCTCTTGAACAAACATCTCCATTTGTGATACAAATTAACATTTTTATCTCACTTCTCTACACTTTACTCATTTTCCACAATAA
The DNA here is from genome assembly GCF_023864275.1 of Schistocerca cancellata. Lineage (NCBI taxonomy): Eukaryota > Metazoa > Arthropoda > Insecta > Orthoptera > Acrididae > Schistocerca > Schistocerca cancellata. The sequence goes on along the minus strand of NC_064630.1, from coordinate 354,053,376 downwards.
TATGACATGTCATATCCGTTCCCATTTCTAAATTCTAACTGCCTCCACTCGGCTACAACAACTCATTGCCTACATAATAACGCACGTATGCTTCACTTACAAACACCTCACAGTCAACTCCACAATTTCCGAAGACTGACAACCAAATTACAAAGAAAGATAGCCTCGGTAGACATATTTCAGATTTCCCACCAATCTGTCCCTTCTTCCGGGAAGGCTGTTCAATAGATTACTTTCATGGATTCATGGAAATATGTCCCGTATTTGTAACTAAATGAAGGGCAGTTTTATTTTTTTGCCATACGTGTTTCGCTTCTTTTACTTATGAAGCATATTTAGTGGCCTGTAATATATGGGGTGGATTACCTACAACTTGCACCGCAGATATTTCGTGATTGGAAAGTGTAGTTGATGTGCGGTTTTCATAGAATGGATTGGTAGGCCAGGGTTCTTATTGTTAGCCATTAACCAGATTGTAAATATACTTAGAAAATTCGTTTTGGTGCAAACATATACTTTTTTAAATATAAGATAATCTGTTGGTCTTAACAGAGTAAAAGAAGAGTAAATTAGAATGTCAGCGGCATTTCTCGCAGTGTTTTAGTCCGAGTCCTTTAGGAGACATAGTATTTTGAAATGTTTGCACACCGACACTTGTCTGTATCATTCAACCAATGTAGTTCCTAGGTACGAAGTTGTTATGTTTCCTTACGGTGTGCTTGTGAGTTCCTGGAGTGCGTTGCGACTTGCAAGTCAATTAGCGTGTGGCAGTCCAAGCAATAGGTCGTGAGAGGGCTATGGGATTCACCTGTGTAGAAGCAGGTGACATGCTCATGGTGAATGGAGTGTGTAGGAAGACTGCAGTTCGCTCTCGTACGGTGTATACAATAGACGTCAATCACCTCGGCAATGTTCGACCAGGTACGTGAAAGTGGTGGTGTAACACCTAGACAACATAACAAAAAGAAACAAGTGACGACAGAAGAGGGAGAAATTAATGTTCTTGCTGCTGTTGCAGATTCGCAAATCAGCTCCCACGCAATCATCGGAGATACTCTGACATGACTTGACACTGATTCCATTCTTATCACATCTCTCTCCATCAAGAGTCTTGTGGAAACGATTATGAGAATCTTATTAACTTCCGTAGATGGGCGTAATGACAGGATATTCCAGATGTTCCATGTTTCTTATTTAGTGACCTGTGGTACCTGCTGAGAGGCCAGACAAATGTGTGGTTCGTGAAGAGAGGCAGCACCCTTTTCAGTAGTTGTAGGGGATGATTGACTCATCTGGCCTTGTAAAGTTACTGGTAATGCGAACGGCTACAGTTGTAATTTTTACCGAGGGCATGCAGCTTTACTGTAAATAGTCCCCCATTCGGATCTCCGCGGAGGAATACACAGGATGACATCGTTATCAGGAGAAAGAAAACTGGTATTCTACGGATCGGAGTGTGTAATGTCGGATCCCTTCAAACGGGCAGGTAGATTGCAAAATTTAAAAACGGAAATGGATAGGTTAAAGCTAGCTATAGTGGGAATTAGTGAAGTTCGGTGGCAGGAGGAAAAAGACTTATGGTCAGATGAATATAGGTTTATAAATAGAAAATCAAATAGGGGTAATGCAGGATTAGGTTTAATAATGAATAAAAAATAAGAGCGCTGGTAAGCTACTACGAACAGCATAGTGAACACATTATTGTAGCCAAGATCGACATAAAGTCCACGCCTACCACAATAGTACAAGTTTATTTGTGAACTAGCTCCGCAAATGATGAAGGTTCAAATGGCTCTGAGCACTATGGGACTTAACATCTGAGGTCATCAGTCCCCTAGAACTTAGAACTACTTAAACCTAACTAACCTAAGGACACTACACACACCCATGCCAGAGGCAGGATTCGAACCTGCGACCGTAGCGGTCCACGGTTCCAGACTGTAGCACCTAGAACCGCTCGGCCACGCTGGCCGGCGCAGATGATGAAGACATTGAAGAAATGTATGATGCGATTAAAGAAATTATTCAGATAGTTAAGGGAAATAAAAATTTAATAGTCATGGGGAACTGGAATTCGACATTAGGGAAAGGAAGAGAAGGAAAATTAGTAGGTGAATATGGACTGGAGGGGGGTATAGAATGAAAAAGGAAGCCGCTTGGTAGAGTTTTGCGAAGAGCATAACTTAATCATAGCTTGGTTTAAGAATCATGAAAGAAGGTTGTATACATGGAAGAGGCCAGGAGACACTGAAAGATTTCAGATAGATTATATAATGGTAAGACAGAGATTTAGGAACCAGGTTTTAAATTGTAAGACATTTCCAGAGGCAGATGTGGGCTTTGACCACAATTTATTGGTTATGAACTGTAGATTAAAACCGAAGAAACTGCAAAAAGGTAGAAATTTAAAGAGATGGGACCTGAATAAACTGAAGGAACTGGAGGTTGTGTAGAGTTCCAGAGAGAGCATTAGGGAACGATTGACAAACACAGTAGAAGAAGAATGGGTAGCTTTGAGAGATGAAATTGTGAAGACCGCAGAGGACCATGTAGATAAAAAGACGAGAGCTAGTGAAATCCTCGGGTAACAGAAGAGATATTGCATTTAAGAGATGAGAGAAGAAAATATAAAAATGCAGTAAATGAAGCAGGCGAAAAGAAATACAAACGTCTTAAAAATGAGATTGGCAGGAAGTACAAAATGGCTAAGTAAGGATGGTTAGAAGACAAGTGTGTAAGTAGGTACAAGCATATATCACTAAGGGTAAGATAGATACTGCCAAGAAGAAAATTAAAGAGACCTTTGGAGAAAAGAGAACCACCTGTATGAATATCAGTCCTAAGCAAAGACGGAAAAGCTGAAAGATGGAAGAAGTATATAGAAGGTCTATACAACAACTTGAGAGCAATGTTATGGAAATGGAAGAGGACGTAGATGAATATGAAATGGGAGATATGATATTGCCTGAAGAATTTGACAGAGCATTGAAAGAGCTAAGTCAAAAGAGGCCCCCGGAATAGACAACATTCCAGTAGAGTTACTAACAGCCTTGGGAGAGCCAGCCATGACAAAGCTCTACCACCTGGTAAGCAAGATGTATGAGACAGGCGAAATACCTCAAGACTTCAAGAGGAATATAATAATTCGAATCCCAAAAAAGCAGGTGTCGACAGGTGTGAAAATTACCGAACTATCAATTTAATAAGTCATGGCTGCAAAATAGTAACACTAGTTCTTTACAGACGAATGGAAAAACTGGTAGATTTACAGACGAATGGGAAAACTGGTAGAAGCCGACCTCGGGGGGGGGGGGGGGGGGGGGGGGGAAGGGGGGAAGACTACGTTCGTTTTCGGGCTTAGAAATATTCGAAGCGTGCAGTATGGAGATTTTCTTTTGGTCTTTGAAGGAAAGGAAAGGAAAGATGACATACAATCATTTTAATGACCTACTGTATGTTGAGTGTCATTTTGAGCGTGTTCAATGGATACTTTTATTATTTACAACAGCTATTATGCAAAGAAACTTTGAATATTGCACTGCAGGCTCATACTTCGTCATTAAAATCAAATATTAGGTGGAAAGTGCGATTTTTCCAAGTATGTAGAGAAACTGCGGCGGCGAATAAGGGACGAAAGAAAGTGGGACAGGAACAAACCCATCCCCTGTATTGGCATAAATCACATTCGCAGCGACTGAAGTCAAGGAAGAATGTCCTCAGAACATCAAAGATACTTACTACCACTGATAAAAATGTCAGGATGCGTCTTTGGAGGGATAAAACTTACGTTCCCTCTTGTTGGAAAAGATTTTCTGAAAATCTGCTTCCAGGACATGCAGAGGAATGGATGACCTGAAAATCTTTGGTAGGCTAAGATCAGGAGTGGGTGGATCGAGGTTTAATCTGGCGAGTACAGAAAACAATATTGTGATTGTGGAGAACTCCAGACTGTCCGGCACATGCTTCAGTGTCGACTGTGTCCAGCCTCCAGTGTTGCTAAAGGCCTCCTTCAAGCGACAGAAGAAGGACTGGAAGTCGCTAAATTTTGGTCAAAGACTTTACGATATGCTAACTGCGAATCTATGTATATTTTTGAAACGAAAACAATAATAATTTGAAAGTTTACTTTATTGGTTATCACACATATTTTAACAGGAGTGGAAAAATACTCTCGGAGGGTTCAAGTGGTTCTGAGCACTATGGGATTTAATATCTGAGGTTATCAGTCCCCTTGAACTTAGAACTACTTAAACCTAACTAACCGAAGGACATCACACACATCCATGCCCAAGGCAGAATTCGAACCTGCGACCGTAGCGGGCACGGTTCCAGACTGAAGCGCCTAGAACTGTTCGCCCACACCGGCCGGCGCTCTCGGATGGAACATAATTTTATTTACTGCTGATTACTCTATTACCTGATGTTTTTTCACAATCTCCATCGCAGTGTCTGAACAGTGACGCTAAAATTATTAGTAACGGCCTTGGATTTCGGACAGCAGATTACAGAAAAGGGAATGATAACCATCTGCTAACTGCGGCTGGCCTTCCAGTTGCGTAGTTAAATTTCTGTAATGAGCTTTGTTAACCTGAGAAGGCCGACCCAAACGCGCTATGCAGGAATCTCAGTCCAGGAGTAATATGATCCACAGGCAGAAGCGGAAAATTCTGGTCTTTATGCCTCCGTCAAGAAACTGGTTTGCAATTCTCTTTCTACAGACTTAAAACTGCCTTGTTCAGCCTCGTCAGTGATGGACAAAGTGAACCAGAGTACCTACCAGCCCTCCAGCAAACTATCTCTCTGCCGAAGGGAAAAGTAATTAAAAACTCAAAGTCAATAACGAGACACACAGAGTCGAAACATTTCCTGTTGGATTCTACATTCACATGGGAGAAGTTGTGCTTTCACTTAGAACTGCTCCATATCGCTGGGACCTTTATCGGTACTGCGTTACGATGGACAGAAAAAAAAAAACCTGTCGATATCGGCTGTCAGGTGCACACGCTCTTTATAGACTATCGGAAGACGTTTTTGTGCAGCTCCGTACCATGAACTGTTCAATAAGATACGCGTTTCCATTTTTATTGGTAAACGATACTGAAACGACGACTTGTTATCAGTTAAGTACCAGCAGGTGTTATAATGTCGGGAAAATGACGCTGACCTGCCTCAGTGAAATATTGCAGGACCATTAAAAACTGTATAGCGTTCTTTGTAGAGAGGCGTTTATCGTCTGAAATGACAAAACTTAAAGAACCACTTGGTAATATTCTCTATAAACCAAAATTCCCTTAATTTATTGGTACAATTATTGCAATAATCACCTAGTCACTGGTGTATTTATTATACCGTTGCTGCGAGTAAGCAGGTACTCAGTTTAATTCATTCCACTCTTACTAGTATTGCTCAAATTTCTATGTGGCCTCGTGGTTTCAGTTTCCTGATGTTTCGCTATAAAGTCACAACTATTTTCATTCCTTCTCCTTCTCCAACAGAGCTAGCACACGCTCTGTAATTTATCTGTACGTAGGTAACAGAGATGTTTATGTACCATACATTTCGCGCACGGCCCAGGTTATATTCTCAAATAACTCACTGTTTGTTTTAAATGGTATATCTGATGAAAAACATTATGGCCCTGCGACAGGAAATGCTGCACCATTCACTCCTCTTCATTTTCGTAAGCCTGGCCCAGAGACTGGAACTATTAGGCAATTGCAGATGTACTGCAGGCCCGCATTTCTATGATCGGATTCAGTCTGTATAGCCACGAATAGAATTCTGGACATTACTCTTTCCTCAGAGGTTCACCGAAAATTAGATTTTTTTTCTAGCAGTCAGACATAATCTTTGGAAATACACCATTGCACAATTACATATTCTTAGGATTTATATTTTCCTGGCATGCTGTTTGGTTCCTTACCGGATACAGGAGCGACGAACAAATACTGTCCATGAACAGAGAATTCAGATATTAATTTATTCTACATCTAATGTCAAATAGTAAAATTAATACATAGCTTTGTTGCTGCAGTTTCAGCGTCACCTACTGACAACAGCCTTGAATGGCGAAACACGTACAGGTACAGTAGATTTACAAATTAGCCGCTGGAGCTCCGGGGAGGGGATGCTTGCATCCCATTGGCAGGGGCGTAGTCTTCCGTTGCAGCACCCTCGCGCTGCAGTGGCGGCTCTAGGAAACGTGGCGCCGTAACTGGCGCCGCGTGTATTTGAATGTGTGGCAGACCGGATAGCGACTGATAACGCACTTAGTAATCATGTCCTCCATTAATTCGACTCTTACTAGGTCTCAACCGTAATAATTCTAGTCAGCTGCTCAGTTTACTTCAGTCTCAATTCAGCTACTCTATCTCACATGTTTAGATCATAACGAAATTAACACAGAGGCAGAATTCAATAATATACGTCCTGCTGTTACATTTGAGTTGACAATGAGATTAAAAGGATGCACGTTTGTTCCAACCGATTACCAAAGAAAATACACTGGCGTATATAATTTAAACTACGTTTAATGTAGATTGAGAAGTGAAGTCCGTAATTCTGGAGAATTCGTAGAAAGATACTGACTATTAGAACATGGGTAAATACGTACAGTAACTTGTGTAGCTAAATTTAAACGGGAAAATGAGTTACATAAAAAAACAGTAGAGATTATACGTTGAGTATGCTTTTGCGTTATTATTTATTCAGATCTTATTTAAGAAAAGAGAGAGAAGTGTTTTTCTTTTTCTGTCCGTGGACCATACGACCATCTCCATATACGCATGTCCATCTTCCACATCCAAGCATTCACGACACGCACACGTTCTTCACATACATCTGTTCATCTTTTACATTAACTCGTCCCCCTCCTGTAACTCCAAAATATTTAGAATTATCAAACGCGTTAAGGAAAATGATTAAGGTTGTGAAGATAACCAGCCATTCAATATCTGTATTAAAAGACTCTGCATGTGTAGCACTAGCAGTCTAAAGTATCAAACACAGTGAAGAGCACAGCAAAAATAATACGTATTATTCACAGCCGCAACAAAGTGTTCTAGCGTAAAAGCTTAACAAACTGAAACAGAAGAGTCCCGTCGACGTCGAGGTCTTTAAGACAGAGCACAAGATCTAATTGATCAAGGACCTGGAAAGAAATAGGCCATATCTTCTCCAAAGGAAATGTGCCGCTTTTCACCTAAACAGATCTACGAAAACTATGGAAAACTTCAGTCAGTGTAACTGGCCGAAGGTCTGAACTCCGCTCCTCCCAAACGCCTGTCAAGCACCTTAACTAGTGTTACATGTAGCTTAGAGCCCAGTAAGGGAAATGTGTAAACTAGCGCTTTTATTGATAGTCTGTATTAAAAGCTTAATGGAATTCTCACCTTTTCTAGTAGCCAAATTATTTGTTTCCTTGTACCAGAAAATTTGCCACTGTTTTTTATTAACACAGCGTTCATGTCACTATAACTAAACCAACGGCTTAGCGATTACTACAGTATTCTGGATCTAACGTGCCTTATATGTACGCCATTACGCTGGATAATTGCATTGTACGGCAGCACACCATCGTAAAAGGCACTAGCTATCTACCTCCATAAATACACACAGATACACTGTGCTGCATGGTAACAAGGAAAGTAATGTTTTCACCAGCGATAATCCATTGATAACTTTCATTACCACTAATACGATATTTGAGGCGTAGTCTGCTTCATTTTGTTGCCATTTCTGCAATGTCTGAACAACCACTTTATCCCACTCCCCACCTCCTAGTTCTCCCAAACCACTTTCAGTTGTTTCATCTTAATAGGTTGAGAATAAATATTGGCCTATGGAGTAACTTTCGTTTGTGATGTTTGAATCTGAAACAGAGGGAGCATGACATCTAGGATATCATTCGGATGACAGTGAGAAGTTGTGAGAAAACCAGAAAGTCACGTTCGAAGCCACCGAGCTCTCCTGACCGATCTGCTCTGTTGTTATGGCTTCTGTACTGACGTCACGATACTCCACGCCTCCTGTTATATTCGAGTGTCCGCCTCTCATGATACAGCCTGGTCAGTTCCTCATTATGTAGGGGTGTCCGGTTGCTTTCGATCAGATAGTTTATACTGTGCTAAATAAGGTGATCATCGTTATCATCATTTATTGTGTTAATGCAGAAAAAAATAAGGAACGACAGTACAGAAGCAAATTTTAAAAAAATGTTGCAAAATATAAAAAAACATAAAGAAACACATTATAAAGTACACATTAAAAAAGGGAAGTCAGTCGGTCACAACGGAGGGTATATCTGCTATAGGTGGTATTCCATCGTTTCCAGTCTCTAGCTTCAGCTTCCTCTTGTTTAAGGCTTGTTTGTACTCGATCCTTCCTTCGCGTCCTTGGACTTCCCTTAAGTGTTTCCTAGCAAGGTGAGAATGGAGGACTCTTTTAGGGAGGGATCCATCAGCTCGAAAGATGTGGCCAAACGACTTCAGCCTCTACTGCCCTAATATTCGGGCAATGTGTGGCTTTGCAAACCACAGGGTCTTCTTCTCTCCTTCGTTCCCATTTACCTTCCATGGTATTGTGGAAGGATCCATAGATCTTTCGAAGTAGCTACCTTTCGATGGCACAGATTGCTTCATCGGTTGTGGCTGAAGTCGTCCAGGTTTCACAATCATATAAATGTACCAGACGTCCTAGTGTCGTGTGTAGCTGAATCTTATTCTTGTAAGATATAAGAGGTGACTTGAATAAACTGTTCAGACTAAACAACATCGAATTAAAGTTCCAGAATAATTAGGTAAGGGTACCTGAACAAGGCAGAACAATTGAATCATCCCTGATAATTATTCATCTTTTTAGTTCTAACACGCCCTGCCCTATACCACTCACACCGTATATTCCCATCCGCCGCTTTATGCCTATATCTTTGCTTGCCCCACTCCTGTTCATATCGTGGCCCTTCTCATATCCCACCTTCTACTGCGTTTCTTACAATTCACCCCAACGAATACTCTCAACTCCATAGTTACAACCCACAGGAACTCTGCTTCTAGCCATATCCTAAGCCCATAATACAATGCCTAACGTCCCACCTCCCCTCCAGTTATTCTTTCCATGTGGAGGTCATTCAGGTTTTAGTAAAAGTAAAGTTCACTGCCTGTATGCTACGTCTAACTTTTAAGTTTACCTTTAGCGTTCCGTTTCAATTAAAAATGAAGGAAGATAACAGTTTAATTTAATTTAAAACCAAAAAGGAAATTATTATTCCATTAATTTTAAAACCGTATGTAAATGTTTCACCACTTAATAATATTTTTTCGTTTTTATGTATATTTCATAACCTTTGGTTACAGAGTGGTATGTTTGAAACGTTGACAGGTCACGATGCCCACATGGGACGAGAAGAAAGAAACACCAATTAAAAAGCAATCGTATTTACGAATTGCCTTATTGGAAATGAAATGTAAGAGAAGCGGAAAACATTTGAAATTTTTTAAATGAAGCTCTTTTGATAAATTTGTTTGTATTGCCTTTTTCCGCAGCAGATTTATAAATATTCGTCGTAAACTGAAATGCTCTTTTCTTGCTGTGATCTACGTTTTCTAAGTTGCGTTACCACATGCTTTCCTTTTACATTAAGATGTTCATTGGACTGAATCTAGCATATTATAGTTTTGTTTTCATCTGCGATAGCTCATAGATTAGAAAATTTACGGCATGATTTTATATATTAATGATCTACATTAATGAACTACTACGCACACACACACACACACACACACACATATATATATATATATATATATATATATATATATATATATATATATATATATATATATATATACACATACGCAGGGAGAGAGAGAGAGGAAACAGAAATGAACAGTGGTAGAGTTGGCGAGAGTTTCGTAAAGAGATAAAAGTAGACACCACACCGATCACTCACATTTATCGTAAGAAAAATCTGCAGTCCTTGTTAAATCAGTACTTCTATTCTGCAGCAGTTAGCGTACGAAATATGACAACTACAAAACAAAAAGATCGTGGCGTGAAAATGTGTCGATGTTTTATAAGTGGAGTAACAATGTAACAGCCAAGTTATGGCCACAGGAGAGGAATCACAGATATCAGCCGAGCTGTAAGTAATAACTGCTTAATGTATAAATTATGACTAGTTAATTAGTAAGTTAATTTCATATTCTATCCATCATTTTGCACGATAAACCGTAATGCTATGGATCATGTCTTTTTACTCTCACATCGAAAATTTGTTTGTAAATATGGCTACACATGGCTGAGCATTTTTAAGTTCTTCATTTTAATTTTTATTATTTATTTATTTTATTTATTTTTTAAATATACAGATCTGAGATAGTGATTCCTACCAACCACGTTTTACACATTACAGTAATAATGATTGTATTATGGAATAGAAGGATGGTCAGTTTTACTTTGCTATCTTTCAGACATTTTATATCGCTTGGTAAATGAACAAAAATTTTTGTGGCAGCGTTGTGCACCCCTTTTTGTGCTAAAGACAACATTAACAAGGCGTAATGAATGTCATTCTTCCTTCTGATAATTATGTGCATCATTGTTCCTTTTAAAATGTAGCGGGTTATTTACAACGAATATCATGAAGGAATAAATATCCTGTGATGCAATAGTCAGGAATCCCAACTCTTTAAACTGATGTCTAAAAGATGACTGTTTTTGAGGAATGAAAACTTCCTTTCTTAAAGATGAGAACATAATTCCATACGACATTACTGAACGAAAATATGTGAACTTACTGATTTCTCTCTCCAAGATTTACAATGATTCTAAGTTCAAATGTTGCTGAACAAAGTTATTTTAGGAGTATCAGTATGGACACGTAATAATTTTGATGTTTCCCCTCTCTTTATTAATTCCTCACTATGTGTCACACTTATCATTGGTGTAGTACCTCAAGATGTGCAGAACTGAATATGTTATGCCTTTTTTAAGTTGAGGGTGAAACCATCCGCAAAAAAAAAACAGGTAATCATATTCCAAAGAACATTGTTTACCTTCTTTTCTGCTTATGTATGTGTGCTTGGATTGATTAAAATACTACCGTGATGTGCAAAAGAACTACTTCTGCTTGTGTATTAGATGGATGACCGTTTACATATCTAAGGAACAATAGTGGGATTAAGATTAAGTCCCAGGGAACTCCATACGTGATCACTCCCGCGTCAGAACTACATCCCCAGGCTGTATTGATTGAATGACTAATTGATTAGATATGACATTTTCTATTGGTTGGCCGTTCCATCAGTCCCATACGACATGAATATAGCTAGGAGAATACTGTGGTTCATACAGTCAAATGCCTTAGACAGGTCTTAGAAAATACTAACCGGCCTATTTTATTACGTATCGCATGCAAAAGTTGGCGAGTGAACATGTAAACGGCATTCGCAGTAGAGCAACTCTTATGAAACACAAACTGTGATTTGCTGAGGATATTATTGTTGCTAAGGTGAGATGCTATTCCAAATACAACATCTTCTCAAAGATTTTGGAAAATGATGCCTGCAGTGTTTTCTTATCTTTAAGTTATCCCATAAGATAAGAAAACTGTATTAAATCCACTGAAGGTGCCTTGACATGAAACTTGTGTAGAAGATGAACCGTCCCCTTAGAAAACTTATTGAATGACTGTGCTGATAAATCTCTTACATTATTTGATTTTGAAACAGCTGAGCAAAACAGAACGTACTCAGGCATTTCACTCTTTACCTATTCTGATCAACACTAAACTGACACACAATATTTTTTAGCGCAACGCAGTCTGACTTTTAATAATCCCTACAAAAGAATGGCCCTGACTAACGTGAACCTATACCTTTCACAAATCACTTACCTCACAAAAATCTTCGTTACTCGAACTACTGCAATATGGCGAGCGCCACTACAGCCAGTTAAATAAAAGATTCAAACTACTGGAGGCACTAACTACTGATAGGCATAGTTAGCAAATGAAAGATTTTGATAGAGAACAAACAATGTATTTACCTTAACAGTGTTCAAAAGTCATAATATATATATAGCAGTTCATGACATCCATTCTTACAAATGCACTGTTTCTGATGGACACACGTCCAGATCATCGGCTCTCAAAAATCCGCCATCTCACTTCCCCACATCCACCACTGCTGGCGGCTCCCCTCCAACTGCGCAACGCTACGCGCTGTTAACAGCCAACAGCCCAACACTACAATAGCGAATATTACAACAATGCCAACCAGCCACTGACTGCACACAGCACAGCCAGTGATTTTCATACAGAGCGCTACGTGGCGTTACCAATATAAAAACCTAAACAGCCTACTTACAAAGATACTTAAACACAGAAACATGAAAAAAGTTTTTCAGTTTACGAAACTAAACCCTATTTTCCTTTCCTTCCCACAGACGTCCTTCTGAAATTTATCGCTCTAGTTTTTATTCCATCGTTTTTCCTATAGCTTCCAGTCCACCGTTCGTAGACTGCCTGAAATGCATCTGGTGCTCGAAAAGCCATCCAACACGTACGGCGTAACTTGATGTAGGCGAACACCTTCAAATATATGTTTAATGCAGCGCCAGCGTTCTTTTCCCTCGCAGCGATCAAAGATCCTGCCAACATAAGAAAGGATTACCGGCTCTTTTCGTTCGCTGGACTGCATAGTAAACGACTAGCCACAGCTCCCGCCCGCCAGTAGCGTTTCCGGTGGCAAAGTGTTAGGCGCAAGAAGTGAATAGAGGCTCCGTGCGATTTACGACCCGGGGTGCTCGCAAGCCGCCGATCGCTGCGCCAGCTTGTTCCGCTGCCCCCACCCCACCACCTCCCCGCATCTGCCTGTGTTTTATACATCGCGAGGAAGCGAACAGGCATAAATTACCGCGGATGCAGGGCCTCTGGTTCTCACCCCCTTTCAGCCAGACCTCTCCCGCCCTTCCTCTCATACCCACACCGCACTCCAGCCAGACTTCCGCTCATCCAGCAGTGTGGATGGAGGGGAGTATAATTGGTGTGACCCCAGCCAGCGCCCTGCACTGTTGGGCTGGAGTGGCACCCGTTGGCCCCTGGCAGCGACGAGCGCGTCCGAAATTAAATTCCAGGTGGTGCTCCTCTGCCAGACGCCAGCCGCACCGCGTCTCACATACTTCTCCCATATTATGTTCACTCATACTCGAGGCCACCGCTGCCGCCGCCACCGCCGCTGCCGTCTCGCAGACGGGTAAAGCGATTTATTGGGACGTTAATGAAAGTTCTGAAAATTCTATGGCTCTCCGGTCAGGAGCGTTCATTAGAATTTCCCTGGTATTATGCTCTGCGGCGCAGAATTCTTGGCTAAAATTACGTGCAGCGGAGATGAATGAGGTTCGTCAAAGACGTGCGCTATTTGCACTAAGCCCCAAAGGTGAGTTACCACGACAGCTAATGGTAATCTGCATATCTCATCACGCGCATGACAATGTTACATGTGACAGCTGTTCTCCAGCTCTGTTCGAGTATTCACAAAAGTTTCACTCCACTCAGTGCTGCAAGTTTGTTAATGAATCCTGACGTGGTCACTTTTCAGCCACAGTAGCTAAATATGTGCTTCCCATGTGAAAGCAATATACAAAGTGTACCATGAAACATCCAAAACGATTCATCTGTCATGCACAGCTGCAAACTGACCATTTTTCAAGAGCAGAATTGTAAAGTTTGGGCGATCTGGGACGTTCAAAGTAGTGTCAAACCTTCTTCATGTTGTGTTTGGTATCATAACTACTTACGCAAAGAGATAGACATCATAACATTTTGCACAAGCAGTATTCTACAGCTTCAATGGATTTAAAAAACACAAAAAGTATAAGAATATAAGGGAAATTTGCTATCGATGTCTCATCATCCTAGTCAGAGGGACAGAGTTTCTTGATTCGACCAGGCAGTTTCCGTAGTGTAAAAGTTGTTAAATACACTCCTGGAAATGGAAATAATAACACATTGACACCGGTGTGTCAGACACACCATACTTGCTCCGGACACTGCGAGAGGGCTGTACAAGCAATGATCACACGCACGGCACAGCGGACACACCAGGAACCGCGGTGTTGGCCGTCGAATGGCGCTAGCTGCGCAGCATTTGTGCACCGCCGCCGTCAGTGTCAGCCAGTTTGCCGTGGCATACGGAGCTCCATCGCAGTCTTTAACACTGGTAGCATGCCGCGACAGCGTGGACATGAACCGTATGTGCAGTTGACGGACTTTGAGCGAGGGCGTATAGTGGGCATGCGGGAGGCCGGGTGGACGTACCGCCGAATTGCTCAACACGTGGGGCGTGAGGTCTCCACAGTACATCGATGTTGTCGCCAGTGGTCGGCGGAAGGTGCACGTGCCCGTCGACCTGGGACCGGACCGCAGCGACGCACGGATGCACGCCAAGACCGTAGGATCCTACGCAGTGCCGTAGGGGACCACACCGCCACTTCCCAGCAAATTAGGGACACTGTTGCTCCTGGGGTATCGGCGAGGACCATTCGCAACCGTCTCCATGAAGCTGGGCTACCGTCCCACACACCGTTAGGCCGTCTTCCGCTCACGCCCCAACATCGTGCAGCCCGCCTCCAGTGGTGTCGCGACAGGCGTGAATGGAGGGACGAATGGAGACGTGTCGTCTTCAGCGATGAGAGTCGCTTCTGCCTTGGTGCCAATGATGGTCGTATGCGTGTTTGGCGCCGTGCAGGTGAGCGCCACAATCAGGACTGCATACGACCGAGGCACATAGGGCCAACACCCGGCATCATGGTGTGGGGAGCGATCTCCTACACTGGCCGTACACCACTGATGATCGTCGAGGGGACACTGAATAGTGCACGGTACACCCAAACCGTCATCGAACCCATCGTTCTACCATTCCTAGACCGGCAAGGGAAGTTGCTGTTCCAACAGGACAATGCACGTCCGCATGTATCCCGTGCCACCCAACGTGCTCTAGAAGGTGTAAGATAACTACCCTGGCCAGCAAGATCTCCGGATCTGTCCCCCATAGAGCATGTTTGGGACTGGATGAAGCGTCGTCTCACGCGGTCTGCACGTCCAGCACGAACACTGGTCCAACTGAGGCGCCAGGTGGAAATGGCATGGCAAGCCGTTCCACAGGACTACATCCAGCATCTCTACGATCGTCTCCATGGGAGAATAGCAGCCTGCATTGCTGCGAAAGGTGGATATACACTGTACTAGTGCCGACGTTGTGCATGCTCTGTTGCCTGTGTCTATGTGCCTGTGGTTCTGTCAGTGTGATCATGTGATGTATCTGACCCCAGGAATGTGTCAATAAAGTTTCCCCTTCCTGGGACAATGAATTCACGGTGTTCTTATTTCAATTTCCAGGAGTGTAGAACACACGTCTAAAGAAGTGTCAATGCATTTCTTTTCTTTTAATTTTATATGTGCTGTTACCATCTGAAACTGAATAATATGTACTCGAAACCGAGGAGGGGAGAAGTGGAAATGTCGCCTTCGAAGGCTATTTTTTTTAAATACTGATTATCATAGCCCAAACTATTAGAAAATATGTAATGAAAACTATTATTACATAATGTTCATAGTGCCCTGCTTGGGAATAACATTAGATAATATTCGAGGTGGATCGTTCAAGATAATTCGCACTACATAGCTTAACAACACGTGGTCTCCGTCCTCAGGACGGAATGCGAATTAGGATAAAACGGTGTGAATTGCTTGTACTTCCCACAATGTCTGTGCGACTTAAATCACTGTTACTAGCACTACGACGTTTCAACCATTGATACTAGTCACTTGAAAAAGCGTAGTGCAAACCTTACATTTTCATTTCTCTGTGTCTTCGTGAAACAATTCAGTGCTAAGATAGCGAATTTTCGGCACCACTGGGTACAATTAATGACCACTAACATGCGTCTATTATTAACATTTACAGAGAAATCGAGACGACCCACCAATGGACCCGGCCCATCGATAGCAGTCGCACTCTAAATGTCGTACAGAATTGCTGGCTGGTAAATTACACAGCGGGCTTTCAGTCGCTAGTAGGAAACCGTGTCCTTCCTCTGCACACAGTGGCTCCTTCCGTTTGGGACCTGTCAGAGTTGTGACGTATGTTTGTTGGTGGGAGCGTAGGTGAGTGTAACGCTTGCGTTTATAGTGTAGTGTTAGCTCTGTGTTGTGTGGTTAGCACCACGGAGGCCGACGAACTTAACATCAGTTGCTCTCACTTCATGAAACCTTGCAGAGATGTTTGGAATTTAATCCTGGATATTGACGTAAAGACTGGTGATCAGGAAAACTACGCCACCACCTCTACTCCACTTACTGTCCTACAGTGGTAAAGAAAATTTCATGCACTGTCAGGATTCGAATCGCCTTACCTCCGAGTCGAGCGCCGCCACAGGCGTACGTTAGTAACCTCGGTCACGGAGTCGGGTATTACAAAAACACTTCAACATGAGACTGACACTAGACGCAGATAGTGTCCTCCTTCCTCGGGGGGGGGGGGGGGGAGGGGGTTGTCAGGCATCCGGCCATCAACATTAGAGAAACCAGTATAACAATACCAACGGTAGGAGGCAAAGGAAGAGGAGGACGAACAGGTGCTCAGTTGGTAGAGCACTTGCCCGTGAAAGGCAAAGGTCCCGAGTTCGAGTCTCGGTCGGGCACGCAGTTTTAATCTGCCAGGAAGTTTCATATCAGCGCACACTCCACTGCAGAGTGAAAATCTCATTCTGGAAACATTCCCCGGGCTGTGGCTAAGCCATGTTTCCGCAGTATCCTTTCTTTCAGGAGCGCTAGCTCTGCAAGGTTCGCAGGAGAGCTTCTGTAAAGTTTGGAAGGTAGGAGACAAGATACTGGCAGAAGTAAAGCTGTGAGTACCGGGCGTGATATCATTCCTATACAGACGATCTTAATCCTCTGTGAAAAATGGATGAATTTATGAGCGCTAGTCAGTATATGTATTTAATATCTCAGGTCTCTGTGCGACTGATTAATAGAGGCTTTCTGGGTGTTCTGTAAAGTTGTTGTTTACATTTTAAGACAATATAGGGCGAGTCGAAAGTCCTTGGACACCTTCATAAGTTGGAAGAATAAAGGGAAAATTGAAATGTGATGAAGGGGAACATAGGTTTGACATGGGGCAGCAAGTTTTGGAGTGAATGTCATTCATGGCCGCCATCTTGAAATCCGCCATTTTGGATTCAAATCATTTTATTTAATCGGAAAGGGGGTGTATGGCACATCAAATAACATTCGCTTGAGCTCTGTAATTGAGTGATGTAATTTGTTTTTGTCTATCTTGTACAGGTTAGAAGTTATTGATATTCAAAGTTACCTTGATACCGACGCATGTATCTCTTTGTTCCAGGTATCTGTCGGTATCTAGGTAACTTTGAACATTAATAACTTCTAAACTGTACAATACAGACAAAAACAAATTAGACCACTAAATTCCAGAGCTCAAGCCAGTTTTATCTGATGTGTCATACACTCCCCTTCCCATTGGGCGGATTTCAAGGTGGCGGCCATGAATGACATTCACTCCAAAAGTCGCGGCCCTACATCAAACCTATGTTCCCATTACCACAGTTCAATTTTCCCTTTAATCTTCCAACTTATGAAGGTGTCCAAGGACTTTTGACCCGCCCTGCATTTCATCGCGTGACCCAGCTGGTTTTGTTGTTATATGAACTCATTGTATGGACTCCAACCAGATTCAACTAGTATTGGTCTCACGCCGCTGTTTATAGCCGAGTTCCAATCACACTTGCATGCCCAGCATCCAACCTACGACATCGTTAGATAATTTATTTAAAAGATTCGCTGAACTAATGGATTTTTAGGATGCTCAACTACAGAAAGAACTAGCTGCTTGAGATATGAAATTAACTGATAAAAGCGATCACTTGGTGAGGGAACAATCTTCTTAGTTGGATCACAGGCTCAAAGAATATTCCAATAAAATGATTACAAAAATTCTAGCACTGCAACGGAAAGATGGGCAAAGAGTTCGATGATGTAGTTAAAGTAATAATTAATCAAATAATCACGACTTTAGATGTAAAAACCGAGATATCAAGTCTCACTGAAGCGTACCGTGAAATACTGGGTGTAGTCAGAAATTGTCTCAGGACATTAAGAAATTAAAAAGTATCCTATTTAGACTAAAATGGAAACCAATATATAATTTGTCACTTGAGCAAAAGCATAGAATAAACCAAACCCTGTGTGCACAAGCTGAACACTTGAACAAAACATTTAACGAATGGATTTCAAGGGCCTGGTAGCCCGTGTCGGGGATGTTCGCATGTTTTAGTGGGGGCAGCACCCTCGTTAACTGCCCTGCTTTTAGAGGAAAGTTTGCTGAAGCATCGGCAGTTACAGGTTAACACACCTGAGAAAAAGTACCCACATCCCGTCATTTAAGTGGATCATACTTCAAACGTCGAATGAGAGACAAAAAATACACTTTTCAGTATCATATGTACAAAGTAATCTGGGCTGTGTGCCACAGCTGCTTTTGAACCCTGTTCAACTTTGATCAATTTCAACTGAATTCGCTTGCACAGCAGTGCTCAAGCACGTCAAAGCTCACTCGAGACGAGAAGTATTCAGTCCCGAGACATACAGTCCGAAACATGGCTGTTTCAGAAAATATTTTGACACGATGTTGGGACAATCCAACAGCACACACAGATGTCATAGGAATACAGAAAGGTAAAATGCCAGTCAGTATTCGCAAAAAATTGTTTCAAGACACCTTATGAAACTCTGCCTGTTGTAGATTCACTTGATCTGATTCTAAAGCATGCCAAGGATACTGACGGCAACATTAGCGTGACAAGACCGCCTTCCACCAACACAGCTTCAATGCCTGAAATCACATTGCTTGCGGCAACGGCACCCTGTCTCCATATGGCGCTAGAAATGACTAAGGTCACAATTAGATTCAGAGCGGTTCAGGTTTTCAGAGGCGAAACAAAAATTATCAGCATCGATACCATCCTGGATGCCAGATGGGTAGGAATATTCCTAATGTGGGGCCCCGAATTCTTCCGAATAACGGAAACCAGCGGCAACCGAATTTTCGCGGACCATCAATTATGCGGTATGTGGATGGTAATCCCAGTATGCCAGTAACTTACACTGAACACCCTCCTGGTTCGCTACAGAAACGTTGGTGAACCTATAAGAGTGCTTAAGGTCACTGAAGAACGGCCTCCAACCTCAAATCAGTCAACAAATTAGATGCGGGCTTATCCTGTTCCCAGGTATCGGCTGTTCAGATGGTTCAAATTGCTCTGAGCACTATGGGACTTAACATTTGAGGTCATCAGTCCCCTAGACTTAGAACTACTTAAACCTTACTAACCTCAGGACATCACAAACGTCCATACCCGAGGAGGTATTCGAACCTGCGACCGTAGCAGCAGCGCGGTTCCGGACTGAAGCGCCTAGAACCGCTCGGCCACAGCGGGCGGTATATCAGCTGTGGAACAGTGTAGGGGCGCACTTTATTATGCAGCAATATATATGTTACATTATAAGGACAGAAAGGTATACGCGACGAATTTTGTGATGATCCCATGACAAGTACGGAAGTGTTTGAAGACCAAGTTTAAGCTGCAGTTCCTGCTGTTGTTTCATCAATTCTTTTCCCCTTCAGAAAACATGTGTACACTAAAAGAAAGAGCAAATAAACTCTACCCTACTCAGTACAAACTTCAGAACACTACCATACATGATACATCAATAAATACAAAGCAACACATAATGATCATAAATGTACAACAAACCCTAAAAAGTAAAAAACAGAAAAATTACTGCTTATTTCACGTAAGTACGTAAGGCGTATTTCATATCTTTTAATTGTCGTAGATACCTGATCGCTAGTGTTCTTAGACAGCCGGCCCTGTGGCCGAGCGGTTCTAGGCACTTCAGTCTGGAACAGCGCGACCACTATGGTCGCAGGTTCGAATCCTGCCTCGGGCATGGCTGTGTGTGATGTCCTTAGGTTAGTTAGGTTTAAGTAGTTCTAAGTTCTAGGGAACTGATGACCTCAGATGTTAAGTCCCATAGTGCTCAGAGCCATTTGAACCATTTTTGTTCTTAGACACTTTTCTCGAGGCTAGTGTAACTGATGGAACTAGCGGTAAAGCATCAACAGCTTCTTGGAGTGGTTTAAGCCTGCTTGTGTAAACAACAAACGCTTGTGTTGGCAAGTGCAACTTAACATTAACTGGCGATGTCGTTTCAGTGACTTGGTATAGGCTGTGGAACTCAAATAGATTTTGTTTTTGCCTTTTGGCGTATATGGGCTGATTAATAATACCCAGTAACCAACTCTATTTTGCGGTAGTTTCCATATACCTTGCTCTGTCTGTCCCTCACGTTCTAAGGCTTATGGCCGGCCGCGGTGGTCTAGCGGTTCTGGCGCTGCAGTCCGGAACCGCGGGACTGCTACGGTCGCAGGTTCGAATCCTGCCTCGGGCATGGGTGTGTGTGAAGTCCTTAGGTTAGTTAGGTTTAAGTAGTTCTAAGTTCTAGGGGACTTATGACCTAAGATGTTGAGTCCCATAGTGCTCAGAGCCATTTGAACCATCTAAGGCTTATGTATTGGGTTATTCAATCTCCTCCAGACTCCAGGTACACATTTTTCGAATTCTTTTACGGATTTGCTGTTATCTCCAAGCTTGGATTTTATCATGTCAAAAACTGATGGCATTTTTCTGCCATAAACCAAATCGTTCTGTGAACCCTTTCTCTTTGACTATTTGCTTTTGGGTGGAAAAGACATGTTCTTAACTTCTAAATGTTCATCGAATAAGAATCCAGCTGCTTATGATGACTTGTAGCACTGTGTTACCTTGTTCGTCTGGGATTGCTACCATTTCATTGCATTGGGCAGAGTGATATATTATTGTTAAAATGTACTTAGTCCCCGCAGGAAGATTAAATAGCCGTAAGCTGTCAAATCCAGTTAATCCAGATGGTTTGTTTGCTTCTGGCAATCTTTACAATGAAACTTTTCTACGGCTAATATCAGCCCTTTGTTAAAACGTATACAATGTTTATGTACTTTACCACCTTCTGTTTCCTAGTGTTCCACAGGTATTTTCAGGAACTCCGTATCCATAGTTCTGTGACCACCGTTACCTACTAGCAAGTTGGTCACCCCCTTGTTGCGAAACTTCGTCTCTGAATGCGACAGAACTACCACACATGTTCTGCACAGTGTCTGTCTGCAGAGTAAGCTGTGCTTGCAGTTTGGCTGACAGACACTCTATGTCGCTTACTTGTGCCTTTTTCCATTCAACTACACTTTTACCTACTGTTCGCTGTATTCCGATTTCTCTGCTCAATGTCTCTGCATTTTTATGCACCTTTCCTGGTTTATAAACTACTTCATAATCAACTTCACTCAGTTCGAGCATCCATTTCGTTAATCTCCTAGGTGTATCATTTAATGCTAACAACCATTTTAGCAAGGTATGGTCTTTTACTACTTTGAACACATAACAGTGAAGTATGTCATTCCGTAAATCACTACTAGCATCCCGTTTTCTGTTGTGGGATACTTCTGCCTTGTTGAACTGTCTAGATGCATAAGCCACAGGAATTTCTTTACCGTCCAGATTCTGGCTGAGAATGCAAGTGAGCGCACTATTACTGGCATTGCAAGAAAGGATGAATTCTTTTTCAAAATCGGGGTGTATCAGTAGGCCCATAATACACTGATGCACAAGTGATACCTTGTTTTTTATACAGTGTAATGTAGTGAGAGTATTATGTCTCGTGATCCTAACAGAGTGTTGGTAGTGCCGATATTGTAATTCAGGAAAGTAATTTCATTAATGTGAGTGGGAATACAGGTGGGTCTGAAGTGGTGATTCCACTTGAATCTACTAGCAAGTTGAAAGACATCATTCCCATCACTTAACTGTGATCAGAATGTGGGTAGTTTATTCTTGAAGTTACTGAAGGAGCTCAAGGAACACAAGTCTGATACAAAATAACAGAAGGCTCTTGTTCAAGAATAGTACATATAGATTAAGTGAATGACTGGAGGCTTTTAGTATTGGCTCAACATTTTTAAGCTGATCTTGGAGCAGAACTCTTTCAATAATTCGAAGTAGGTGATGTATTGTATCATAAAACGCTTCCTGGTGTGGTCCAGGTTCTCATAAGGTGCAAACATAATTGAAAAAGGCCATGATTAGAATAATTTTAGCCTTTTGTACTTAAAGGGTGTTGCTTTTGAGAATTTCATGGCACATTCAGTTACGAATATCCACAGGGACCAGGATAAAAATCCCTCCACAAGAGAAGCGATTTAAAATGAATGTGAACTCCAACGTTGCAATTAGGTAGTACTATCTGATCAACAATATTAGTTGTTTAAACAGGAGAGTCATGGGAATGCACATTGTGTTTTACGAATGCCACGTGATCTAGTCAACTTGTTGATTTGCCATGTTCATCTGTAATATTCACATTTTAGACCTAAGAACTACTATGACAAGTTTCCATGGTACATGATACTTCCTTATCATAGAAAAAGAAATCAGTGAATTTTAACCTTACGCAAACCATGTCAGAAAGTGAAGCCGCCAAAGGTATTTCATCATGCTCCACTGTTTCCTTCAATTCCCTCGAAGAAAAAGGATGCTGCTGTGGTCAATCTGTTCAGTCCACTAGCAAGAACTATTAAAGGTTTCTTTTATATCTTTGTAGCTGAGGAAGTGACATAAAAATATATATCATTGACTCTCTCAGGAAAGCCACTAGTATTCTGGGAACCTTAGCTTTTGTCAAACATTTTCTGATGGTAGATGGTCACGTAGGTAAGGTTATTTCACACTATAGTCCACAGTTTTCGTTGGAATTGGAACAGGACTTCAGGACAAAATAAAATCAAACTATTTTTATCTCGACGTATCATCCAGCTTGAAACCCTATGCAGCGGCTTTCGAAAGAATTCGGAAAGTTACACCATTTCTACTGGTCATAATTGTCATCAACCTTGGGATTATTACATCGAGAATTTGGAGCAAACGATCAATGAAATACCAAACTTCCTTATTTTCCACTCCAGTACCTGTACTGAAGAGTCAATATACTCCAGATAAGATTCTAGAGATTGTGCTTTTACCTTCTTTCCTGAAGTAATGACACAATGATGTAGTAAATTTGTCCAGGGTAACATTCAGAGAGCTGGAGCACAACGTAGATCATGTGATATGGTTACAAGATTACAAAGGCAGTGAGGTCTTTCAGAGTTCGACAGAAAGAGCTGGTGAAGTTGTTGAGTGAGAGGCATCCCCTCACTCATATTTTGGTTCCTGTCTATATTAATCCATTTAGAGAAAAATGTCTAGCACTTCAGATTGCAATGTAAGTGGAGACACTCAGAACCAAAATGGCATGAGGTTTGTACCACGCTTCGAATAAAAAGTTTTTCACAAGTAGGCCTACATTTTGGGAAAATCTTTTGTATGTTCCATCTCAAGTGTGACATTCATCTAAATAGTAATTGTTTGCATATAATTAATGTAACCCTTGATTTCAGATTAAAACAGTGTGTACCAGTAACCTTATTTGTTCCTTACACACTATGACGCCATTACGTGACTTTTGTATTAAACAGAGGCTTCCAATAAGAATAATTTTCATTATAAATCGAATAAGGAAGGATGCGTGTCGAGAAAATAGACTAAGAACTCATTTAAATCAAGAAACAAAGCCTATTTGTGAAATATATTTTATGGAGACTTCGAAAGATATGCCTTTGGCTACCATAAGAGTTTGTGTGTGTGTGTGTGTGTGTGTGTGTGTGTGCTTGTGTGTGTGTATGTGTGTTAACGTGTCGTTTTGGTCGTGTGGAGAATTCCTTGCAGTATTGTAACATTTCTCATGTATATTCAAGCTACTGTCTTTTTTAGTTTTTTCTTTGAAACTTTTGTATTGTTTAGTCACAAATGATGATGTTCATTGTCAGTGAGGTGACGTGTTTCTGTAGATTGCGATGAAAATGGTATCAAGGTGTCTGGCTCAGTTCATCTGTCTCCAGTACTTCTCTGCTAATTACTTTGTCTTTTATTCTTAGGTCATTTGAAGGAGTATTTTCACAGATGGATCCAAGTGACATTCACTATTTTACACAATATTATCTTTCATTGGTGGAGCCATTGAATTATGTATTCATTTGTATTTTTCTTTGTCATTTTAAGGTTGAAACCTATTTTGTGGTATCATTAAATGATCCTATGTACAGGTTGTGATTTGAGCCCAGATGTGACTGAAAGTGATAACTCTATTGGTATAACTTGCACTAACTTAATATGTCAAGGAGATACATTTGCCATATGCCTAGCATCAGATGGCAAGACAAGTTCAAGGTAAAAACCCTGATCAACTAGATTTGATTTACAGAATGAAGGGACTATCTCAGTAAGTTATAGTATAGTGTATGGCAATTAGTGGTGTAGCTGGTGTAGCTTGAAACCAGATTAACTCAGTTGTTAGGTGTTGGGTAGATCGCCTTGATAGTGTTGGATATATCACCAGACATGTCCAAAATGGCTCAGATAAAAAACAACACCAATGATGGTATCAGAATAGTACTACATTTACTAGTTTAGGAATATAGATATGTTCTGTGGACGTTCACACAAATATGTTACTTTTTCACCCAGTTTACTATGTATTATTGTTTTTGTTAGATAATGGACAGTATATGTACTCTCATTCCTGGTCATGATGTCAGAAAGCTACCGACTATGTGTTTTATAGCACTGCATTGATCATTGTACCATATTGATTTAATCGTTTATTTATCGCTTGTCTGAAAAACTGCTGTGAATTTTAATGATGTACTTCCATAATATATTCTTTTGTCATGTCACACATGTAATCTATAATGGTAAACGAAGAATGGGTATTCAACATTGTATGCATTATCTCTTTCTATGTTTGTTTCTTCTTATGGAACTGAAGGGAATGGTCAGAAGCTATATGAAGGAAACACGCATAAGGAGACACTGCACTCTAACCAGAACTACCAATCTAAACAGGAGTAACTGATGGGTAGTGTATTGCATGCTTTTCATCTTGGCATGATAGAGAGGTCAAATCAGTCAACTGCTGGGAAACCATTGAGAATTTAGAGGGCCAGCACGACCTGTCAGTAGTCCTGCAGAGAGATAGTGACCCAAGACTGAGACTGGTCTCACATTTCCACATAGGGGGAGTTAAGAACTGCTCATAGCTCGATTACATTATCACTGAGCCGTGATGTGAGCCTCCTACCCTCACTTACAAATTGCACAACTAGAGTTCTAGCTAGCTCTTACTGCCAGCAACCAAAGTCAATAGAAATGCACAAAAACTATATCAGCATGCTCAGAATTTGGAAATGCATGTAGCATGCTTAATCTATATAGTAGGATTAGCCAACAAATCGTAGTCAGTTGATAAACACAATTATGTAAACTCAAGGTCAAATTCACAACTAGAACATCAAAACAGATATGATACTCAATACATAAACCAACAGCAAATGGGGTACTATCATCCAAAGTGAAACTTATCTCTGTAGCCAGTTGTACCACGGTGTGCTGAAATATAATGCCTTGGACTGTTTGTGCCAAAGCTCTTGAAGCTCTATAAATGAAACAAACGATATTAACATACTACTTCCCTATTCTTCATGTCTACATATCTGCACCCCTCTGTCAGTGGACGGCTCTGAATTATGAGTGTAACATGATGGTGATTAATGTAAGTGAGTCAGTTCATGACAAGCAGCATCCTGTAATCGAGTTTCGAATTCAAAGAGAGTGTCCACACATGGAGCAGCCTCTCCTTCAGTATGACAATGCAACACCATACACGACCGCTGCCACACCTGCGACAATCCGACGCATTGCGTTCATTGTCATCGATCATTCTTCATACAGTCCCGACTTTGCCCCATCTGATTTTCGCCTGTTTCAAAAACTTGAAAAATAGCTTGGAGGAGCGGGTGAGGTTGTTGCTCCGTCGACAAAGTCAAACGTTCTACATGATGCTATGAACAAACTGTACTCTCGTTGGGACTATGTTGAGCAATAAATGTATAAACATGAATAATAAAGATGCAGAATGTCAATATCGTTCATTTTATTTAAAAATCTTTAAGAGGTTTTACATAAAAGTTTGAAGGCATTACTTTTCAGTTCAGCATGTCCTCGATACTTGTAACTGATAAAAAATGAACTTATATTCTGCAGAATGCTTTATTCTATTTAATTTATAACACGAATCCTAAAATATTTACTGTTCCTCACGAAATACCCTGTGTTTCTATTGCTAAAAGCTATTCAGCAGCCATTACAGATTAAAGAAACCTTTGTAGGGGATAACAGATATGTGCTACATATAAAAACTGGGCACTTACTTTAAGAAAAGTGAAACCATTTTCCCACCTATCATTTAAGGAAACCTAAGATGACACAAACAGCGTAATAATAGAAGCAGATTTGCACTGATAGATCATTCATCGAGAAAACAGTACTATTTGCTAAATAGGACTAACAGGGATTATAGAATGTACACAAAGAATGACAGTGTTAGTGGCCACAGTTTTGTTTGACATAAGACGAAAGTATCAGAAATGCTATAACACCTTAACTGACAGATACTTGAATATGCACATCATTTATTCCACAGAAGCGTAATTAGTAAATGTGAAGAACCACTATTAGAATCCATACAGGGTACCATGGCCGGTAGATGCACAGACGGTAGGGCAAGCGTGGTTAGAGTGATAGTGGTGAGGGTTGCGGGCAGGCGCTGTAGGGGAAGTGCCGAGCACTGGAGGGGAAGTGATATTCTATATTGAAGCCAGTTCCCACATTTTTTGTAAACATTATGCGGGGCGCCTCCACGCCCACACTTGCATGGTGACCACTCATAAAAGATCTGTCACCTCTGCATTGGTTGGCGTGTAAAAAGAAATTCGCCAAAATACAGCGATTTATTTTGGCCTGGCTTGTTAATCATTTTTAGCTTTCAGAGAAATGTCGCAAGTAGCGAATTTTGAGGAAAACCTACACATTTCTTTTGTCGCCATGTTAAAATTTGCTTGTTTCACAAAAACGCATCGAAGTTTACACAGTTTTTCCTTACTAACATGCTGTGCAGATGCAACTGCAAGATAATTCTGAAACAGTGGTTTATTAAATTTGTAAAGTGAGGAACTGATGAAAAGTAAGGTCAGTATCTTATGAAAACAACATCGTCTCTACAAACGTGTAACGTCTTCACTTAAGTTGCTCCAAAACTCATAGCATTCCTCGTTTTACAAGGTATCGATGGCCTTTAAAAATTACGTTGCTTCATTGAAAATGTCTGTAGTTCGTGGAATAACATGGCAGATAATGAAGTTTTGCATAATAACCATACGGCAAAATACTCTCATCTTTGCGTGCCATCATTTGCGAAAATCTCATTTTGGTATGTCAAACCGCTTATGCGTATTTCACACTGACTTTATCGTTGGCACGGTGCTATCGCTAATGAGTGTGCTGCGTCAGATGAATTTCCTCGAGCTTGGTGATAGATGGAGACCTCCACCCAAGTATAAAGAAAAATTCAGTATGTTAGCTAGATTTCACACGCAGCCACGTATTATGTGGTATCCACCCAACGCAAAATCATAGCGACCCCTGTTTTTCATTGCAAACTTTTTCGAATTTGTCGCAGTGTCTTACTTCCACGTAAATATCACAACAACTATGACCATTAACGAAATGATGGGCACATCATAGGGGACAAACCTACGAGTAAAGAAAAATGAAATTTTTACCGAATATTTCTGTAAAAACGTTTGAGTAAGATAACATGGCGTGCCCCCCGACTCTTGTCATCGGCGACCGACCGGTAGCAGTGTCGGCCTCCCCACTCGAACAAACGAGTGAATTCGCCCAGCGCTTTGGACGACAACTGGTCACTGCTCACTGTCACGATATTCTGCAAGGACTCTAGGAGATGAATCTAGGAATTGCCCTGTACTAAATACATTTGCTAGGTATAGTGCGTGAATTAGCATTTAAAAATAAATCTTTCTGGTCTGCATAACTGAACGGAACGCGATGTAACTCTGACATGTGTTACAATCGGAAGTACAGTCTGCCGTGTTATTGTGGCTGTAGATACTGCTATAAACTAAAGACCTGGTCCTGGGCAGAGTTCCCTGAACCTGTATATCTGCAACACAGTATTGTGTAGAAGTGAAGATGTAGCTCTTCTGACTGTTCTAATGACAAAAACGATGTACCATGTGTGACAAGGTATCTACCGTTAACAAAAATTAGATTTTCGTGATGGAGTCCTCTAAGTTAGCCACTCCTACTCTCAGGTGCATCCAGAATTTCACCTGGCAATTCAGGAATAGGTGGAGATATCGGTGGCTATCCTAACGGACATGGCGTATAGCACCTATATGGTTATCAGCTTCTTCAATATAACTCGTTGAAAGACGGAACATGATCAAACTTCCATCAGTAATACGCTACGGTTCTGTCAAGCTCTCTCACACAAACACATGCGAATATCTTCAGTTACGACATATTATCACCAGGCAGAACTTGGACCCTACACAATAAAATCTCTCTGCTACAATTTACTCAGTGAGAATCAAACTAACTCAGATATGATGTTGTTCATTTGCTTCAAAGGAGACAGAAATCAGAAAGAAATGCAAGGTAGCAGTGTCGGCCTCCCTACTCGAACAAACGAGTGAATTCGCCCAGCGCCTTGGACGAAAACTGGTCACTGCTCACCGTCACAATATCCTGCGAGAACTCTAGCAGATGAATCTAGGAATGGCCCTGCACTACATCCATTTACTAGGTATAGTGTGTGAATTAGCATTCAAAAATAAATCTTTCTGGACTGAATAACTAAACGAAACGCGATGAAACCCTGAGTGTGTTACAATCGGAAGTACAGTCTGCACTGTTATTGTGGCTGTAGATACTGCTATAAACTGAAGACATGGTCCTGGGCCGAGTTTCCTGAATCTGTATATCTGCAACACTGATACGTACTTATAATTGCAGCCCTGGTACTCAGTTTGAGAACACTGATTCTAGGCGCTCAGTCCGGAACCGGGGGACTGCTACGGTCGCAGGTTCGAATCCTTCCTCGGGCATGGATGTGTGTGATGTCCTTAGGTTAGTTAGGTTTAAGTAGTTCTAAGTTCTAGGGAACTGATGACCACAGATGTTAAGTCCCACAGTGCTCAGAGCCATTTGAACCATTTGAGAACACTGAAATAAGTTAAATTTACAAGGTTAATGAATAATTTTCATACAGACTTCAGCTTTAAGCAGCATTTTTACGTATCTGATCACGTAAGCTATTTTACGAACTTGTTTCCCTGTTGCTGAGAGTTGCTACAAGTACTTCTTTAATTAACATATATAGAACATACCAATGTAGTACCTGTCAACAACATACTGACTTTTAATCACTGTACTCACACAGTACAGAATAGAAAAAGCCGGTGAAGGAGCATTTGCAACGAAGAAATTTGAATGAAGATTTATACATGGGTCGAGAGGTTTGGGTACGAGACTGAAAACAACTAACAAAAAGAAAGTAAGTTAGTAAACTCTCCAGCTTTGCCTTTTTACAGATCTAATAAATACCGAAACATTCACTAGGTATTGAGAGATGCTGTGGGATTCAGTTATGTGGCGATGGAATTAGGCCTTTAGCTCCACCAAAGAAGTTGCAGGCAAGTTTGAGGTCAAAATGTGGGTCTGCTTTTGTAATACATTGTGCAGTATGACTTCCGTATTGGGTTTATGAAGGAAATGTGGAACAGCAACCCATCATCATATCTCAACCAGTTTCCAAATCTGACTCCTGGGATCCAAATAATGAAATTGTTCTTGCTGGTTCCGTCTTGAGTAAATGATAATGGTCAACTGTATAGAAAAACATTTATTTGGCGAAATCGGTTTCAATCACATGACCATATTCAGTAGATATAGGGTATAACACATATATTCAGGTATAAGTGCAGATATTTTCATGTATGGTACCTTAATGCATACACATCATTGTATTGGTTGCTTTTTCTCTGCGTCGAACAGTCTTCCCACAAATAAGTCACAAGTTTTACAACCTGATGGCCATAATGACCCCCTAAGTGCCCTATACCTTTCAAAATAGCCAACTGTTTTGCGTCCATACCTCAACACCACACCTGATGCCAAGAGGAAAATAAGTATTAATGAGTTGCTCATGGAACATGTTGTTGGAGGTACTACCCAACCTAAAAACATAATTATTATTCTGAAAATGACATACTTATGTAATGTTGTTCAGTACGTCGCCCTCAGTCACCCATAGAAATATTTGAACTTATACCCATTGCACCCTACATACTCATGTGACGAAACTCATGGGATAGCAATCTGCACATATATACACAAACTACTGGCCATTAAAATTGCTACACCACGAAGATGAGGTGCTACACACGCGAAATTTACCCGTCAGGAAGAAGATGCTGTGATATTCAAATGATTAGCTTTTCAGAGCATTCACACAAGGTTGACGCCGGTGGCGACACCTAAAACGTGCTGACATGAGGAAAGTTTCCAAGCGATTTCTCATACACAAACAGCAGTTGACCGGCGTTGCCTGGTGAAACGTTGTTGTGATTCCTCGTGTAAGGAGGAGAAATGCGTACCATCACGTTTCCAACTTTGATAAAGGTCGGATTGTACCCTATCGCGATTGCTGTTGGTCGAGATCCAATGACTGTTAGCAGAATATGGAATCGGTGGGTTCAGGGGGGTAATACGGAACGCCGTGCTGGATCCCAAAGGCCTCGTATCACCAGCAGTCGAGATGACAGGCAACTTATCCGCATGGCTGTAACGGATCGTGCAGCCACGTCTCGATCCTTGAGTCAACAGATGGGGACGTTTGCAAGACGACATATACTATCAGCTGGGAGACCATGGCTGAGGTTACCCTTGACGTTGCATCACAGACAGGAGCGCCTGCGATGGTGTACTCAATGACGAACCTGGGTTCACGAATGGCAAAACTTAATTTTTTCGGATGAATCCAGAGTCTGTTTACAGCATCATGATGGTCGCATCCGTGTTTGGCGTCATCACGATGAACGCACATTGGAAGCGTGTACTCGTCATTGCCATACTAGTGTATCACCCGGCGTGATGGTATGGGGTGCCATTGGTTACACGTCTCGGTCACCTCTTGTTCGCGTTGACGGCACTTTGAACAGTGGACGTTACATTTCGGATGTGTTACGACCCGTGGCTCTACCCTTCATTCGATCCCTGCGAAACCCTACATTTCAGCAGGATAATGAACGACCGCTTGTTGCAGGCGCTGTACGGGCCTTTCTGGATACAGAAAATGTTCGACAGTTGCCCTGGCCAGCACATTCTCCAGCTCTCACACCAATTGAAAACGGTTGGTCACTAGTGGCCGAGCAACTGGCTCGTCACAGTACGCCAGTCACTGCTCTTGATAAACTGTGGTATCGTATTGAAGCTGCATGGGCAGCTGTACCTGTATACGCCTTCCTAGCTCTGTTTGACTCAATTCCCATGCGTATCAAGGCCGTTATTACGGCCAGAGGTGGTTGTTCTGGGTTCTGATTTCTCAGGATCCATGCACCCCAATAGCGTGAAAATGCAACCACATGTCAGTTCTAGTATAATATCTTTGTCCAATGAATACCCATTTATCATCTGTATTTCTTCTTGGTGTAGCAATTTTAATAGCCAGTAGTGTAGATGGCAGTAATATTGCAGACACAAGGTGTAATAGGGAAATGCCTTGTCAGAGCTGTCATTTGAGTGTGGGACAAGGGCAGCGTCACCCCAAGGGCAGCGTCACCGCACTCTGCATTGTAGCCAAATTTATTCAAAATGACGGATCCAAGATGGCGGCGACAGATATGGCAATGTCGCAATGGCGTCATAGTAGAAATTTCAAATTTTGGCGGGAAAATAAGTCAGCAAACAACAATGAAACTGGTCATGTGTTGGAATTCTGGTCACTATCAGTGGAATCAGGAACATTTATAATATTAAGGGATATATGAAAAATGAGTTTTTTAAGCTCCATTACCACTTGGTTCGGTTTAAAAAGGATTGCTATCAACTATGTGTGGCAAGCTGGATGTTGTCCAGCTAGCAACAGAACAGAGATTTGCCAAGGTTAAAAGTAGTGGAATAACTACATTTAATGGACACTCGTTTGCAAAAGTTGTAGGCTTAAATTTCTGTACAGAAATCCAGCAGGAATGTGCAGCAGAAGAACTGTCAACATACACAGAAGAAGATGTGGAACACTTTGACAATAGTGTCATGGTGGAAATATAAAGAAAAATTAAAATCCCCAAATGCTATGGCCTTGAAGAACTGCAGGACGGAACTGAGCTAATGGTTAAAGCTATAAAACAAGTATTTTACAGTAAGACAACTAGATATGTAGTAGAATTCGAGAATATTCCTTCTCTGTATTTGTCAAATAACTGGTTGGAGAAATAGATGATTCAGATGTTGATTTAAGTTATAACTTAAAAATTAAATTGGGAATTATTAAAACTACACCTAACAAAAATAATGAAAGAGATGTTTACTGTGTGTAAATTTATACACTAAAGTTAATAAATATTTTGTACAAGAATATTTACCAGTCTGATCCGCTAACCTTCCAAAAATCCTAAGACATTTATTATATACAGCAGTCTACATACCTCTATTTTGGATGTGCAAGTGCGTGGTAAGATGACCTTGAAAAGTAGTTGAAAATAGGCAGTTGAAAGCTTAGCGACCCCCTTTTCTTACCTACATGAACTACCAGCAGTTTTCTTGGGGACGGCGACAGGAAGGGGGGGGGGGGGGTTAGGATGGTGGAGGAGCCCAACTGCCTTATTTTCCCGCTAAAATTTGAACTTTCCACCATGATGTCGTGGCGACGTAGCCACATCCACCGCCACTATCTTGGATCTACCAATTTGAATAAATTTGGCAACATGCAAAGTGGGGTGATGCCACCCTTGTCTTCCTACTCGTTTGTACTCAGGTGATTCATGTGAAAGATCTCTGACGTGATTATACCAGAATGATGAGAATCAACAGACTCTGAAGGAGGAATGGTATTTGGACATTCCGGACATTCCATTTCGGAAATCGTTATGGAATTCAATATTCTGAGACCCACAGTGTCAAGAGTGTGCTAAGATTAACTAATTTCAGGCATTACCTCTCATCACGGACAATGCAATTGCTGAGGCCTTCACTTAACGACTGAGAGCAGCGGCGTTTGGGTAGAGCAGTCAGTGCTAACAGACCAGCAGTATTGCCTGAAGTAACAGCATAGAATGAGCGTATATGTTAGGAAAGTGCTGCGAAATTTGGCGTGAACGGGCTATGGCAACAGACGACCGACGCGAGTATCTTTGCCAATAGAACGACATCAACTGCAGCGCATCTCCTGCGATCGTGACATCAGTCAACGGTTGGACCCTAGATGATTGGAAAAGGGTGGCCTGATCTGATAAGTGACGTTTTCATTAGGTAAGTGCTGATGGTAGGGTTCGAGTACGATTCAGACCTCATGAAGCCATGGACCGAGATTGTCAACAAGCCACTGGACAAACTCGGAATGGCTCCACAATTGTGTGGGCTGTGTTTGCATAGAACGGACTGGGTCCCCTGGTCCACCTGAATCGATCACTGACTGGAAATGGTTGTGTTCGGCTACTGGTACACCATTTGCAGCCATTCATGGACTTTATATTCCCAAACGACGATGGAATTTTATGGATGACAAAGCGGCGTGTCACCAGGCCACATTTGTTTGCGATTGATCTGAAGAACGTACTGGGCATTTCGAGTGAATGATTTGTACACGTAGATAGCCCAACATGCAGTTCATCAAACATTTATGGGGCATAATCGAGAGGTCAGTTAGCGCACTAAATCCTGCACCGGCAACACTATCGTAATTATGGACGGCTACAAAGGCAGCATGGCTCACTACTTCTGCAGGGGACTTGGACTTTTGTGGGGAGGTTACAAGCTCACAATGAGGATAGCTCTCAGGCCTGGTCAGTCCCGAATGCCCTCACAGCGCCCCTGCGTCTGTTGGTGGTCGTCTGAAGCAGCCCTCTGGCCAGAGATAAGACCGTCACTCCTGCCTGGAATGTCTCCGCCAGCCGTGCAGAAGAGGACGGCCATTGCAGATAGAGCGCCGCCTGCACTGCAGGTAGCCACGTGCCTCGCAGCTGCGGCCGTTAGGCGCAGCAGCGGCAACACAGGGCCGTGCGCCCTCTGGCGGGCTTACTGCCGCTCGGGGATTCCCCTTTGCCGGATTTTACGGCCGCCCGCCTCGACAGCCACTCTGGCCGTTCGCCCGCCGCTGCTCCGCTTCGCTGCCGTCCCAGGCTGCATCCCTTATGCTGTGTCGGCGATTTTACGTTCAAGTAAGGCAAGTAGGTAGTAGGTAGGTAGGGTGTGAGCTGTGAAAACAGACTGCTTAAGATCCTCTGAATGTTGCACTTACCCAGAGGAAGAATATTCACACCGCAGTTGTAACACACTGCTTGTGGAGACATTTATCTCAACTCATCACTATCACAGTGACATTTTTATG
The DNA here is from genome assembly GCF_023864275.1 of Schistocerca cancellata. Lineage (NCBI taxonomy): Eukaryota > Metazoa > Arthropoda > Insecta > Orthoptera > Acrididae > Schistocerca > Schistocerca cancellata. Next base: position 354,018,644 of record NC_064630.1, on the reverse strand, counting down.
CGTTTTTATAGTAATTTAGCATCTCTGCAAGAGTTTCGGATCGCCATGAGATCTCTAACGGAAACTGATATTGAACTGCAGGTGTCTGAGGATACTACAAGATCATGTTGCAATAAGGCAGGAAACGACGAGTAACTAGGAATCAAAAAGAAAAAAAATGCTAACTCTGTGCCCACATGAATTTACCATATCAGATTTCCAGATATTTGAAGAAAAGTAAAACGAAATTTTTAAAACTAATGTGGTCATTAAATAAATTCGAGTATGGTCGAGATGTTGACAGATCGATCAGTAAATTAATTCTACTTTTTTCACTCATACTTTATTCATTCGTATCAACCTCGATATGATATACAGTATAAACAGCTGAATTAGATGCTATGTTAGCTAAATCTTTAAGTACACCTGAGTAATGGAATCATGAGTCCCAAACAACGGAGACAACTCTTGAACAAACTCCCTAGTACATACCACTCATGATAGCAGAATTATGAATGAACTATGCAAGTACTTATTAAGTAGATTCTGATATTAATATTTGCAGGCGTACCTACTTTTAAGTCCGTAGTGATGTACATTTTTTACATATTTCGTGACTGAAGAGATGCGTTGTCTTCAAGTATTCATGAAGGCATTCTTTTTTACGGATAGGTATACTACAAATATTACACTGTATTTCTCTCAAAGGTCACTAAGTAACAAATTTTCAGGAAGAAAATCTGCACATGCAGGATCTTAGCTACTTTGACCATAAAGACGATGCAGACGCTGACAAGTAACTGATAGGGGAATAATATTGCAAATATTTCTCCATTTCCCGTGAGCAAATTCCAGTAAAATAACTTCACAATTCTAACCTGAAATTAGTCACTACTTTCTGTTATCTTTTACGCCAAACAACCCACAAGAGAAATTGCAAAAATCTCAGGGAACATGAAATAAGAAATTATTCTGGTTGTGCAGGGGTCTGCAACGGCGTATTGCAATCTTATGCTGATTTGATGGTTTCCTACATCATACATAGTTTCAGTCAATGACAATGCTTGAAATTAGCTTAATCTACCTTCAATACTACAATAAAATAAAAAATTCGCAGCACCTCGCACTCGAGCTTAAGTGAAACGCAAATGCTACTAAGAATATTCAACACGCTAAACCAAAAAGGACACACTACGAAGGAATTATCCGAATCGGATCGAAATCGGTAGATGTTATGTACATAAACAGAAGAATAAATGATTGCAGTTTCCGAAAAATACGATGATTTATTCAAGAGAAAATGCTTCACAAATTGACCAAGTCAATAACGAGTTGGTCAGCTTCTCACCCTTATTGATAGAGTCGCTGGATGTCCGTCTGAGGAATATAATGCCAAATTCTGTCCAATGGGTGCGTTAGATCCTCCAAATCTCAAGCTGATTGTAGGTCCCTGCCCTTAATACTCCAAACGTTCTCAGTTGAGGAGAGATTCGGCGACCTTCCTAGTCAAGATAGGGTTTCGCAATTATGAAGACAAGCAATAGAAATTCTCGAAATAGCGGGTGGGAATTATCTTGCTGAAATATAAGCCCAGGATGGTCTGCCAAGAACCACAACAAAACATCTACATCTACATCTACATACATACTCAGCAATCCACCATACGGTGCGTGGCAGAGGGTACCTCGTACCACAATAGCATCTTCTCTCCCTGTTCCACTCCCAAACAGGACGAGGGAAAAATGACTGACTATATGCCTCTGTACGGGCCCTAATCTCTCTTATCTTTGTGGTCTTTCCGCGAAATGTAAGTTGGCGGCAGTAAATTGTACTGCAGTCAGCCTCTAATGCTGATTCTCTAAATTTCCTCAGTAGCGATTCACGAAAATAACGCCTCCTTTCCTCTAGCGACTCCCTCCCGAGTTCCTGAAGCATTACCGTAACACTCGCGTGATGATCAAACCTACCAGTAACAAATCTAGCAGGCCGCCTCTGAATTGCTTCTATGTCCTCCCTCAATCCGACCTGATAGGGATCCCAAACGCTCGAGCAGTACTCAAGAATAGGTCGTATTAGTGTTTTACAAGCGGTCTCCTTTACAGATGAACCACATCTTCCCAAAATTCTGCCAATGAACCGAAGACGACTAACCGCCTTCCCCATAACTGCCACTACATGCTTGTCCCACTTCATATCGCTCTGCAATGTTACGCCCAAATATTTAATCGACGTGACTGTGTCAAGCACTACACTACTAATGGAGTATTCAAACATTACGGGATTCTTTTTCCTATTCATCTGCATTAATTTACATTTATCTATATTTAGAGTTAACTGCAATTCTTTACACCAATCACAAATCCTGTCCAAGTCATCTTGTATCCTCCTACAGTCACTCAACGACGACACCTTCCCGTACACCACAGCATCATCAGCAAACAGCCGCACATTGCTATCCACCCTATCCAAAAGATCATTTATGTAGATAGAAAACAACAGCGGACATACCGCACTTCCCTGGGGCACTCCAGATGATACCCTCACCTCCGATGAACACTCGCCATCTAGGACAACGTACTGGGTTCTATTACTTAAGAAGTCTTCGAGCCACTCACATACTTGGGAACCAATCCCATATGCTCGTACATTAGTTAGGTGTCTGCATTGGGGCACCGAGTCAAACGCTTTCCGGAAGTCAAGGAATATGGCATCCGTCTGATACCCTTCATCCATGGTTCGCAAGATATCATGTGAAAAAAGGGCGAGTTGCGTTTCGCAGGAGCGATGCTTTCTAAAGCCGTGCTGATGCATGGACAGCAACTTCTCTGTCTCAAGGAAATTCATTATATTCGAACTGAGAATATGTTCGAGAATCCTGCAACAAACCGATGTTAAGGATATTGGTCTGTAATTTTGATGATCCGTCCTTCTACCCTTCTTATATACAGGCATCACCTGCGCTTTTTTCCAGTCGCTCGGGACTTTACGGTGGGCAAGAGATTCGCGATAAACGCAAGCTAAGTAAGGACCCAATGCATTAGAGTACTCTCTGTAAAACTGAATTGGAATCCCATCAGGACCTGGCGATTTATTTATTTTCAACCCATTCAGCGGCTTCACAACCCCAGGGATGTCTATCACTATGTCCTCCATACGGGAATCTGTACAGGACTCGAACGGCGGTATGTTTGTGCGATCCTCCTGCGTGAAAGATTTCGCAAATACTAAATTTAAAATTTCAGCTTTCGTTTTGATGTCTTCCGTTGCGAGGCCAGTCTGATCAGTGAGTGACTGGATGGAAGCCTTCGACCCGCTTACCGATTTTACGTAAGACCAGAATTTCCTTGGGTTTTCAGCAATATCTTTTGCTAAGGTATGACGGTCATGCATAGAATATCTTCAACGTGCCACCGCGCTGTGTGGGGGACGCACATGTCTGTCATGCAATGAAAAGAAATGATACCGCAGTACATCACTCCTGGTTGTCGAACCGTATGGCGAGCAACCGACATATATCCGAGGCGCCTCCAGACACTTCTTCGGCCGGGAATCTCATCGACTGGAGTAGAAATGTCTTCAGTGACGGGTCCCGCTTCGAATTAAGTTTCTACGACCAACTGTACGGCTTCTTGCAGTGCATATGTCAAGATATTCACCGATATGTGCAAGAAAATAATAGGCAATGAAGGGGGACATTAGGAGAGACAGTTTTGTGTACGCTCACCATCTTAGCCTCTATATGAAGGAGATTGTAGATTGTGGGCCTATGTAATTTATACAGGGCCACTGCGGTATATCCTAAGTTACGGAAGAGGCAGCACCTGCAGTCTGGTATGAACACTGACATTTGACGATAGTCCATTCTGTCAGATGGACAAAATCAGCTGATGGTAAGTAGAAGACATTTTCTTGATGCCTATCACAGGCATTCATAAGCAGAAAACTTAGATGTATCACATGCCAAGTTTTTTTAGTAAGATATATTCATAATTCTCAACATTTTTGGAATCTTATGTTAAGAAACATTATTAAGATGGTAAGGAACTAATCAGATAAATAAATTTTCTTTTAATTTTATAATTAACTTTGATATACGCCATTAATTACCAATGTATGGATTTCATTTCTCAATAAGCATCATTAATTGTTTTTGTATGATTGGACATTTCACATTCCTTAACATGATGGCACATTTCTTTGATTAATCTTCATAAGCCGTAGTAATTTCCATCCAACCTTTAAAAATCTAAACAGGCTCACTTCATTAACAACAAATTTTAACACTTTATACCATTAAGAACAGGGCTTGAAACCCCAAAACAGAAAAAGAAGTCACACCAACTAGGTGTGGCTGCAAGTAGGTTCAAATGGTTCAAATGGCTCTAAGCGCTATTGAAATTAACATCTGAGGTCATCAGTCCTAACTAACCTAAGGGCATCACATACATCCATGCCCGAGGCAGCATTACAACCTGTGACCGTAGCAGCAGCGCGGTTCCGGACTGAAGCGCCTAGAACCGCTCGGCCACAACGGCCGGCGCTGCAAGCAGGTTCAAAAAAAATTTGATCCGCAGAATGAATTACAATGTCAGCTGCTAAAAGTACTAACAGTTTCCAAACTTGGGTGACAGGGTATATAGGGGGATAACCCCCATCCAAATACAAGTCACGTCACTGATTCTCGCTTTTGGAAAGCCGCTTAAGTCTTAATAAAAATCCCTTAAGCAAAAAAACTGGAAAGATATACAATTTAAATGTGACTCCCAAACTGGTACACACCATCAGAAACGCTGACAATGACCCTTCATAAAAGTACAATTGCCCAAAATACAAGCTAAGCTGGGAGGTTATGCAGTTTAAATGTGACTCCCAACTGGTACAACTCTGACAGTGACCCTAAAAAAAATACAATTGTTTAAAATACAAGCTAAGTCTCGAGGACATGCAGTTCAAATGTGATACCCAAGTGGTACACATCAGCAGAAACGTTGACAAATACCTATAATATACAGGATGATTATAATTACACTTCCAAAACGCTGTAGAAATAACACCACTGGTCAGAATGACGTCATATAGCAACGGAATATTATTAGAGAAGGAGGAAACGTATGGCAGAAGAAAAAAATAATGTGAAAATTGATCAATAGATGGTGCTGTATGTGTCAGAATACGTAAATGAAAACACGTGTTATGCGCAGAACCATTAAGTTTGTATAAACACTCCGGGTACACGGCTTTTCCTCTTTTCGCGTCTGCGACGTTCGCCATGACTCTCTCAATGCAGGATCGCGCTCTGCAAGTAAAGCTGTATTACAAGAATGATGACTGTGCACACGTCGTTCTGCAGAAGTTTCGGACACTGAAGGTTTTGAGAAAAAGGCGTTGGTCCGATGAGTGTCGTGGGTCTGGAGAAAATGTTTCGGAAATTCAAAAAGACGGGTTCTTTTGCTGTGCAGCCTAGTAGAGGGAGGAAACGAATTGCCGGTCGGAATGGCCGTGCGGTTCTAGGCGCTACAGTCTAGAGCCGAGCGTCCGCTGCGGTCGCAGGTTCGAATCCTGCCTCGGGCATGGATGTGTGTGATGTCCTTAGGTTAGTTAGGTTTAATTAGTTCTAAGTTCTAGGTGACTGATGACCTCAGAAGTTAAGTCGCATAGTGCTCAGAGCCATTTGAACCATTTGATACGAATTGATTCGACGTCAGTGGAAGCAGTGGCCACAGCAATGCAGTAGGAGACGAGTAGGGGTGTGCAAACATGCAGTGCGTGGAGAATTGCCCGAACACTGTACATACCCGTGAGCATGGTGCGTAAAACCCTACGAAACATCCTTCTTTGCTACCCATTCAAAATTACCCATGTGCACGAGTTGCTTCCTGTTGACCCGTCAGCAAGAGAGACCTTTGGTTTAGAATTTCTTGCTCGCATGGAAGTGGACAATGATTGGCCGTGAAAGACTTTATGGACAGACGAAGCCCACTTCCATCTGACAGGATATGTCAGTACACAGAATTGTCGAATATGGGCAACGGAAAATCCACACGCAAATCAACCAGTACCACTTCATCCTGAAAAGGTCACTGTGTTGCGCGGGTTTACGGCATAATTTATCATAGGGCCACATTTTTTCGAAGAGACAGGTGCTTCCAGTCCTGTTGCCTGTACCGTCACTGGTAAGATCTATGAGTGTCTTTTGCGCAACCACGACATTCAAACTCTCCAACAGCGTGGATGTGTGGATTGGATTATTTTTATGCAAGATGGCGCACCTTCGCATATTGCAAATCCAGTGAAGTAGCTGCTGATGCGTCATTTCGGAAATGCTTGAATTATCAACCGCCACTTCCCTATAGCCTGGCCGTCTCGATCACCTGATCATAATCCGTGTGACTTCTGGCTGTGGGGCTATCTGAAAGATGTTGTGTTCAGTGCTCCGATGCAGACTTAGCTGCATTGAAGGCACGCATTGCGCAACACATTCTGAACGTGACCCGGAATCACTTCGATCAGTTGTGGAACAAGCTGTTTCTCGGTTTCAACTTGTTGCAGAAAACGGTGGACGGCATATTGAACACGCTTTGCGCCAGTCACACGGAAATTAATAATCCGGTTGGATTTTGATTGATGCTTTTTATGCGGTTTTTAGCGTCAGGACAACTAACAATCGATTTTTCCCATCTGATGTGATATGACCTTGTCGTGGTGTATGGGCTTACGTAACTAACAGCATCACACCTGTACACCCATGCACACTTTGTTTAACGCCAAATATACACCTTAGGCATTGCTGTATGATTCATTTGTCATTTGCAGTCTACCACTATCAAATTATGATGCTTACAGCGTCTTGTATTACTACATTTTTAACTATTTATTTTTCTTTTGCCATACGTTTACCCCTTCTCCGATAATATTCCGTCGCCATTTGACGTCATTCTGACCAGTGGTGTTACTTCTTCAGTGGTTTGAAAGTTCAACTTTAATTATGATCACCTTGTATACACAAATGTCCAAAATTGAACGTAAGCTGAGAACTATAGGAGCCGGCTTTCACAGCCAACAAGAAGCAAGCAGGCAAGTTTGACAGCGAGGAGTTAGTTAATGGCTGTGGATGAAAGCAAAGGCTCTACTGTTTATATTGATAAGTAAAAGCCCTTAAACTTAATGCGCTTAGAGGCACTGAATTATTACTTTCAAAATAACAAAGTATTATCCCTCGTTTTTTTGTGGCGATCTTTAGTGGCAATTGAAAAATAAGATTTGCCAAGAGGAAATTGACTGCCGTTAATTAAAATAAGCATCCAATTAAAAAAATTGTAAGTTGAAATTATCACGCGGCACAGATGTATTTACCAGTAAGAGAGAGAAAAATTATAATTCATGATTTTGTCTAACCTGCTTTGATACCGCTGGAGTGGGCTAAATGCACACATCGGATTTTGGCTGTATGCCTATCATTAAAATTACGCGTTATGCACAGAAATGCTGCCCAGAAACTGCGTTTACAAAGCGGCTCAACAGATTTCAGGGACTCACGAGTGGCCTGCTACAAATTCGAACAACAATGATGGTCGGCAGCGGCCAGCAAACGATATGTCGGCAGTCTTGCAATTCTGCTAGCTGAAACATAGAAAGGTTGGCAGGCAAGATTAATGTTATTGAAACATTCACAAACAATAACAATTATTTATTTATTGACGATTCTTTCACCTAGATTTAACACTTTACACACATTGAAAATATCTTTGAAGTACAAGAGCGGAGACATCAGCAGAGAGCTGGCCTCAAGAGAGCGAGCTAGACGCTGCTCGTGTTTGTATACAAGTAGGCAACTGAAGATGGCTTTACTGTCATTTTTCCTCTGTGTCTTCCTGTGCTGGAAGCCTCTTGCGTACGAAAATGTTCGAAAGACTGCGCTGCGGTCCTTCCCGGCGCGCTTGATCGCATACAATTTGGCTGTTGACGCCGTTTGCGCTGCGTCTGATGCATTATTTGCCAATTAAAAAATAAAATTGCTCTTTTTTACTAGTTTTAACGTCTGTATGCGCTCCCACATTTCCGAAAAATTATTTACAGTTTTACACTGTAAGACAAAGACAGTGCACAGAATTAATACAAAAATACGGCGTTCCTTATGTAGATTTACATAAATTAGTTTAGTTTTTGGGGATTAAATTTACTTACACATAAAAAGAAACATTTTAGTACTAATAAGGATGCAAGGCTTAAAGGAGTAGTAAAACAGGAGGAACTTCGGGGTTGCAAATCATATTTTAAGCCTAATAAGCTTATTAAATTCATCAAACTGAGCAGGCAACTGGTCCCCATTAACATATATTTTTGGGTAGGGTCCGCCTTTAGCAAAACACAACTTAGTTTTTTGTCTCAGACACGTTTCACTGCAGTTGCAGCATTACCAGTGGCTTTTTTTTTTTACAGATTTTTGAAGAGCACATAAAATTGTGTATTCATACCTTTTTACCACATGGTATGGCTTTCATGCTGTATTCCATTTTGCTTTTATTTGTGTTTCTGTTTTTTGTTTGAGTTCCTGCTTTTTTGTACGCAGGTACCTGATTTCTTGCTTCAGCCACTCAATTTCAGCTTTGTATTTGGCACATTGGTTTGCAGGTGACGTGCTGTTTACATTTACAAGTATATAGTTAGGTATTACATTATGTGAAAGACAGATTCAGTTGAATTTTATATTTAAAATAGTTTAATGTACCTTTGTTGTGGTGTTCCGGAATTTGTTGTAGAGCTCGCTTGGAAGTGCCTGGCAGGGCGTCGAGATATTCATCTTGATGTTGAAGGTCTTTTGTCTGTGTTTGCTTTAACATTAACATATGTTTTTGGGTGGGGTCCGCCTTTAACAAAACAATTTTGTTTTTTGTCTCAGACACGTTTCACTGCAGTTGCAGCATCATCAGTGTTTTTTTTTTTTTACAGATTTTTGAAGAGACATAAAATTGTGTATTCATACCTTCTTACCACATGGTGTGGTTTTCCTGCTGTATACCATTTTGTTTTTATTTGCGTTTTTGTGTTTTGTTTGAGTTCCTGCCCTTTTTGTATGTAGGTATTTAATTTCTTGCTTCAGCCACTCTCCAATTAATCGGTGACACCCCGCCATGGCACGTATCCAGAATACAGAAAGGATCACAAGTCGCGCCACTGATTGTGGCTCTTGGAAAGCAGTTTAACAATGTGTAAGCCCTAATAGAAGTCCCATACCAATAAAATACACAATCCCGCAAAACATAAACATAACTGGGAAGATACACAATTTAAATGAGACTCCCAGCTGGTAGACACCAACAGAACATTGATAATGACCTTTATTTAAATATACAATTGCCAAAAACACGAGATAAGCTAGGAGGATATGCAATTTAAATGTATCTCCCAATTGGTACACATCAGCAGGAAACGCCGACAATGACCCTTCAGAAAAATGCAGTTGCTCAAAATACAGGATATTTTGGGTGGACATCTAGTTTAAATGAGACTCTCAACTGATACACATCAGCACAAACGTTGACACTGACCTTCAATGAATATAGAATTGCCCAAAATTCAACGTAAGCTGAGAACTACAGCAGACGTATTTCACAGACATCAAGGAACAAGCAGGCAGATTTTACAATGAGTGGAGCTAACTAATGACTGTGGATGAAAGGAAAGGCTCAACGGTTTATAATGATAAGTCCTTAAACTTAATGCGCTAAGAAGTAGTAATAATGGTGGAAGGCTTAAACGAGTAGTTAAAGATTGGTTACAGTGAGAAGGAACTTCGAACTTGAAAAACACGTTTCAAACCTCATAAGCTTATTAAATTCACCAAATAGAGTAGACTACTTGTCCTTTATTAATTGACGACACCCCACCGTGGCGTGTATCAAACGATCAACTTCACTTAACTTGAGCCGCCACGACGCGGCTGGTTGAGGCACCAAATGCCGGCCAACCCAGACGCCGTGCGGCGGCGGAAGTGCCGCCGCGGCAGAAAGCAAACACGCCTGTGCTCCGGCCCAACGAAGAGGAACGCGTTGTCTGGTGCCAACGCTACCCCGCCAACACACGTCGAAAGTAACAGTAATTTGCGCAAGTAAGGTGCAGACGACAACGCCTAAGATGCAGAAAATCTGAATCCCACAAGCGACTACCGATACAAGTTACAAGCTTAACACTCCTTAAAATTATTCGTTATTTAGAAGCCTGAAGATCAGCGCCTGCGGATTCAGTAATTCAGGCACTCATCTACAAAGAGTGCTTTGCCTCCGACACAGATTATGTAACAAATTTAATCCCGTCCACTGAATTCATAACATAATATTCGTACGCTTGCACGGAATATTGCATGGAGCTCAAATTCCAATCAGTTACATTGACTGATGATCATACACACAATTATTCGTAGCCCCGTTAATATAACAGGTCCAGTTAAAACATAACAAAAATGGTTCAAATGGCTCTGAGCACTATGGGACTCAACTTCTGGGGTCATTAGTCCCCTAGAACTTAAAACTAGTTAAACCTAACTAACCTAAGGACATCACACACATCCATGCCCGAGGCAGGATTCGAACCTGCGACCGTAGCGGTCTCTCGGTTCCAGACTGCAGCGCCTAGAACCGCACGGCCACTTCGGCCAGCAAAACATAACAGAGACATGGCCTTTCAGGTACCCAAAAAATAAGAAAATGACACTCTCCTCCACTCAGAAGTGAAGGAGCCGTGCCTTGCAACATTCCAGGCAGGGTGTTATTGCCTCTAAGGCTTGCAGATGGTCTTAGAGGTTCCGTAAAATTTAAGCTTGCTGAATAGACCGGGAACTCGCCGACGAGATTAGGCACGGTGTCCGCTGCTCTTCCTGCAACTCGCTGGTACCAATCCTTGAGCGAGTCGGCAAAGCTTACCTCCGACTGATTCAACCACTCTCAGCTTCTCCAGGCCCGCACCGGACAGCCAGAGTCCCCCAGAAGCCCCAACTTGCCAGCCACGTGCCCTCTAGCTAATTGCCAGTCCCAGAGCCTACCAACCCAACAACACACGCCCCGACCAAAAGTTCTAGTTGCCGACATACACTCCTGGAAATGGAAAAAAGAACACATTGACACCGGTGTGTCAGACCCACCATACTTGCTCCGGACACTGCGAGAGGGCTGTACAACCAATGATCACACGCACGGCACAGCGGACACACCAGGAACCGCGGTGTTGGCCGTCGAATGGCGCTAGCTGCGCAGCATTTGTGCACCGCCGCCGTCAGTGTCAGCCAGTTTGCCGTGGCATACGGAGCTCCATCGCAGTCTTTAACACTGGTAGCATGCCGCGACAGCGTGGACGTGAACCGTATGTGCAGTTGACGGACTTTGAGCGAGGGCGTATAGTGGGCATGCGGGAGGCCGGGTGGATGTACCGCCGAATTGCTCAACACGTGGGGCGTGAGGTCTCCACAGTACATCGATGTTGTCGCCAGTGGTCGGCGACCGGACCGCAGCGACGCACGGATGCACGCCAAGACCGTAGGATCCTACGCAGTGCCGTAGGGGACCGCACCGCCACTTCCCAGCAAATTAGGGACACTGTTGCTCCTGGGGTATCGGCGAGGACCATTCGCAACCGTCTCCATGAAGCTGGGCTACGGTCCCGCACACCGTTAGGCCGTCATCCGCTCACGCCCCAACATCGTGCAGCCCGCCTCCAGTGGTGTCGCGACAGGCGTGAATGGAGGGACGAATGGAGACGTGTCGTCTTCAGCGATGAGAGTCGCTTCTGCCTTGGTGCCAATGATGGTCGTATGCGTGTTTGGCGCCGTGCAGGTGAGCGCCACAATCAGAACTGCATACGACCGAGGCACACAGGGCCAACACCCGGCATCATGGTGTGGGGAGCGATCTCCTACACTGGCCGTACACCACTGGTGATCGTCGAGGGGACACTGAATAGTGCACGGTACATCCAAACCGTCATCGAACCCATCGTTCTACCATTCCTAGACCGGCAAGGGAACTTGCTGTTCCAACAGGACAATGCACGTCCGCATGTATCCCGTACCACCCAACGTGTTCTAGAAGGTGTAAGTCAACTACCCTGGCCAGCAAGATCTCGGGATCTGTCCCCCATTGAGCATGTTTGGGACTGGATGAAGTGTCGTCTCACGCGGTCTGCACGTCCAGCACGAACGCTGGTCCAACTGAGGCGCCAGGTGGAAATGGCATGGCAAGCCGTTCCACAGGACTACATCCAGCATCTCTACGATCGTCTCCATGGGAGAATAGCAGCCTGCATTGCTGCGAAAGGTGGATATACACTGTACTAGTGCCGACATTGTACATGCTCTGTTGCCTGTGTCTATGTGCCTGTGATTCTGTCAGTGTGATCATGTGATGTATCTGACCCCAGGAATGTGTCAATAAAGTTTCCCCTTCCTGGGACAATGAATTCACGGTGTTCTTATTTCAATTTCCAGGAGTGTAGAACAGATCGAGATCGGCAATCCAAGTAGTTAGTGGGGCCAGTGGAGTGCCATGCCGCCAAAATTAAAGCTGCCACAGTTTAGTAGGAACTAGGGGATATCTATTAGAGCGGAAGTAATTACGATCTAATGATAGCTAGTATCCCTTTTCCACCAATTACCATCCCCTTAACATGCCAAGGAATAAGCAGCGCCGGCCGCGGTGGTCTAGCGGTTCTGGCGCTGCAGTCCGGAACCGCGGGACTGCTACGGTCGCAGGTTCGAATCCTGCCTCGGGCATGGGTGTGTGTGATGTCCTTAGGTTAGTTAGGTTTAAGTAGTTCTAAGTTCTAGGGGACTTATGACCTAAGATGTTGAGTCCCATAGTGCTCAGAGCCATTTGAACCATTTGAATAAGCAGCTCAGTTTTTATTAAAGTGACAGTGTTTCTGTCACATGTTATCTCTATTTGGACGGGTTTGCCCTGCAGTGGTCCTGGTTACCTGCTTTCTGGGCGCCCTGTTTGATCTCTACAGACTACCGGACATGCTCTCCACTTGATAAACTTAGGCAACTCCACAGCCTCGTTTTCAGCATGTCTTTTCATGCCGTTCCGGGGTCCAACACTGTCAATTTGCGATAGAATACCTTGGAGAGGCCAACTTTCCGTTTGGTTAAGTAATCCTCAGGCAAGAATGTATTAATTACGTCGCTCCAAACCAGGGCATTACAAGTTTTCCAGGTTAAACTGCGCCTTTTTTTGTGTTCGGTTGACTGGACAGAAGTTCCAAAATTCTCAGAAGGGGGATGGCGTTAGCAATTCCTCTTTTCGCAGAAGCTAACAACAAGCTAACGGCTGTGACTGGCAGCTGATATTTTAGGTGTACACTTATTTTGGACAGACAAAAAGACGAGAGGATTCTAGACACCCTCCTCTTGTCTGATAGGACAATGAACAGCCATGAGTCTTGATGGGCCGATGCTAGTTTTTAGCGTACTTTCTTTATAGGACAGTAGGACGTTATAAGACGAAAAGATTTTAGTCTGTCGAGCTCCGACTCTGCCGTGGTGCTGACTGGTAAGTGTATCTCACTCTTTCCCGTTATTCTCCAATCATGTGTGTATAAATTGTAAGTGAGGTAGTTTAATGATTCATGTCCATTTTGTCAGTTTTGACCCTAGATTTTCGCTATGTACCGTTTTTTCCGCTGTGCGTAGATTATTATAAAAGGAATAATGCACAGCTGAATTCGTTTTGCTACTACTTACTACTAGTTAACCTCTGTCACTCTTCGATTATTGATTGACAGGAGGCATCAGCAATACTTATAAACGAGGGCCATTCTCCTTTTAACAATTCCAGCGCGTATATATTTTCAGGTACGTGAGTATTTGAAAGTACAGTAAAGTAGAAACGACGGGGTTTTGAAATATGCTTGTGTATGAATCCCCTTTTTCACACGATGAAATGCTTCTCAAACATTCAGTTTAACATGTAATTCGAACCATGTGTTGTTACTAGCGAATCTCTGCGTCACTGAGGGGTGAAGGCTCGGTTAAAAGGCAGACTGAAGCATTCTGTAGTCCAAATGGGATTCAATCCAGCTACCTTTCTGTTTCTAGGCACATACTCTATAAACAGACCACCAGACTCGACGTGTGCAGTGATGAAACCCTATAGACCACGCTCGTCTCAACGTAGCCTCTGTATCAACTTTTAACATGCAGTTCTCTTTTGCTTCCATCCCACCTGAGAAGTACATATTACCTGATATTCATTCGAGGTACGGTGTCTGGGTTGTGAAACATCCCATCTCGATGTTAACGACCGTGAAATTCCGAGCAACAGATAACTCCATCCATGGATTGTAAGGGAATGCGTATCACCTAGAATATTTCTGGTGTGTGGAACTTGTAACCTACCCCTTCCTAATCGGCCTACTGGATTGCGATTTAACTGACCGTAATCGCATATGCCTAATGAAATTTTAGTGTGAGTAAGGCTATCGTTACCGAAGGAAAATAATGCCGGTTAGTTGGAGGAAACTGTATAACAGACTCTTCTGGAGGAAGAATATATTCTAAACTTAAGATAAGTAGTGAAGATAATTCTGCTAATGGGTGGCGTATAGTGCAATCACTCACGAACCGCACAGAGGGAAAAAGTGTACCACATAAAAAAATCACTATAATGCAAAGAAAACGCCTATTAGCCAAAATGGGGATAATTAAACGATCGCCATCCCGCTAGGGGAATGAAACTCCAGAAGCTTGAGAAAGGTAAAGGCAAAGAAATTTAAGCAAACAATCACTTTCATGGCAACAGAAGGTCGTGAAACTTTTCCACAGCACAATAGTTCACGAGAAAATAAATGAATCAGAAATCAATGAGTTTGCAGTTACTTGTTATGAAATACTAAATTTTGAAAGTAAAATTAAATGGAGTTGCTGGTTAAATGAATGAATGGCTTAACTTAAAATTTGTTACGTTAAAAAATTGACTTTCAGTAACCTCGGTGTAACGTAACGCAAAGTTTATAAAAAGGCAAGCAATTTACTTTTGATTATAGAAAGACTGAATTGACTTTACTTTAAGCAAATGAGAAACTGATTTTACTTTTAAAATAACAATAGATACATACCAAGCCAGCAGAAGGCACTTACTAAGCTAAGTACAGACTAAATGAAATTGCGCACCCTTAATTTGAGCTGTACCTTACGTTATTAGTTTTGCCAGCGAAATTTTACCTTAATTTAAGTGAATGAAGGTAATACACAAAATAGCAAATTAGTAAACCTTCTGTAATGGAACACAAGAATGAACAGTAACTGAGGCAGAAAATTTAGATTGAAACTGGTGATCAGCAAACACACAAAACCGGCAGTATATAGTTAGTCAATTTTTATGTTCTTACGACACTTGGTGATTGCATGGAAAGAAAAAAAGAGATCCTGCCTGGTAATAACGTCTGAGAACAAAACAGGTGGAATACAAGTTTTAACTATTGCAACTTATTATTCAAGTTATTCATACTTTGTGAAAGAAAATCAACTGGGTACAGCCTCTACATTTCTACATCTGTCACTTGACAGCCTTACGATATTGCAGCTGTGCAGACGACGAAGAATGTAGTCGACGACAATGAAGAACTGCCGTTGTTGCTGCTGCTGCTGTTCGATGAGAACCCCGAGTCATCTCGAGAGCCGCGAATAATTATGGAACAGGCAATACTTGAAACTGCAGCTTCCTCGGCATGTCCACTCCCAACGTGCTGCCAATGCTCGCAGGCTCCTCTACATCGACGCAAGCATAGCTGCACACCTTCTCAGCGGAAGTGCCCAACGAATAGTTCAGCACTCTTTCATCACTCAAGCTGCTCTGCTTCCTCTCCCTCGCAACGCGACAGATACTCTCCATACGCAAAGATAAAGAATGACACAGCTACTACCATTTCGTCGTTGCTATCGATCGATACATTACAATTAAGTGCCCTTGGCTGTTACCCAGCAATGTACAAAGTTTTCATTATAATTACAATCAATTACAAGGATAAGTCAATTATTATCCGCAATTTAGTTATATTTTTGATTGTTTTGGCAGTACTGTCGTTTTACGTTGATGACGCATGCTTTGTTTATTTGTTGTTATATCTTTGCAATTTTTACGCTGCTAGGTTAGTTTCACTATCGCTGCAGTGCTGTTAATAATGGCTGCTCCGCTATCTATTTGCACCAAAGAAGAGCAAAGTTCAGTGATCCGTTTTTTTATGGTCGGAAGGCGAATCAGGGGCCGAAATTCATCGAAGACTTTGGGTACAGTACATCGTGTTGCCCAAGTCCGACGTCTTGCACAGTGGACATGAATGGACACGGGTTATGAGACAGGATGTGTCTTCTGTATGGTCGTATCTGCACCACTAAGCTACTACCATTTCGTCGTTGCTATCGATCGATACATTTCAATAAAGTGCCCTTGGCTGTTACGCAGCAATTTACAAAGTTTTCATTATAATTACAATCAATTACAAGGGTAAGTCAATTATTATCCGCAATTTAGTTATATTTTTGATTGTTTTGGTAGTACTGTCGTTTTACGTTGATGACGCACGCTTTGTTTATTTTGTTGTTAAATCTTTGCAATTTTTAAGCTGCTAGGTTAGTTTCATTATCGCTGCAGTGCTGTTAATAATGGCTGCTCCGCTGTCTATTTGCACCAAAGAAGAGCAACGTTCAGTGATCCGTTTTTTATGGTCGGAAGGCGAATCAGGGGCCGAAATTCATCGAAGACTTTGGGTACAGTACATCCTGTTGCCCCAGTCCGACGTCTTGCACAGTGGACATGAACGGACACGGGTTATGAGACAGGATGTGTCTTCTGTATGGTCGTAACTGCACCATTAAGTGTAATACGCCTGTCAATATAGACTACCTTTTTAGCATTCAAGTATCCATACTTCAGCACCTGACTTGATGCTCAGGGAAAAATAAGCATTAATGACTTGCTCTTGTCACATGTACTTGAAAGTATTAACCAACCTAAAAACATATTACTCCTAAACGCTACAATTATTAGTCTCCAGATGAAGTAAATACTGATGAAATGTTGTTCAACACATTGTCCTCAGTCACCAATAAAAACATCTGCGTTTACACCCAAACAGTATATTCAGCAATGGTATAACAACAGAGAAAATATTACTGATACGACATACAGGCGATAATTCAGTTACACGAGCTTCAAACCACCCAACGATTGCCTACACCCGCGAGTAACAATAAATGTTCTGATTCCCCCACCTAGTCAAGCGAAATCATATGGAGGGTTACTGGAACAGATGTAAATTTCTCCGCAGTATGAGATAGTACCTGTTCTTAGTAAAAATCTCAGTGAAATGTTAATATTATAATTAAGCAAGATGTTATTGTTGTTGTGGTCTTCCGTCCTCAGACTGGTTTGATGCAGCTCTCCATGCTACTCTAACCTGTGCAAGCTGCTACATCTCCCAGTACTTACTGCAACCTGCATCCTTCTGAATCTGCATAGTGTATTCATCTCTTGGTCTCCCTCTAAGACTTTTACACTCCACGCTGCCCTCAAATGCTAAATTTGTCATCCCTTGATGCCTCAGAACATGTCCTACCAACCGGTACCTTCTTCTTGTCAAGTTGTGCCACAAACTCCTCTTTTCCCCAATCCTATTCAATACCTCCTCATTAGTTATGTGATCTACCCATCTAATTTTTAGCATTCTTCTGTAGCACCACATTTCGAAAACTTCTATTCTCTTCTTGTCTATACTATTTATCGTCCATGTTTCACTTCCATACATGGCTACACTCCATACAAATACTTTCAGAAACGACTTCCTGACACTTAAATCTATACTCGATGTTAACAAATTCCTCTTCTTGAGAAACGCTTTCCTTGCCATTGCCAGTCTACATTTTATATCCTCTCTACTTCGACCATCATCAGTTATCTTGCTCCCCAAATTGCAAAACTCCTTTACTACTTTAAGTATCTGATTTCCTAATCTAACTCCCTCAGCATCACCCGACTTAATTCGACTACATTCCATTATCCTCGTTTTGCTTTTGTTGATGTTCATCGTATATCCTCCTTTCAAGACACTGTCCATTCCGTTCAACTGCTCTTCCAAGTCCTTTGCTGTCTCTGACAGAATTACAATGTCATCGGCGAACCTCAAAGTTTTTATTTCTTCTCCATGGATTTTAATTTCTAATCCGAATTTTTCTTTTGTTTCCTTTATTGCTTGCTCAATATACAGATTGAATAACATCGGGGAGAGGCTACAACCCTGTCTCACTCCCTTCCCAACCGCTGCTTCCCTTTCACGCCCCTCGACTCTTAAAACTGCCATCTGGTTTCTGCACAAATTGTAAACAGCTTTTCGCTCCCTGTATTTTACCCCTGCCACATTTAGAATTTGAAAGAGAGTATTCCAGTCAACATTTCAATAGCTTTCTGTAAGTCTACAGATGCTAGAAACATAGGTTTGCCATTTCTTAATTAATTCTTAATCAAGCTAGATATTATAACCAAATAGTCAGCTGAGGGTCACGTGAGTTCAAAAGAAGTGCCACCAAAGGAAAGACTCTAATTATTAATGATCAATTAACAATATATGTCTCATGACAAAAATGGTGACAAGTTAACTCTTCTCTCTAGTAAATTTTTCCGTGGCATAGCGAATATAATACGACTACAGCAGCGGCAAGGTGACCGACCATAGTGGGGTCTTCTTCACGAGTGAGCGAACTGGGAATCCCTTTATTTGTTATTCCCTGCCATAATCCCCACACAGGCGGACGTCAAGACACATCACATCTTTTTCAGTTACATTTTTCTCAGCACGACCATCTATTCTTACTGGCACACAGTTGATATGACATCTTTTACCAAAGCGAGAGACAGCATGCAAGCGAGTAATGAAAAATTATTTATCTGAAAAGAAAATTCTCTCTCCTTTCGTGATTCCGAACAGACATGCGATATAATATGCTGTTATGAAAATAGACACGAATATCAACACCAATCAAAAAAAAATTTGGATTATACTCTGCTATTGGGCCAGTATTTTTCACTGCTGTCGTAAAGCACGCAGTGAGACTGACGTTCATACGAACAGTCGGTTTGGGCTTAGGTTGTTGCTGAAAAGAGTAAGTTCATCTCGATATTAACTTCAAATTAGTAGTTATTTGTCTCAAAGAACTCAGTTAAAACCCTCTACCACTTGTATGCATCTACACCGACAGATTTGGAGTAAGACGACCTCAA
The DNA here is from genome assembly GCF_023864275.1 of Schistocerca cancellata. Classification (NCBI taxonomy): domain Eukaryota; kingdom Metazoa; phylum Arthropoda; class Insecta; order Orthoptera; family Acrididae; genus Schistocerca; species Schistocerca cancellata. The sequence continues at coordinate 353,999,406 of NC_064630.1, read as the reverse complement.
GCCTATCTCACAATTAAGGCCGAGTACAAAAAAGGCGTGCATGTTAGAGTAGGGTTTCTTAAACTGTGTTCCCGCTCAACGATTCCAGAAAAACTTATATGCCCTTTTTATAATAGTCACAGAAAGTAACGAGAACAATTGAGAAACCAACTAAAATTAAAAAATAGAATAAACAATGACCTTCGTTTCCACTTTTTAATTAAAATAGTATCTACAGTTGTGACCCAGAAATCGAATGAGTACGTATTCTTCGTGTGGTCCAAAAGGTGGAGTTGGTACATCCACCATGTGCAAGTACATATACGCTAATCAGTCATATAACAACCATCGACCTACTATCGTCATAAACGCGTCAAGGCGATGGCGACCTCATCTGGCAGGGTATCACCACTAGTTAGACACACGCACGGTGCATGTGATACCAATGAGCGTGCTGTCTGTGTGTAGAATGGGGAACCGGCAGGTGTGACCGAGCGGTTCTAGGCCCTTCAGTCTGAAACCGCGCGACTGCTACGATCGCAGATTCGAATCCTGCCTCGGGCATGGATGTGTGTGATGTCCTTAGGTTAGTTAGGTTTAAGTAGTTCTAAGCTCTGGGAACTGATGACCTCAGATGTTAAGTCCCATAGTGCTCAGAGCCATTTGAACTTTTTGAACTTTATTTTTATTTATTTTTTTATTTTATTTTTATTTATTTATTTATTTATTTTTTAATTGGGGAGGGGGCGCGATATGACTTTGACTGGGAGAAGATTTTGCTGGCCTGGCGGCTCCGCATGAGCATTTCGGAAAGTTTGCGACTTGTCGGGTGTTGAAGGAGTGCCGTGGTGAGTGTCTTCAACACGTAGCGAAACGAAGGTGAAACGACGCGCTGAGGTTGTGAGGTTGGGGGCCACCCCTAATTAAAAATGTCGGACGTCGTAGGTTGGGTAGACACATAAACAGGACAGGAGGCAAATGGTGGCGGAACTAACATCAGACTTTAATGCTGGGCAGAATACAAGTCTGTCTGAAGACGCTGTGCACCGAACAGTACTAACGATGGGTCTCCGCAGCCATGACATTGCCAATTACGGCTGAAATGGGCACACACCATCGGTATTGGACGTTGGTGTGGTGGCAGAGCGTTGCATTGTCTCATGAATCCCGATACCTTCTTCATCATACCGATATTAGGCTCGAATCCATGGTCTTCCAGGGGAACAGCTCCCTGGCAACTGTACTGCGGACGGAGACAAGGTGGCCGTGACCGTTATGCTCCTGGGAACACTCACGTGGGCATCCATGGGTCCAGGGAGGCTCGTGCAAGTCATCATGTTTCACGACGGCAGCGGCCTTTATCGACAAGAAACGCGCCATGTCACAAGGCCAGGAGTTTGACCGGTAGTTTGAGGAACACAGTGGCGAGTTTCAGTTGATGTGCTGCTGCCCCCCCCCCCCCCCCAACCCGCCAGATTTGAACCCAATCGAACACATCTGGGATGTGATAGAATATGGCGTCAGAGGCCATCGGCCCCCTCCCCAGCTGAAATTAGCTGACTTGTGTATGCAGTTGTGGTGCCAACTCCCTTCAGCGACACACCAAAGCCCCTTTGCTTCCATGGCATGACGCATCGCCTCTTTTATCCGTGCCAAGGGTGGATACGCCGGCTGTTAGGTAGTTGGTCATAATGTTCTGGCTGTCTGGCTGATCAGTGTATTTTGTGTGTGTGTGTGTGTGTGTGTGTGCGTGCGTGTGTGTGTGTGTGTGTGTGTGTGTGTGTGTGTGTGTGTGTGTGTGTGCGCGCGCGCGCGCAGGTGGGTAGGTGTGTGCTAACCGTTCGTCTCCGTACTTCTCATGCAAACTGCTACGTGTTTATATTAGTTGCTATCTTTTGTGGTTCCTCTGGTATAGCGTCTCTTAAACTTTAGATATGTTTACCACTTTTTAATTTTCATTTTTATTTTTGATCCACTGCATTATTTCTGTAGAATGATTCATTGCATCACTCTGTAAATATATCCTTCTCAGAATACATAGTAATTATTTCAAATTATATTTATTTATTTCAAAAAGTAATTTCAAATTGACCCAAAATTTTTAAAAGTAGTTTAAATTTAAAAGTAGATAACAAAACAGAACTTTCGAATTTTAATGTCATGATTGATTCATATTTTCGCTGATCTACCGTACATAACGTTAACCTCTATCAAAGAAAGTTGAATTCTTATACATATTCACCATGAAGTCACTTGCAGTACTGAAACGGTACAGGAGTTTCCGCTCTATAAGCAGCAGGTTTCGCTGCTCGCTCGCATTGGGAAATAGAAACAGAGGCGGCTCCGCAGCCAATTTTATTACACGACGCGGCCGGCCGCGGGTGCAACAGAACCTGTGTGGACGGGTGGAAAGAAATGTGCCAGGCTTCATAATACGTATTTATATGTGTTGTGCATTATGCATTTCTTGTACGTGAATGTGAATCTGCACATGAACAGTCCTCTTCCTCCTCACACCTTTCCGTAAAACGTGGCCAAATCTTTGTTCAGAAGTAGTTCTGTAGTATTGTAGTGCCAACCTTACTCCTGGGTAGGGGATCAGAGAGACAGCACAGGCAGGGAAAAGTCCACGACTTTCCAGTGTCACAATATTTGGGGTGGAGATGTTGGTCACGGCCAAGTGGTTCGACCACCCCATCCACCGTGGCCCAGGAAGACCCCCGGGTGCCCGCCATATTCCGGGAGTGTTACAGAAGACGGGTAAGTGAGCAGACGTGCCCTCAGTGCGTCTGTCTCAATGTTCACGCATGGAAGAGAGGTATTTGAATATTTGTACTAATTCTTTTATTTCCAGCTTCGGATTGTGTAAGGAAATGAATGATCTCGTTAATTTAGGAAATTTGACCACTGTGTTAATGCATCTGGTCCCCAGTTTGCCCGTTATCCTCCTCACATAGTGAATGTCCTATGTAAAATATTGGGAGACTTTGGTGGTATACATTTGGCCAACGCAATTTCGTCTTGCCCGTAGAAATGTGCGTGCAGATTAGTATATAATATACCCGAGCTATAAGTTGTAAAATTGTAATATCTGGAAACTGGAACAATTGCTGCAATCACTGTAGAATCGAGTGATAATGTTTAAAATAAATAGGTAATAAATTGTCATCAGTCTTTAACATACCTTAAAAATCACAAAGAAATCAAGTTAAGGGAATTCATTTAAAATAAAAGATATAGAATGCAGGGACCCAGACATCATCGTGTGAGCCCTCCAGCCCCTTGCCTAGTATCGTACAGAAAGGGCACGCTCTCTAGGTAGCGCTCTCAAGCTCCCCTCCCCAGTTATCCGTTGATTCAGGGCTTGACGACATCAACTTTCATCTGGCGTCCCTAGGCAAGGAGGTTAGACGCTAAACTTTCAGTACTTATTTTTTGTTGACATATAAGCTGGGACTTCTATTTCTCATATAAATACCTTTTTATGAGAAATCAAAATGGAAAAGATACCAGGCAAATTTAGTTAAACTACTTGGAGGACATCAAACAGCATGGCTAACCTTCTTGTAACGTTGTTCGTTACGAAGATATGAGCAGGAGTATGTATTTTACAAATAGCACCCTATATTTTTTTCAGTAATTCTCTTCCTCCCCTCAAGATCTGTTCAAAAACGTCTCACAGAGTATCATTCAGGTAAACACATGTTTATAATCGTAAAAAAAATGGTTCAAATGGCTCTGAGCACTATGGGACTTAACTTCTGTGGTCATCAGTCCCCTAGAACTTAGAACTACTTAAACCTAACTAACCTAAGGACATCACACACATCCATACCCGAGGCAGGATTCGAACCTGCGACCGTAGCAGTCCCGCGGTTCCGGACTGCGCGCCTAGAACCACTAGACCACCGCAGCCGGCTATAATCGTAACACAAAACTGATTTTTATTCTACTATACTAGCACACGTTATATGTACTGGTGCTAATGTAACTCTTCCGCTTCCTGGAACTTGACAGTAAACGAACGGAAACATAAGGAAAATACGAATCATGCGGTCAGTGGTGTTCAGTTAAATTTTCGTGTTTGTATAATGTATGTAATTGAAGAGAAGATAAAATAGTACCTATGTAGAATGTAAGGAGAACAATAAATGAAGTAATGTTTTCTTATTTACAATGCGGGTATTACACTACTACTATAACTACTACCACCATTACACCTGCCACTACTGAAGTACTTTTAAACGATGTGTACACTAAAGGCAGGCTGTCGTGTTCCGAGAGGGAGTTAGAAGGACACGTTGCTGTTACTCTATCCCACAGGGGTCTTACCGCAGTCCAGTCTCTCGATAAGTAGGCGTGGGCCGCTCGTAGAACTCTGGCAGCTGCTGGAGTCAAGCTATAAGTGGCACAGAGTACGGAACTCGGTGAGAATATTTTAAGGATGCAGGGTAGGAATTCTAAGTAGTTGTTAACAAACATGGAATGCTCCTCTGGCACTGGCATTACGCTTGACTTCCCATTACTTTCCCATCCAACGCTCTTTCTCCACAGCAACGGCAGGCGCCGAGGCTAGCAAATCGGCCTAAGTTCGACGTCCGGCGACAAGTGACAAGGAGACGGTGTCGTCTGATATTGATGTTACCTACTCTGTCCTGTGTACCGATGTTTCGCTATTTATATGGTTCGTACGTCGTCAGAGGTATGTTCCCAGAACAATCTGTGACGCACAACGCAGAGCTAATCACATACACATTTCATTACCATATTAGGCTGGGTCTGAAAACATTGTCCCCCGGAGCTGCAACAAGTCTTTCCTAGCTGCGGGTTACGTAGACCTGTCCTAAGCTGTTTGTCACGTGACGCCAGGAGGTCGTCTCTGGGTGTTACCGCTGTCAAACACCGAGGCAAAGCTTCCTGCCCATAGACGACTTTGCCGCTGCTCCAGCGCAACAATTCGCAAGTGTTCTAATGAATACATCTGGCGGGATTGAGATTCACAACAGGTCCCGTCCCACGGGGAAATTTTGTAACCTCTGTCCTCAGAGCTTATAAAATTTCTGATCCTATTGCCAGTACCATTCGAACAGCCCTCTTTTTATTACAATCCAAACCAGCTGACATACATATACACTGGCAAATTAATGTACAGCGGTCACAATATGCTTAGGACACACAGTACATAGAATACATCATTCATAAAATACCTTTGACATACTTTACATGGAATTCATTTAGCCATACTTTTCATTAAATACACTCCTGGAAATTGAAATAAGAACACCGTCAATTCATTGTCCCAGGAAGGGGAAACTTTATTGACACATTCCTGGGGTCAGATACATCACATGATCACACTGACAGAACCACAGGCACATAGACACAGGCAACAGAGCATGCACAATGTCGGCACTAGTACAGTGTATACCCACCTTTCGCAGCAATGCAGGCTGCTATTCTCCCATGGAGACGATCGTAGAGATGCTGGATGTAGTCCTGTGGAACGGCTTGCCATGCCATTTCCACCTGGCGCCTCAGTTGGACCAGCGTTCGTGCTGGACGTGCAGACCGCGTGAGACGACGCTTCATCCAGTCCCAAACATGCTCAATGGGGGACAGATCCGGAGATCTTGCTGGCCAGGGTAGTTGACTTACACCTTCTAGAGCACGTTGGGTGGCACGGGATACATGCGGACGTGCATTGTCCTGTTGGAACAGCAAGTTCCCTTGCCGGTCTAGGAATGGTAGAACGATGGGTTCGATGACGGTTTGGATGTACCGTGCACTATTCAGTGTCCCCTCGACGATCACCAGTGGTGTACGGCCAGTGTAGGAGATCGCTCCCCACACCATGATGCCGGGTGTTGGCCCTGTGTGCCTCGGTCGTATGCAGTCCTGATTGTGGCGCTCACCTGCACGGCGCCAAACACGCATACGACCATCATTGGCACCAAGGCAGAAGCGACTCTCATCGCTGAAGACGACACGTCTCCATTCGTCCCTCCATTCACTCCTGTCGCGACACCACTGGAGGCGGGCTGCACGATGTTGGGGCGTGAGCGGAAGACGGCCTAACGGTGTGCGGGACCGTAGCCCAGCTTCATGGAGACGGTTGCGAATGGTCCTCGCCGATACCCCAGGAGCAACAGTGTCCCTAATTTGCTGGGAAGTGGCAGTGCGGTCCCCTACGGCACTGCGTAGGATCCTACGGTCTTGGCGTGCATCCGTGCGTCGCTGCGGTCCGGTCCCAGGTCGACGGGCACGTGCACCTTCCGCCGACCACTGGCGACAACATCGATGTACTGTGGAGACCTCACGCCCCACGTATTGAGCAATTCGGCGGTACGTCCACCCGGCCTCCCGCATGCCCACTATACGCCCTCGCTCAAAGTCCGTCAACTGCAGATACGGTTCACGTCCACGCTGTCGCGGCATGCTACCAGTGTTAAAGACTGCGATGGAGCTCCGTATGCCACGGCAAACTGGCTGACACTGACGGCGGCGGTGCACAAATGCTGCGCAGCTAGCGCCATTCGACGGCCAACACCGCGGTTCCTGGTGTGTCCGCTGTGCCGTGCGTGTGATCATTGCTTGTACAGCCCTCTCGCAGTGTCCGGAGCAAGTATGGTGGGTCTGACACACCGGTGTCAATGTGTTCTTTTTTCAATTTCCAGGAGTGTAGATGTACTTGATATAAAATCAGCCACACATTTTCACTTTTATCATCTTTGTAAGTCTGTTTTGCTCACGGTTCTTTATTAGTTTTATTCATTCATTAGACTGTTCTCAATATGTGAGACCGTTTTGCTCTTGGCGTTACCTCTCGTTTTAGCACTTCCTTAAGAACTTATTATTATAATTACTAGTTTTCTTATTTTCTAGGTGTGAGATTTTTTTTATCTGTACGACGTTTTGGGGATTCTACCATTGGTATGCTTCTACTTCCGTGGAGGGCTGTGGTGTCCGACTTCGGTCTCTCCATGTGACTTTGACCGAGAAATGCGAAAGTCTGATTCACCTTAATTCGTCCTCCGCATAATAGTATGGTTCTTAGGTGTGCATATGCACATATCTGGCTAGTTCTGTTTACAACAGTGTCGGTTACGCAGATTCAGGCACTGCATCCTCCACTTATTTTGTATGTTCGTTTTCCACATTTTCTACAACATTTACCATATACGAGTGATATTCGGAAAGTAAGTCCCAATCGGCCAAGAAATGAAAACCACTGTGAAAATCTAATAAAGCTTTGCACATATGTGTTCGACAGTGTCTCTAATATGCCTGTCAGTTGTATCACCTCGCTCTTTTCAGTTCTGAGCGCATGGCGAGCACATAAAGATGCGTAGAAAATAGTGCCCCCCCGCCGATTATGAGGTCCTGGTGAGAGATTTTGCCTGATGTTATGCACCCCGCATTACAGATCTATCATACTGTTCCTACTTCGTGACCATTCTCACTCGCAATCTGCAGGGGCAATGAAAATGCTCCTGGGAAGTGTTTGATCACCCCCACTACAGCCCGTAATTGGCTACATTTGTGTTTCATCTCTGCTCACATTAACTACTGGCTATGAAGAGAAGATTTTCGCACAAGCAACGAGCTGTAGATGAGCGTAGAGAATTGGCGGGAAGCACAGGCGTCTGCCTTCTATGACGAGGGTACTGGGAAGTTGGTACAACGCTACGACAAATGTCTTAGTTGGAGTGGTGATTATGTAGCGCAGTGGCTGGAAACTGAAGCTAACTGTTGCAGATAAAATATTTTTGAATATCACAGTGGTTTCCATTTCGCTATTAATCGGAACTTACTTTCCTAATAGCCCTAGGGGTCTCACTGCATGTTCGAGGGGCAGAATCACTTGTATCTCCGACACTTTCTGCTTCTCGTCCTCTATTATTCAACAGCCAACGTCCATATTTAATACAGGTACTACATCCTATTTTCCTGATACCAGTACATATCACATGATCAGATTTGTGCGCCATAACCTTTACATTTACTCAGAAACTTTAGTTTCCCCATTCACCTTACAACGATGTCAGCGAGTGGTAAATCATTACGTAGCACCGCTAACCCTTCGTCCTTTGGGACGACGAACAACCAGTCGCTGTCCCGCATCTGCATCCAGATAATTTCGTTTAGTACTAGATTGCAATCTTGCGGTACCTCTCGTACTGGCTGAAGCTTACGGGCTTTACACGTCTCGTGGTCAGAAGTAGACACTAGCACAAAGTTCTGCTTACGTGTTTTATATGTAACGAAGGGACAAACTCCTTACACACCTGAACTCCATACATCCGAACATCAAATTCACTATGGAGACAGAAGCAGAAGGAAGATTACCAGTCCTGGACATCATGGTCAAAAGAAGATCGGATGGCACCTTGGGCCACGGGGTATACAGGAAGAAAACGCACACCGACCTGTATTTACAAGCGGATAGCTGCCACCACCTAGCGCAGAGGAATATACATATATAAACTCCGTCTTCAGGCCACAAGTGGCCCACCGGGACCATCCGACCGCCGTGTCATCCTCAGGTGAGGATGCGGATAGGAGGGGCGTGTGGTCAGCACACCGCTCTCCCGGTCGTTACGATGGTTTTCTATGACCGGAGCCGCTACTATTCGGTCGAGTAGCTCCTCAATTGGCATCACGAGGCTGAGTGCACCCCGAAAAACGGCAACAGCGCATGGCGGCTGGATGGTCACCCATCCAAGTGCCGGCCACGCCCGACAGCGCTTAACTTCGGTGATCTGACGGGAACCGGTGTATCCACTGCGGCAAGGCCGTTGCCCCAACGCAGAGGAATGGGGTGCTATAAAAACTGGTGCACAGGGCGCGCACCATATCTGTCACAGAGAGTCTGCCCCAAAAGCTGGAACACCTCAAAACTGTATTCCGGAATAACGAGTACTCGAAATGGCAGATCAGACTCGCTCTTCGCCCCACCTGTACAGTACAGCGTGTGGAGACGGAAGAAGTCACGGAGAAAGAGATAGCTACTGCCTACATACCGTATACTGGCGCACTAGCGGGGAAAATCGGACGAATATTGAGGAAACACCGAGTAGGAACTGTCTTTTGCCCACCAAATAAAATACGAGCATGATTGGGAAGTCTCGAAGACGATCTCGCTTTGCGGAAGACCAGGTTCCGTGTCAATGTGGGAAGACTTATAGTGGACAGACAGTGCGCACATTCGAAGATCTTTCCCGAGAACATCAGAGGCACACTCGACTTGGGTATCCCAACAAGTCGGCGGTCGCAGAGCACTGTTTGTCCGAAAATCACGAAAAGGACTAACAACATATCAGGGTCTGGCTACAGACATCTAAATCCTGGGACAGCATCGTTAGAGAGGCTATCGAAATTCGTATCAGAGACGGACTCATCAACCGAGATTGCAGCTACAACCTCAGAAGGGTATGGGAACCAGCATTGAGTCTAATCAAAAAGACGCACTGCAAAGGAAACCAACGGGCGACGAGGGTGGACGAGGCAATTACGCCGACGCCACCACAGACGCCGACGCCAGTGTCTCAGCGGCCGCTGACGCTCGGGCGCGGACCGCGGGGAGAACTCCTGGTGAGGGGAGGAGATTTAGTACAGCCGCCCGCCCTCAGGAGCTCAGTTCGTCAGCGCACCTGACGATGGCGACAAGTCTGATCGCCGAAATATTTTACCCGTTGGACACTATGGACCGGCAGTACACCTGTGGACTGTTCAAACAAGTATCAGTATTAGTTCACAGGTTTAATGCTAGTGAAATATTTTATGAAAGTGCCACACTGTGATTTCAAACAGAGGCGTTTTCGGAAAATAAGGTTAGATTAGGAGGAGATGGAGGAGGAAGAGGAGATTACTGTTTAACGTCCCGTCGACAACGGGGTCATTAGAGACGGAGCACAAGCTCGGATTGGGGAAGGATGCGGAAGGAAATCGGCCGTGCCCTTTCTAAGGAACCATCCCGGCATTTGCCTGAAGCGATTTAGGGAAATCACGGAAAACCTAAATCAGGATGGCCGGACGCGGGATTGAACTGTCGTCCTCCCGAATGCGAGTCCAGTGTGCTAACCACTGCGCCACCTCGCTCGGTTGGTTAGATTAGGCGTGAAATGGAAACCACAGTGGAAATCCGATGGAACTTTGCACAGAAGTGTTGGGCAGTGCCTTTAATGTGCCTGTCGATCGCTCCACGTCGCTCTTTGCAGTTCAAAGCGCAAAGTGATCAAATACAAAAGCGTAAAACGACAGTGTCTCTCACCAAGTATGTGGATCTGGTGAGAGAGTTCACCTGAGGCCATGCAGCCCACATGACATAAATGTCATACGTTTCTCTCTTCAAGACAATTTTCAGCCACATTCTGCAGGTGCAATGAAGAAGCTCCTGCATCATTTTCGACTGGAAGTGTCTGATCACCCACAATACAGCCCTTAATTGGCTTCCTCCGTTGTTCATCTCCGATGGCTACGAAGACAACATTTTAGCACAAACTACGAAAGGCAGACCATGGCAGAGAATTGACGGAAAGCATAGGCGGCTGCTTTCTGTGACGAGGGTACTGGAAAGTTTGTAACATCTAAGTCGGAGCGGCGACTATTTAGAGACGTAGCTGGAAGGTGTGACTAACTGTTGCGAATAAAGAATTTTTGATTTTGGGTGTGGTTTTCATTTCGCGAGCTATCGGACCCTACTTTTCGAACGGCGCTCGTATAAAGTCGGATGCGTATTATTCAGTGATCATTTATTGTGTAATTACGATAATAGTTGAGGTACAGCAATCGTTTTCTAAAAAAGGTTTGCCACATTCAGAGCTAAAATTTATCACAAAGTCGTTTTCTCACAGTCAGCGTACGAAAATTTTACTGAAAGCAGGTTTATTTCTCGCAGTCGCATGGTTTGATCGACCGACACTCTGGTATTCACATCGTGTAGCGTGAGCTGCACATATTTCCATTTCAAACAAGTTTCAGATATTTTCAGTCAACATTTCTCAGTTACTCGGATTTGCATACATTATCGTCTGCCTTCACAATTATACGAGTGTTAAAACATTTTAAAGGAGTTTCAAGGTCTATGCTGTTTTGGCGGAATACGAGTAAAACGTTTAAGTCAGTCCAATGGTCATTTAAGCCACGTATTTTGACTCTTGCACAGTCACTAATTATAACCTATAGGGTAGTTCCCATTCACCTAAAATCATGAAATTTGGCAAGAAGCAAGATTAATGGTGCAAGTAAGGGAAAAACTCCGAAAACTGTTGTTTTTTAACTACTTCACATGAAGAAACTATTTTCGTCTTATCATATCCGATTGTCTGTCCGTTTGTTAAGCCCCTTCTTTTCAGGGATTACAATAGGAAATCCGAAATTATAAAAAAATGTAAATAAAAATGAAAATTAATTGAAAACTTAAAATTAAAACTTTCTTTTAAGTCTTGGGATTCTCGGGACCGATATCTTGCCAGTGTCGACACTGATAACAGTCACGAATCGTCAAGATTCTCGATTCCCAGGATGTATGCCGAATCGACTCTGCCGGAAAAAATTGTTATACCTGGAAATACGAAGCTGAATTTGATCACGAGACGGTCTTGTCCCCTGGGGTATAGTGGATGTACTGTCATTGGCTTAAACGTCGTCCGCCAACAGATAACGTAGTGGCATAGCCACTACAGCTAAGTCTGTAACTGCTCGGTGAAAGCAGGCAACCATGCCACGGAGACGCATTCATGCTTCCTGCAGCCAACTGAGCGAGTTTCAAAGGGTCAAATTGTGGCCATCCTGGTGGCGGGATGGTCCTTTCGGAGATATGCCACACAAGTTGGACGTAGTGCGTCAGTTGAGCAACGATGTTGGTATCTGTGTTCACGTGACCATTCGTACACCCGTAGACGAGATTCCAGACGTCCAGGCAGCATAGACGCCCGCCTGGATCGCCGTATTGTAAGGGCAGCAGTGGCAGATCGTACAGCTACTACAGCACAGGTAGGAGGGATTCTCAATCCAAACATGTAACCACAAACTGGTGCGAACCGTGTACTAGCAGTAGGACTACGGGCACGCACACACCTAGCCAGTCTTCCACTTACACCACAGCATCGACGTGTACGGCTGGACTAGCACAAAGAGAGGATCACACAGAAGATAGAGTGGCGCGCTGTAGTAGTAGTAGTATGGTCTTCTGCCTTACGACAGGTCTTGTCATGGGTTAAGCCTCTTCCACTTTTGTCTGTCCATAGCCGGTCTTTTCATTTCTGAATATTTGTCTCCTTTGATATTGTCCAGCATTTTGTATCTTCTTTTCCCTCTTCCCCTTTTTCCCTCCACCATTCCTTCTATTCCTCCCTTCGATAAACAGTCCCTCCTCAAACAAAGCCCAATCCAGTTCCGTTTTGTCTTTCTGATGTCTTTCAACATGTTTCTTTCTTCTACAACTCTTCTTAATACTTCTTCATTCCTTACTCGGTCTTCCCATTTAACTTTTTCCATTCTTCTCCACATCCACATGTCTAGTGCCTCCAATCTTCTTTCATCTTCCTTCCTCAATGTCCAGGTCTCCGCACCACATAGTGCAACGCTTCAGATTTAACATTTGGCAAGTCCTTTCCTCAGATCTTTGTTTTATGGCCCACAAAGTAATTTCTGTTCCCTCTTGGATACTTCTTTTTGCCATTGTAATTATTTTCCTAATTTCTGTTGAGCAATACATATCATCCATTATTATACTTCCCAAGTAATTGAAGTTACTCACTTGCTCTATTTCCTCTCCCCCTATTTTCATACGGCATTTTCTCCCCTTTCCTCCAATTACCATGCTTCTCGTTTTCTTCTTGTTAACCTCTATTCCATATTCTTCTAATTTTGTGTTTAGACCATCTAACATTTGTTTCATCTCTCTTGCAGTCTCTGCCATCACAACCATGTCGTCTGCAAATCTTATACACTTCACTCTCCGACCCCCTATACAAACTCTTCGCCTTCCATCAGAACTTTCACTAATAATTTCCTCCTCATATACACTCCTGGAAATTGAAATAAGAACACCGTCAATTCATTGTCCCAGGAAGGGGAAACTTTATTGACACATTCCTGGGGTCAGATACATCACATGATCACACTGACAGAACCACAGGCACATAGACACAGGCAACAGAGCATGCACAATGTCGGCACTAGTACAGTGTATATCCACCTTTCGCAGCAATGCAGGCTGCTATTCTCCCATGGAGACGATCGTGATCGTAGAGATGCTGGATGTAGTCCTGTGGAACGGCTTGCCATGCCATTTCCACCTGGCGCCTCAGTTGGACCAGCGTTCGTGCTGGACGTGCAGACCGCGTGAGACGACGCTTCATGCAGTCCCAAACATGCTCAATGGGGGACAGATCCGGAGATCTTGCTGGCCAGGGTAGTTGACTTACACCTTCTAGAGCACGTTGGGTGGCACGGGATACATGCGGACGTGCATTGTCCTGTTGGAACAGCAAGTTCCCTTGCCGGTATAGGAATGGTAGAACGATGGGTTCGATGACGGTTTGGATGTACCGTGCACTATTCAGTGTCCCCTCGACGATCACCAGTGGTGTACGGCCAGTGTAGGAGATCGCTCCCCACACCATGATGCCGGGTGTTGGCCCTGTGTGCCTCGGTCGTATGCAGTCCTGATTGTGGCGCTCACCTGCACGGCGCCAAACACGCATACGACCATCATTGGCACCAAGGCAGAAGCGACTCTCATCGCTGAAGACGACACGTCTCCATTCGTCCCTCCATTCACGCCTGTCGCGACACCACTGGAGGCGGGCTGCACGATGTTGGGGCGTGAGCGGAAGACGGCCTAACGGTGTGCGGGACCGTAGCCCAGCTTCATGGAGACGGTTGCGAATGGTCCTCGCCGATACCCCAGGAGCAACAATGTCCCTAATTTGCTGGGAAGTGGCGGTGCGGTCCCCTACGGCACTGCGTAGGATCCTACGGTCTTGGCGTGCATCCGTGCGTCGCTGCGGTCCGGTCCCAGGTCGACGGGCACGTGCACCTTCCGCCGAAAACTGGCGACAACATCGATGTACTGTGGAGACCTCACGCCCCACGTGTTGAGCAATTTGGCGGTACGTCCACCCGGCCTCCCGCATGCCCACTATACGCCCTCGCTCAAAGTCCGTCAACTGCACATACGGTTCACGTCCACGCTGTCGCGGCATGCTACCAGTGTTAAAGACTGCGATGGAGCTCCGTATGCCACGGCAAATTGGCTGACACTGACGGCGGCGGTGCACAAATGCTGCGCAGCTAGCGCCATTCATCGGCCAACACCGCGGTTCCTGGTGTGTCCGCTGTGCCGTGCGTGTGATCATTGCTTGTACAGCCCTCTCGCAGTGTCCGGAGCAAGTATGGTGGGTCTGACACACCGGTGTCAATGTGTTCTTTTTTCCATTTCCAGGAGTGTATATTGAATAGTGTTGGTGATAAACAACCTTGTATTACACCTCTTCCCAGTTCAATTTCTTCACTCATCACACCTCCTATTCTTACTCTTACTCTCTGGTTCAAATATAGATTTCTAATTAGCCGTCTATCCCTCCAGTCAGCTCCATGTTTCCTTAGAATTTCCATCAGTTTGTCCCACTGACACAGTCAAAAGCCTTCAGAAATGAAAACAGATTCTTGCTGCACTCAAATGTTGGTCTTTGCACCTACGTTGTAGACCTCGCGAGAAGTGTTTCTTAGCGTGCACTCGTCCAAGCCACACTGGTCCCAGCCCAGTCCATATGGTCTGGGGAGCGATAACTTAAACTCCCGTTCACCGTTGTTGCTTGTGGAGGGGACGCTAACCAGCGCTCAGTACTTGTAGAATGTTGTCAGACCCGTTTCTTTGTTATTCTTGCAACAAGAAGGTGATGTGTAGTTCCATTAGGATAATGCTTACCCACACACTGCCCGTGAAACTCAACGTGCTCAGCAAGACGTGCAGCATCTTCCGTGGCCAGCACGATCTCCAGACCAGTCTGCAATCGAGCACGTGTCGGATATGATAGGACGAGAAGTGATTCGTGCCACTCTTCAACCAACAACTCTTACAGAACTACGTGAACTGGTTGAGTAGGCGTGGAATAACGTATTCCAGGGCAGATGGGTGCCAGAGTCAGTGCCTGCATTGCCGCCCGTGTGAGTCTTTCAGCATGGTTCAGTACCTGCTACCTCAGAACCGCTTGTGCCATTGATCTGTAAATGTAATCATTTCATGTACTCCTTATGCACTGTTGAAACAATGAATCTTGAGCGAATTTGAAGTCTGTTAAATGGTGTATTAATTTTTTTTATGGATGTGTATATACTCGTCCATATTTAAGTTAGTACGAAACTCGCAGAGCGTGATCCGCATTCGCACTTGGTCAATTAACATACACTTGTCTTATTTTATAACCTAAAGGAGGTTGGGAAAAAAAGGCCCTAGGACTTGCGAGCTACTACGGACGAGAAATACCCATTTGCGAGCTTCGCTGGGTCGAGAAAACCATTTGCGACGTGCTACGGTTTCTCTCTATGCGCGAGATCGGGAGAAACACACTGGTTGTACTGGGTGATCACAATAATTTTAGTCCAGAGTCAGTTATCTAGTAAAACTAGACGGCTCGAGCATCTCCGAGATGTCCAATTTACAATCTTGCTTAGTTATTAAAATATTCCAATTATTATGATTCAAAAACTACCAGGGCGACTGGAGGCACGTTTATAAGAGCACAACCGGCAAATTTTCTGCTTTAAAATGAGCCTACAAGCTCCTTTGTACCACATTGGGATCAGTTTTTATTTATTTCTACATCATTCACTTTAGCTGTGTGTCAAAAGCAGCCCGAACAAAGCCCGCCATGAGCCAGCGTGCCGGCCGTTCAGTTTCCCCGTCACGTGGCTGGACGCCAAACTGACCGTGCTCGTTTTAAAGTACTGCCATCTGTCGGTCAGTGCCGAAAGTAGGACGATTCTGCTACTGTCAAGACGGCTGACACACAACCATCTTAGATGTAAACAAGGCAGGTTCTCGACTGCCACTTTGCCCCGATTTTTACTACAGAAATGCGGTCTTCACGTCCGCCCTCCCCCCCCCCCCCCCCAAAGCCTGTCACCTCACAGACTTCAGATACCAATAACTGTATTCCACGATGAAGAAAACGGAAAAATGGTCACATGATGAAGCGTATCATGTCGTTTCTGGAAACCCACAATCTACTCTGTAGGAATCAACATGGATTCCTGAAACAGGCATCGTGTGAGACCCAACTCGCTTTATTTGTTCATGAGATCCAGAAAATATTAGATACAGGCTCCCAGGTAGATGCCATTTTCCTTTACTTCCGAAAGGCGTTCGATACAGTTCCGCACTGTCGCCTGATAAACAAAGTAAGAGCCTGCAGCTGTGTGGCGGGATTGAAGAGTATTTAGGAAACAGAATACAGCATGTTGTTCTCAATGGAGAGACGTCTACAGACGTTAAAGTAACCTCTGGCGTGCCATAGGGGAGTGTTATAGGGCCATTGCTTTTCACAATATACACTCCTGGAAATGGAGTATTGCGAATACATAGAAAGAAGGATCCTTTATTGTATGATTATATGATAGCGGAACAAACACTGGTAGCAGTTACTTCTGGGAGTCTGCGTGCAGAACGATCTGAAGTGGAATGATCATATAAAATTAATTGTTGGTAAGGCGGGCACCATGTTGAGATTCATTGGGAGAGTCCTTAGAAAATGTAGTCCATCAACAAAGGAGGTGGCTTACAAAACACTCGTTCGACCTATACTTGAGTATTGCTCATCGGTGTGGGATCCGTACCTGGTCGGGTTGACGGAGAAGATAAAGAAGATCCAAAGAAGAGCGGCGCGTTTCGTCACAGGGTTATCTGGCAAGCGTGACAGCGTTACGGAGATGTTTAGCAAACTAAAGTGGCAGAATCTGCAAGAGAAGCGCTCTGCATCGCGGTGTAGCTTGCTGTCCAGGTTTCGAGAAGGTGCGTTTCTGGATGAGGTATAGAGTATATTGCTTCCCCCTACTTATACCTCCCGAGGAGATCACGAATGTAAAATTTAGAGAGATTCGAGCGCGCACAGAGGCTTTCCGGCAGTCGTTCTTCCCGCGAACCATACGCGACTAGAACAGGAAAGGGAGGTAATGACAGTGGCACGTAAAGTGCCCTCCGCCACACACCGTTGGGCGGCTTGTGGAGTATAAATATAGATGTAGAAATGATATTAGGTGAATGGTGCAGCTTTCACAACAAATTTGCGAAGATTTCACGGTTCTCTCGCAATATGATCGCAGCCAAAGCGTAGAGCCGCCTCGCCCTGCGACAATCGGCGCCTGATTCGCGCCTCTCCTCCCACGCCCGCGTCGTCAGACTGCAGCCCCGGACGCCACTCGGTCGTTGATGTCCTCCCATAACCGCTCGGGCGGGCGCTTGCCTTTTTCCGCCCTGGCGCCTCCCGCCAGCTGCAGGAAATGCATTCTCATTTCCTGCTCCTCTCGAGCCGGCGCGCGTAATATGCGTGTCCGCGTGCGCGCACGCACTCCCTCGCCGCCCGGCGGGGCGCAGAGCGGTTATATAAAACGGTTCCGCCTCGCCTTTTGTCAGCCGCGCCTCTGCCGGCGACGTGTTCTGCATTTGCTGCCCGCGCCGAGTACCGCCGCAGAGCTGCGTTAAATTCAGCTCCACCCGCCCCCATAAAGGCCGTAATGGCGGCGCCGCCCCCGCAGCCGTCAAAGACCTGCACCAAACGGTCGCCCTACAGCGAATTTTTGCCGTGGCCTCTTGAGTCAGACGCCCACGCATAACTTTGTGAGGGACAATCGCGGACTCGGTGGAAAATTACCTTTGGCTTCACAGAAAAACTCCCACATTCTGATGTAATGAAGATGTGGACATGACGTTTAAAATAATATCATATTCTTTGTGAATACGAGTTTTAGCTACGTCGCAGATTCAGCAATTGTAATCTGGTATGGACACAGAAAACAGTCGCGTATCAATCCTTATTTTATTGTAGACCTAGTTAGATTTCAGCTGCAGTACAGCCTCATCAGTGCGGTTGGTAGTGGGTTATTTAGACACAGAAAGCATGGACATACACATGTTGTTAGAACGGCTTTAAACTGTCAATAGCTTAGTTCACAGTTATCTTCCTCTCTATACAGGATGTACCAGGAAGAACAATCAGTATCAGGGATATGACAATAACGATCATTCGAAACAAAAAAGTCTTGTAAACAGGTGCCCCAAAATGCATACTATACGAGCTATCAGCAGTTCTTCATCTTCAGTACTGAATGAAAGAGAAAACCATCTGGTGGAATTCTGCACAGAGCATCACTTAATCATTTTTGACGCTTGGTTTAAGAATCATGGAGAAAAGTTGTGTAGGTGGAAGAGACATGGAAACACCGGAAGGTTACAGGTTGCTAAATTTATGGTAAGACAGAGATTTCGGAACAGGAGGGCATTTCCATGGGCAGATGTTGACTATGACCACAATTTATTGGTTATCAGCTGTAGATTAAAACTAAAGAAATGGCAAAAACATAGGAAATTAAAGAGATGGAACCGTGGTAAGTTGGATGAAACGTAGGATGTTGAGAGTTTCAGAGGGAGCATAGGGCAACTATTATGCAATGGCCTTGCCGCAGTGGTAACACCGGTTCCCGTCAGATCACCGAAGTCAAGCGATGTCGGGTCGGGCTAGCCCTTGGATGGGTGACCATCCGGTCTGCCGAACGCTGTTGGCAAGCGGCGTGCACTCAACCCTAGTGAGGCAAACTGAGGAGGTCTCGTAAACTGCCTTACGGCCGGAAGAGCCGTGTGCTGACCACATGCCCCTCCATATCCGCATCCAGTGACGCTTGTGGACTGTGGATGACACGGCGGCCGGTCGGTACTGGTACTTCCGAGGCCTATTCGGACGGAGTTTAGCTTTATAGGGAACTATTGAGTAGAATATGGGAAAGAAATGCAGTAGAAAACGAACTGGGAGTTTTGAGAGATGAAATATTGAAGAATGCTGAGGATCAATTAGGTAAAAAGACAAGGCCTAAGACTAATCCATAGAAAACACAGGATATATTGAATTCAAGTGATGAAAGAAAAGAATATAAAAATGCAGCAAATGAAGCAGGCGAAAGGGAATACAAGCGACTAAAAAATGAAATTGGCAGGAAATGCAAAAAGATAAGCAGGAATGGCTACAGGACAAATGTAAGGATTTGGAAGCATATATCAATAAGGGAAAGATACATACCGCCTACAGGAAATTAAAGAAAAGAGAACAGCTCTTGAATATCAAGAGCTCCGATGCAAAACCATCCCTAAGCAAAGAAGGAAAAGCTCAGAGATGGGATACGTATTTAAAGGGTCTATACAGGAGAGATGAAGTGGAAGGCAGTATTATAGAAATGGAACTGGAAGTATACGTAGATGAGATGGATGATATGATAGTGCGAGAAGTGTTTGACAGAGCACTGAAAAACCTACGTCCAAACAAAGTCCCGGGGTGGACAACATTACGTAAGTACTCCTGTTAGCCTTGGGAGAGCCAGCCACGACAAAACTCTTCCATCTGGCGAGCAAGACGTACGAGAAAGGCGAAGTACCCTCAGACCTCAAGAATATAAAAATTTCAATTCCAAAGAGAACAGGTGCTGACAGGTGTGAATATTAACGAACTGTCAGTTTAGTAAGTCATGGTTGCAAAATACAATCACGAATTCCTTAGAGAAGAATGGAAAACTGTTAGAAGCCGACCTCAGAGAAGATCAGTTTGAGTTCCGGAGAAATGTAGGAACATCGAAGCAATACTGACCCTGCAACTTCTCATAGAAGAAAGGTTAAGGAAAACCAAATCCACGTCTATAGCATTTGTAGATTTAAAGGAAGCTTTTGACAATGTTGACAGAAATACTCTCTTTGAGATTCTGAAGGTAGCAAAAGTAAAAAAAACAGGAAGCGAAAGATTATTTCAGACTTCTACAGAAACCAGAGGGCAGTAAAAAAAGTGAGGGGCATGAAAGGGAAGCAGTGGTTGAGAAGGGAAGGAGGCAGGTTTGCTACCTGTCCCCGATGTTATTCAATCTGTACACTGAGCAAGCAGTAAAGGAAGCCATGTATGATAGTGAAACACGGAAGATAAACAGTTTAGACTAGAAGAGAACACAAGCTTCTGAAATGCGGTGCTACAGAAGAATACAGAAGATCGGATGAGCTTATCCCGTAACTAATGAGGAGGTACTGAATAGAATTGGTGATAAAAGAAATTTGCGGCACAACCTGACTAGATGAAGTAATCGGTTGACATCATGGGATCATCAATTTGGTACTGAAGGGAAGTGTGTGTTTGTGGCGGAGGGAAGGCGTGGAAGGGGAGGGGGGCTAAAATCATAGAGAGAGAGACTTAGAAATGAATACAATAAGCAGATTCCGAAGGATATAAATTGCAGAAGTTATTCGGGAATGAAGAGGCTTCCAAGGGTAGAGCAGCAGGAAGAGCTGCGTAAAACCACTCTCGGACTAAAGACCACAACAACAATTGGAATCAAATCTCATCTTAACAAGCTCTTTGCTTCCCTATATAGTAATGCTCGAATCCTCGAAAGGTTCTCAAATGAGAACAAGTTCACCGATGACAAATAACACGATACTTTTCTCAGAACTCTTGGTGACAGCTTCAACTGCAGTGTAATTAACATCGAACTAAGCTATTACTTGCTAAATAATGTTGTCAATAAACTTCTTACAACGAGGTCTAGCATGTGTGATATCTCAGTAGCCAGAACACAGCAAACGAGTAATTTAATTGCAAATGTTCGTCATTTTTCTGATATACAGGGTGTTCAGAAACAGTATGGAAAGCTTGTAAGGTTTTTTCAGGGTAGGTTGTGCTGGGAAATAATTGTTAAGAAAAAATCTGGCTACTTTGAGCCGTTTCCGAGTTAATTAGCAGTTAAATTTGTCAATCAGGCCGTTGTGTGCGCAGACTCAAACGGACCACCAGATACTATTAGCGTCAGTTGTTCTCATACCGTAGATGATAGTGCAAGAGACTGTTCAGCCTTTGGTTCGGGTTCGATCCTTACTACTGTCCCAAGTCCAAATTCTGTAGAGCTTTCTTGTGCGGTTTTAGGAAAGCAAACGAATAACACGTTTGGCGACACCATCTCTGGCCTAATCGGTTAACTTCAATGCTAATTACTTCGGAAACGGAGCAACGTATCTAATTTTATATAACCGCCCTGTATACTGTAAGGCATATCTCAAAATAATATTTGAAATGTGTTTCCTTAAAATCTTTAATTTTAGCATAATTTAGCGACAAACATGGACAATCTCAGTTCGCATTATGTCTCATTAAGCAAATAGCGTTGTATTAGTTAAAATGCATATATGTATAATTTCAGTCTGGTCTTACTTATTCAAAGTAAAAAGCTTATAATTGTAATTTTTTAGTTCAAGATTTTGTAAGGTATCAGGCAAATCCAACACCTTCCATGAAAACCCTGACATGATAAACAAACCCAGTAGTATGTCACATAGCTCCGAGTAAATCGTGACATTAAATTAACCAAAGTAATACGAGTAAAGAGTGTGCAAATGGAATACCACATACTAACACAAGAATGCCTAAATGCATGTCATAACTTTCCACCGTGAGACAGACGCAGTTTCGAGGGGAGAAACGCGAACAGAAGCCGAGAGCAGAACCGTGTTAAGCTAGCAGGCCCTACGATGAGGGACGGACACACGTCACCAGCTAACCGCTACGACCACCCCCCCCCCCCCCCCAGCCCATGTTAAAAGATAGAGCCCTCCAGAAGAACAGCATAGATCTTACGATAACACTAAAAGGACCACACCAGCTGCAAGCTTTAGCGTGAGACTTTTTCGCGTCTCTGTTACGTTGCAAACTTTAAAAACATTTCCCCACCACGAAAAGTATAACGTTTCTCATTGTATATACAGAATTTTTGTAGGCGGAGCTTAAGGTTAACATTGAGACCCTGATTGGTCAGATAAAAACACAGCCAGATAGTTTTTTTTAAACGAACTTCGGTAAATTGTAGTAAGGAGAAGTTAGATGAGAGTTGCTTCCGAGACGGCGAGGTGAGCGGAGCTGTGCTACCCGCTGACCCCTGACGAACACCGACAAGGTAATGAACGCACGCGATGCCGCATAACAGCGCATAAAGCTTCACTCAGAACTGCAGAAGTCTCATCTGTTACACCCCCTTTTTGCGTAATACTGGTGTCGATCGTCAATTAAAGCTCATGGTGTTCACATTTGCCACTTGAAGTAAAAATCTGAAACGCGATGATTTTTCTGTTATATAGTTATTGAGAAGCCACATCAGCCACTGTAATTTACGACAAGTTAGATAAGTAATTAAAGATAATTGAGGGTCACTGTAGACCATTTTGATAGTTTTCTCTCTTGTAAAACTTAATTTAAACCTAGATTATAGATGTGATATGGCATAGGTCATCCTTAGATCCATTGTAGAACTTGGAAACCCACTCAGGGAATATTCGTTCACATTTTTGTTGAACGCAGTTGGTTTTTATCATCCTGTATTAAAACATTTCCTTTTATCAATAGTGCAATTTATAAACAATGTTTTGTGAGTAGAATAAAATTTCCAATGGTAAACTTAACTGCTTTTTCGACGTTATTTTACCAGCTAACTATAAATAGGGAAGCCTTGAACCCCTTCCACTAAATTTAGTTAGTATTAAGATTCTTTTACAGGGAGTGCAGTGGAGCTGACGCTGAAATCATTAAGTATTTGGTTATATCATCTCTAGTCTCGCTGAACTCTTCTGAACTCTACATGTCATGTGCGGTCTGGCGTCTCCTTACCAGCAACAGGTCCCAGGTTCAAACTAGTCAATTCCCTAAAAACACGCTCAGAGCGTCGTTGTGCGAAATTGGTAGGGAGACACGATATAGAACAAACAGACACCACGCAGAATGTTAGAATTTTATATTTTACTTTTAGTTTTACATTTTATGTGGAACTGAGATAAATTGCATTTTGTATCCAAAAGGTATCTAATGGGGCACATTTTACTGTGTATGACGTTTTACGGTGGCTGGCTGTGTAGGCTGGTAAACAGCAGTCACAGTGTGAATTAAACCGTGGTCAGTTTAAGGTCGTTTTAACAATACGTGTATATGCATGTGTTCTGGGTCCATATGGCTCGCCACCGAAGGTGGCTTGTTGTATCTGAAATCTAGCTAGGTCTCCAATGAAATGCAGATTGATACGCAACAGTGTTCATCCTTGATTATAATCATTTCACAGCCGCTGACCGCAACGATTCCTAACGGAATCCGACCATATGAGATTCAGTGAAATTCAGATCTGGCAGTCGTGTCAGAACAAACACCAATTTTTGTTATTAGTCCACACAGCAAACAAGGAGTACATAGGTACCCGAATGTTGAAATGACATTTGTTTGAAAGTAAACTTCACTTTATAGATCGACTCCACTTTGGAAATATACTTTGTACATCATAAGAACAACAAACGCTGAAACGTCCCCTTAGAACAATTATACAAGACTATGCTCAAACTGACACACAATATTTTTAGCGCAACGCAATCTGACTTTCAAAAATCCCTACAAAAGAATGGCCCTGACTAACATTAACCTATACCTTTCACAAATCACTTACCTCACAAAAATCTTCATTACTCAAGCTACAGCAAAACAGCGAGCGCCACTACTGCCAGCTAAATAACGGATTCAAACTACGGAAGGCACTAACTACTAGTAGGCATAGTTAGCAAATGAAAGATTTTAATAGAGAACAAACAATGTATTTACCTTAATATTCACCAAAAGTCATAATATATATAGCAGTTCATTACATCCAGTCTTAGAAATTTCATAACTCCGCCATCTCTCTCCCCACATCCACCACTGCTGGCGGCTCACCTCCAACTGCGCAACGCTACGCGCTGTTCACAGCCAGCTGCCTAACACTGCAATGGCGAGTATTACAACAATGCAAAGCAGCCACAGACTGCACACAGCACAGCCAGTGATTTTCATACAGAGGTGGCGTTACCAATAAAAAAACCTAAACAGCCTACTTACATAGCCCCCATGCTCCCCACAAAAAATTTTACAAATTGTTTTGGGCACTGGGCAATACATATTTGTTAAAATTTTTGATAATCGTAATTACAATAACAAAGAAATCAAATGCACACACTTATTGATACAATGTTGGTCAAAAGCTAAAATTTTCTCACAGTCCATAAAGATAGTCCTGATCATTCATCATAATAGTAATTACAGTTTTTTTTCACAAAGTCTCATTAGTAAAAGAAATTGCACACAGAAGTAGTGGATTTCCATGCAGTCTTGAAGAAGTAGTGTTGTCCTTCCAACGGAAAGACAGTGCTGACTCTTGACATGCAGACAGGTAATGGGCCACAACAGAGCAAACCCACCGCAGAGTCAGCCGAAGTTGATGAATATTTGTAGGTAGGTCATCAAAGAGTAGACCCACTGTAGTCCTGGTAGAGATTGTGGTATTGGTGGGCCACCAGAGGTGCAGACCCACTGTAGTCCTGGTAGAGATTGTGGTATTGGTGGGCCACCAGAGGTGCAGACCCACTGCAGTCCTTGTAGAAATAATGGTATTGGTGAGTCATCAAAGGTGTAGACCCACTGTAGTCCTTGTAGAGATGGCCAGCAGCCATCTGTTGTGACTGTGCAGGTGCACAATCACCATTGAAGAGTCCTGCGGATAATATAGCAAGTTCATAACCACTACTTGTGCACTCACAAACTTTTTGGAATTGTCCTTAGAACCAGCAATGCTGTTATCCAGTGCCTTGCTGAATTATTAACACACGTGCAAACACTAACAGTCCATACTTCTCACATATTGTCCATATACTATGACCAACAGAAACGTGTGCAGTGAAATGGAACTTACAAGTTACTTAATTGGATGAACTGGTGTCAATTACAATTTTATAACGTAATAATACAATTACTAAGGTACAAAATACATCATTAAAGAACATAACAATACAGATAACTTTCGTAGTACAGGCTTTACAAAAGAATCGAAATAACATATGCATCAGTGTTACAGGAATTATGACATGAGTACATACATAAAAGATCAGAATAACTTTCAAAACATCAACTTCACACATGAGCAACAAAACAGAACAGAATTAATAATGTCTAACATCTTTACAAAGTAAATAACATATTATTAATGCCAATTATATTTGAGGATAACAGTATTCCTCATCATAGTGAATATAGCTTAGTATTAGAAGAAGAAGAAATTCTATGAAACTACACAGAGACAGGAAGAAAACAAATACACAAGGATACACAAACACATAGTGGGATAACACAAAAGGAAAGGACAGGGTTTGTTTTCAGTGTAACATTTGGTACTGCAGTCCAACCCAAAACTTCATTCCATAGATCTTTCGTCTTATTTCAACCTTTGTTTCCACCAAAAAAAAATCCTATCCAAGCATGCTTTCTGTATTTTTCTCGCATAACCTCTCAGTGCATTTCTTCAAATTCCTTACAACTCATTCTCTTATAGGCTACCCCCTCTTAAGCTAACTTACATCTACTGAGCTCAGATGCTAAACTAAGGGACGAGGCAATGCAGCAGCACAAAGCAATTAACACGAACAACAATGACAATAAATTTCAAATTGGCAAAGTAAGCAACAATATTACAACTAATATAAGGCAATCAGTAATAAACTGGCTTAGCAGAGTAACACAAAGTCAAATTCAGTAACACTATGCCTGGCAAACAGCCGCAGCAAATTAAATAACTTATATCTAAACATGACATAGCTCAAGCAGAAAAAAATATTACACTAAAGACAATAATGCAGACAAGGGAAGTGTATATTCACATCTTAATATCTATGTAATTAAAGTAGTGCACCACAAATTATTCTACAAAAGAAATTACCAAGTACTTGAAAAGAAAATTCTGTATGCAATTCCTGTGAAGGGAAATGTGTTTTTGTGCTCCTTCGTTTTTTTTTTAAGTACATCAAAGTTATTTTTTTTTCTGGATCTGTAGGCATAAAATATTTATATTAGTACATCTATAAAATTTTATTTTAACCAATGCTGCAGGGCAGCTAGAAACTTGATATCAAACAAAATAGGCAAAGCAAGGCGTGAAACGTCATTCACTAGCCATATGGCATTTCATAATGCAGTAAACAATCTTTCAAGTAGCAAGACAATAGACACGAAATGTTTCTCATCATTTCATTTCAGTAAATATCATAAATTAAGAACTCTACAGTGAAATCATGTTTTCAAGTTTGAGGGTGTCGTATTTACGACGCTTTCTACAAAGGAATGTCAACAGCGAGGATTATGGCCTCCCTTTTTTTTTCTACCTGTGCCTCTGGAAAGGCACACCCTAATGGCTTTTTCTCCAGGCATCGGACACAGCTGGGTGCCCATGACGCATTACGTGCAGGTGATCACTTAACTTTCTTACAGAAATATTTACGACAGCAGTTTCCACTACAGTGACAGTCTCAGATAAAAATATTTCACAGGTCAAGAATTTGCGTTACAAATCTGTAGAAACAAAATCCTATAAATATAACAGTGTCCAAAAAATTTTCGCCGGCATTGTGATACATTCACGCATTTACACACATTTCATAACTCTTAAAGTACGATTCTTGGTTTCCAACAACCTTTTCCACAAGTCAGAGTCCCTAAACACTACTCATTATTCCTTACCTTATTCGTTGACACTTCTTCAATATTTCATCAGAACAGATACGTAGCTTAATCAAATAACTCATATAGCATCAGCTTATTGATCATAAACATACCGCAACAGCATAATACACATAGTCATCGTAATAATAACATCATAACACCTCAGTCAACTCTCAAAATCGTCGTAGCTTCCTCCAATAATTTCAAAACCTAAAAAAATTCTCTGCTGATTTCAATAGTGTCATCTACCTCAAACGTACTTTAAAAATCATGATCTCATACCAAATATATCATTCAAAGCTCTCATAGTATCACAATGGTTCCAAAAAAATATGAACAGTTCACACAGTACAGACAAAATACAATTTCGTAAGTGTGAAGTTATCCAACTGTGTAATTGTGTCAACATGTGTCACTGATGTAGTAAAAAAAGTTTATCTCTCAGTTAAATAATCAGATGGCTGTGTAATTTATGTGTTAGAGGAATATTGTACCGATGTGTAAAGTTGTATAAGCAAATACCATATTAGCTAGGACTCGTTGTGCTTGCCAAACACATGGTACACAAAGTAAGCGTGCACCCCCCTGAGGATTAATGTAATTATACCCTCAGGTGTTACAGATTACAACAATGGAATGAAATGTATTACGGAAAACCTTTGTATCATTGTACTTCAAATATCTTTAAGAATAAATGATTTAAGTACAAAATTAATCACTCAAATACGTGTACTGTAGCGCTAAACTGTGCGTCTTGTTGTAGGATAATCTCTGTGGAAGTGTCGTAGGTATCGTCCTCCGAAAGCTAAGTTCTGCAGAAGTCAGTGTACTTACCTCATGGTACACAAAGGTGAAATGCTTTGCGTGTAGATATCTTAGTTATTACGCTTATTGCCGTGATGAGGAAAGTACTGTGCTGTAACGTATTGTTGTCCTACGGAAAAGGCTGTCTCCTTGTAGCTATAGCACAAAAGTTACTAATAAAACATGTTTTACTTTACAGAAGAATTAAGAAAAAACTGTGCAGATATAAAACAGATACACCGCAAAAGCAACATTGTAAATTGTCACTCATTAGTAACGTCGTGATATAATCGTGTAGCTGTCACATAAACTAACCACTGTGTCATCTGGTATCTCTCTGAAAGTACTTTAATTCAGAATGTATTTTCAAGTAAACCAAAATGTTGCATTAAAATCTCATTAGCAGTACTGGATCTTCGTTACTCAAGCTACAGCAAAACAGCGAGTGCCACTACTGCCAGCTAAATAACAGATTCAAACTGCGGAAGGCACTAACTACTAGTAGGTGTAGTTAGCAAATGAAAGATTTTAATAGAGAACAAACAATGTATTTACCTTAATATTCATCAAAAGTCATAATATATATAGCAGTTCATTACATCCAGTTTAGAAATTTCAAAACTCCGCCATCTCTCTCCCCACATCCACCACTGCTGGCGGCTCACCTCCAACTGCGCAACGCTACGCGCTGTTCACAGCCAGCTACCTAACACTACAATGGCGAGTATTACAACAATGCAAAGGAGCCACAGACTGCACACAGCACATCCAGTGATTTTCATACAGAGGTGGCGTTACCAATAAAAAAACCTAAACAGCCTACTTACAACGCATATGCGACGATTGGTCAGCAGCGGTAACACATGTACACTGGTGTTGTTACGTACTTGGAAGTAGGTCCTTTTTGTGTTAAATATCTTGTTACTATATTACGGTAAATGAAACTTCAAGATTTTTAATATATTAACAGGTATCGATATTTTTCTGAATCATACTTTAACGATTTAGTTTTTATTTCAAAAATCGTGTACAGTCTCAGTTTGTGTATTGTTGTGCGTGTGTGTGAATTCCTAAGGGACCAGACTGCTAAGGTCATTGGTCCCCAGACTTACACTACTTAAACTAACTTATGCTAAGAACAACACACACATCCATGCTCGAGGGAGGACTCGAACCTGCGTCGGGAGGGGCCTCGCAATCCGTGATTTGGCGCCGCAAACCGCGGGGCCACTAAACTATTGTCACGCTATTGATACATAATGTGAAAATCGCTGACGCTGCTTCAGTGAAAGACGCGCCTGGAACACTGTTAATAATGGGTGGAAAACAGATTGTTCTCAAAGTTTTTCACAAATTTACAGAACAAATCGGCTTTGAAATTTTCCGAGGACTTAATTTCTAAATTTAAGATGTTTTTGTTAATGGAGTGCATAGTTGCGGTCAGCCTGCCTTGAGCAGGGCTACAGTGCGCACGTGTGCCTGTGTTCTGTGGTCGGGACAACACTTGGCAATGTTTGTGTTTATATCGGCCGTTAAACACTCCCCCACCACAATAGTATGGGGAAACGATGAAGAAGATGCGTCTGGGATCCCACAGATGTCGACGTACCTAATCAGACCCACCCATCAATCACTTACAAGCGTGCATCCTGCGGCAGGGTGGCTCAAATGGCTCTGAGCACTATGGGACTTAACTTCTAAGGTCATCAGTCCCCTAGAACTTAGAACTACTTAAACCTAACCAACCTAAGGACATCACACACATCCATGCCCGAGGCAGGATTCGAACCTGCGACCGTAGCGGTCACGCGGTTCCAGACTGTAGCGCCTTTAACCGCTTGGCCACACTGATCGGCACGCGGCAGGGTGGGGCAGGGTAATGTCACCCATTGACTAAACCCACTTCCTCTCTCAGCGACGGTGGATCAAGTTTCAGAAACAAGTGGACAGAGCGGGGATGGGCAACACCAATATGACTGCCAGTATGGTGAAGATACAATTACTCCGAGACAAAATTCGCGCATCAGATGTTGACATTGACCTATACAAGAGGTGCATACTCGCTTTTTGACTGTTCCCGGTGTTTATGGATACGACTCGTACCACCCTATTGGTGATCAAGCTACGTGTGGGGTCGCGATCTACGTACACGATCGGTTGCTGGGCATAGACGTGACCATACTCCTACCAACACTATGCATGGCCTTAATCATATTTGGAATGCATGACATCAATCTATACGCTCCGGCACATCCAACTGACGCCAGTGTTCTGCTTTTTACTCTGTAGACATGTTCCTTGGTTCTTTCGAGCCCACTATAGTTGGAGGCGACATAAATGGCTCATTGCGTCCGAAAGACCAACATCCCGGCTGCTCAAAGTGCCTGGCCCTATTAACTATGATAGAAGAACTCCGCCTTACTGGCGTCCCCATCCACACAAATATTACAAGCCATTTTGCAAGCAGGACAGATCGCATCTACTTCTTCGATACCCTCCAGTCTGTAGTGTTCATGAGTAAAAATGACCATTCGGCCTTACCGACCATTGCGCGCTCATCAGCTCCCTTCTTCTTCCACCACAGTCAGTATGGCACAGCCGTGTGACACGGAAGTTTAACACGTCCCTCCTCCGTGACCCAAAGCGGGAAATAATCGATTACTTGGTACTGTGACACCACCATTTATTACTGCACTGTGCCACGGGAATTCGACAAACAACCTCCATCACCAGAAACGTGCAGGTAACGACAACGGATTGAAGCCAAATTCTTTTCATTGATGTGCAATAAGCTATATGGTACGGCAGTGAGATCACACAGACAGGATATGGAACCACCATCTACGCTCCATTCCACGTCCGACCATCATCGTCGTCGTCAACAGTTATCACCACTCTCCTCAAGCCAAGTAAGATGGTAGCCCAGTCAGCACACAGCGACTATTGTCTCAACCTTTGCTGACCACTGTCAAGAATTTTATGACAACAGAACTGCGGACGATGCGACATCTGAGGACGTTCTCAAACAAGTCACACGTACTCTCGATGCAACAGAGGCAACACCCTTGACGGTGGCCATTGCTACGGATGCCCAGCCGGCCTTCTTGTTGAGCTCTACCAGGCCTTCCGTGACCTGATGGTCCTGCGGTGGACCGAAGGTTCTAGGAGCTGTTCACTCTCAACTTCCTCATGCCAGAGGCCTTTGTTGCTGGCATTTTAATTCAAGAACATAAATCATCCCGAGGTCAGGAGATCACAAACTTTCGCCTGTTTACTCTTATCAATCTGGACTATAATACCTATGCTCGCCTATTGACGGCAGCAGCCGGCCATGGTGGCCAAGCGGTTCTAGGCGCTACAGTCTGGAACCGCGCGACCGCTACGGTTGCAGGTTCGAATCCTACCTCGGGCATGGATGTGTGTGCTTTCCTTACGTTAGTTAGGTTTAAGTAGTTCTAAGTCATAGGGGACTGATAACCTCAGAAGTTGTCCCATAGTGCTCAGAGCCATTTTTTGACGGCAGCATTGCCCTCAGTTCTTTCAACACAGCAGACGTCAAACAGCCGTGATGCCAACTTCCAAACTGCCACAGGCGAATGTCGGGTTCCCCTCCTGATCGCCATGTCCTTCTTTGTGTACTAGTATCAATCCGATAATGCCTTTGACTGGATCTGAGATCAGTCTTCTATTGGTGGAAATGTTATGAGGTTCCTTCTGCCATTCACCAGCACCCCGAGACGCGTGCTTACCAGTGCGTCGTTGACTAATCAAGCAATGGTCGACAAGCAGGACCGATTCCAATAAGGCTTTCCGTTTGACCGAGCTGTCCCCTGTCCATTGCGCTGTTCTCGATTACCCTTGAACCCCCTTATCAGAGGCCTCCTACCTCGCCTTACGGGACACAACGTACACACCCATACTTTCCGTCGTTGCCAGGCATATGCAGACGGCCTCCTTCTCCTGGTACATTCAGATACGGAAACATATAGCGTCAACCCATGGATCCGACAATACGGAATAACATCAGAAAGCATTCTCAGCGTGGCAAAATCAGCGATTATGAACATCGACCGTGGCCTCCAAGTGGACAAATTCCGATCTCTGGTATCACATTGACTGTGCATACCCACCGTATGGTAGTGAAACATGGACTGTGGGAAAACCGGAACAGAAGAGAATCGAAGCATTTGAGATGTGGTGCTATAGACGAATGTTGAAAATTAGGTGGACTGATAAGGTAAGGAATGAGGAGGTTCTATGCAGAATCGGAGAGGAAAGGAATATGTGGAAAACACTGATAAGGAGAAGGGACAGGATGATAGGATATCTGCTAAGACATGAGGGAATGACTTCCATGGTACTAGAGGGAGCTGTAGAGGGCAAAAACTGTAGAGGAAGACGGAGATTGGAATACGTCAAGCAAATAATTGAGGACGTAGGTTGCAAGTGCTACTCTGAGATGAAGAAGTTAGCACAGGAAAGGAATTCGTGGCGGGCCGCATCAAACCAGTCAGTAGACTGATGACCAAAAAAAAACCCACCGTATGGCGGTATACTCCTACCGCCTTTTGCTTCGGGTGATATGAGCCCACACCCGCTCCAGTGAGTCGTCTACGTCAACATCCAAGCTGATACATATTGCACAAACCTTCCCTGTATCAGTAGTTCTTCGGTGACAGTTCTTTGTGGCCTTTGAGTGCTCCGTATCAGCAGGAACCATCTTTAAAGTCCTCTACGACACCCGCATCTTCCACACTTCAGCAGGAGGGCTCGGTCACGTCCATGTTAAAGCCAGGACATTCCCTTTAAACTTAACTACTATGACAAGGCATTGGCGTAGTCCTTCCATTCCCCCTACATGCAACCTCTTCGAGATTCTTATGCCTGCCTCCGCTGTCTCGCTGGTCAGTACGGCCCAAATTTGTCCCAACGCTTTCTCACATATCGACCTACTTTGTCGAACTTAGCTATATACGCGATGTCCTTCCGTCTACGTGCGCACAACGAGGGAAAGACTTTTTCATGATGTTTTCGCTTCGCAACGCACCCCCCCCCCCCCCACTACCCTCCTCCGTAATTTGTTGGAGTGTTGGGGAACCTGCGCCCAGTTGTCAGCTGGGCAACAGTATGAACAGACAGCCACGTGACTTTTCTTCCAACTGATGCACGATCCTTTGGTATTATGTCATTAATGGTAAACACGCGACAAACCAGCGACTTCACCGTACTGGACTGGCCGAATGACTGTTGTGTACTCTCTGCCATTGCGAGGATACTGATGGCCATCTTCTCACATGTCCATCGACGCACAATGTATGTCAACTCATGCAGCTGATACCGGCACGTTATTTCTGCAGTCCGCCAGTGACTGTCAGCCTGCAGTTCCTTCTGCTTCAGGTGGACACACTTTTTCTGTCTACCGAGCACCACACTATCACATGCTTCGAAGCCTGATGACTGCATATCGCTTCAGCGACGGTCTACACTCCAAGCTCGACTTTTGGTACCATGTTTTGGATACTCACACCGCACTCGAACGAATGCCGTACTACCACCGTCGACACAAAGTGTAATTTACCACCCTCTTTCGCCCCTCTCAGTTGGAGTGTACAAGACACTGGACGTGCCTGATACCTCACGATACCCTTCCTCGAAACGGTACGGTGTAACAACCTAGTCCCGGCCAATGGGCGGGAGACACGCCCCAAGAAGTGCGCGCTGCGCCTCCCAACTTATTTTTCTTTGTTTTCTCCTTTATTCCTACTTTTTCTATGTCTATGTCTTAACTTGCTCCCAAATGATTACGGGCATTGGACCATTAGTCTACAATTATTCAGCACAGCTGTGACAAAAATAAATATATCAAAATAAAATAAGTAAATAAACGAAAAATTCTATGCATTTCCTAACGTGACACAGCGGTCGCCAAGGCTGATGGAGTATCGTGGCCAGCCCTCGGGTTAAAAAAAATTGGTAGTGCTGTAGAATCGTAAACTAGGATAGCTGATAGATCACTGGTTCAAATCTCACTTTGTTTTCCTTTTTTCGTGTAATTTGGAATATCTTTACCTTTATCAATTACATGCCAATAAAGATACATCTGATTATCATAATTATGAAAAGCGCACATATTCATATTCCTAATAACTTAGTGCAGGCAGAATTTCAGTTTTCATTGTAAATATAGATTATTGATTGTCCAGAATGCTTAAATTAAGAAATTATAACAAATCAAATTTTTAGGACAAAAATGAAAAAGCAAATACTCTTTATTTTGGCTCTGTCCATTACTTTGTACCAAAGATCTGGTCTCACCCGAGCCAGACCGATAAGCGGCGTAGAAACATGGAAATCAATCATTTTCATGGTAACTTGTACACAACGCAAACGCCGCATATTTACAGTTGCCACAGTACCATTGCAATATGATCGGCACGTCAATAGAAGAGGAGAAAACTTCGCACTTGGATGCCTTCGTGAACTCTGTTATTGATCGATTCGTTATCAACGTGGCACATGACAGTTCCCGTCCTGAAATGTATTTCTCGGAAGACTGTAAGTAATGTCTTCAGAGACTTCAATATTTAAGTATACGATGAAACCTCACAATACGTTTTTGAGTCTGTCATGGCCCGCGCAGAATAATTACGCTGTGTTATGTTAGGAGTTTTTGTTTCTCTTGTTTTAAACTAAAATAGGATGTTAGCTAAGAACGAGAGAATTTTGCGCTTTCCATCTGTTTTCCTAAGAAGAGTGTGGTATTGCTGAAATTCTGGCTAATGTTATTTCATTCCACTTACCCGCCAGGGTAGCCGAGAGCGCTAACGCGCTGCTTCCTGGACTCGGGTATGCACGCCGGCCCCAGATCGAATCCGTCCGGTGGATAAACGACGAGAGCCAGTGTGCTGGCAAGCCTGCATGTGGTTTTAGGCGGTTTTCCACATCCCCCTCGGTGAATACCGGGCTGGTCCTCACGTTCTGCCTCAGTTCCACTCATCGCCGACATTTGAAACACGTCCGTACTATTTCACGATTTACAAAAAATGGTTCAAATGGCTCTGAGCACTATGGGACCTAACAGCTGTGGTCATCAGTCCCCTAGAACGTAGAACTACTTAAACCTAACTAACCTAAGGACATCACACACATCCATGCCCGAGGCAGGATTCGAACCTGCGACCGTAGCAGTCGCGCGGTTCCGGACTGCGCGCCTAGAACCGCGAAACCACCGCGGCCGGCTTTCACGATTTACACTAGACGGTGACAGCTGGGGTACACTGATTCTGTCTGGGGGTATGGGCTGGTGGCAGGAAGGGCATCTGGCCCTCTCTAAAACTAACCTTGCCAAATTCGTTGTAACCACGCTGAGCCTACGATCGCTGTGGGACTAAGGCATAAGCAAAAAAAGGAAGAGAGATTATTTCATTCTGTTCAAAAATTAAATTACATTCGCAGCTATATTGTTTCTCTACTGCTCTCTTTTTACGTCTTGATGCAACTGCTCACATCATTGCAGTATCACTTGCTGGTCTGTGCTGTCCAAGTTAAATGCGTAGGTAAAGCTAGTGTCCCGTATTATCGCTCAGTCGACGTGCGTGTAACACACAGTGTAAAATGATCCCTTTTATCGTTCTTGACTGTAATCGGTACAGCCTGGGTTCCTCTCCAAGTGGAACGAAATCCAATGGGACTCCAGCAAACGTGGAAGAATTTAGTTTTATTCTTATGATGAACACACCATAGAAAGTAAGTTTGGTCTCCCGTTCCTAAATGTGGTGCTCTGCACAACACATGCAATACTCTGGAGCACAGATTGTGCGTGATGCTTGCCAACACAAATGTGGAGGATCACTGGGACTTAACATCTGAGTTCATCAGTCCCCTAGACTTAGAACTACTTAAACCTAACTAACCTAAGGACATCACACACATCCAATGCCGAGGAAGGATTCGAACCTGCGACCGTAGCAGCAGCGCGGTTCAGGACTGAAGTGCCTAGAACTGCTAGGCCACAGCGGCCTGCTAGAAAATCTAAGTCACTCTCGTCGCTTTGGAGCACTGTAAATAGTGTGATGTTGACCCTCCATCGCAGACGTGTCATGGAAGTGGTGCGTATGCTATAGTTGGCTGTATATAATCAGCGTAGTAATATGGCTGAATGATAGCAAGGAAGCATCGTGACGTACCCACAAAACTTTGTGAATTAATCAACTTAGATTCCGTGTGGAGCCGAACGAAGTCCCTGAAACCGTGAATAAAGTTGTCCGATTTGTAGGTATACCAACGAGGACCGTCCAACATGTCTGTAACGAACGGTATGCCATTGACAGACATCGAACATGACTTAAGAACAGTGATTATAAAACGATCCTAATCGTCATGGGCCAGAGACGAATATCACGCCATGTCAAACAAGATCGGTTTCAAAGCTGACAGGAACTACAGTCAAATGGTACAAGACGTCGAGTGCACCGACTGGCCAATGAGGCGTTTGACCTGCAGTGTTTTGAAGTCTAGTTCAGAGTGCAGATGTCCCTGTGATGCTTAAAGGTCTTTTTTGTAGCATGACTGGGACACACCCATTCAGGTTATCATTAATATGCAGCAGGACGTTTTTCTCTACATTCCCGGTGACCAAGTATTGGCCTCATTTCTACCTCACATTGATTAGTGTATTTTGGACACTCCAGTCATCAATGGTATTATCAGCCGTGGTCATGGGGCTGCACGCATACGTGACCTGTGTGACGTACACAGAGTCACATACTATCAGATTAAAACTCTGTGTCGGACCGGTACTCGAACCTGGGACCTTCTCTTTTTCCTGGAAAGTGCTCTACTGAATAAACTATCTAAGCACGATTCACGACACCACACCACACTGTGAAGTTTGGATGGTTTCAAATGAGGTACTGGCCGAAGTAAAGCTGTGAGGACGAGCCGTGAATCGTGCGTGGACAGCTCAGTGGTTAGAGCACGAGCCCTCAAAAACCAAGTGTCCTAGGTTTGAGTGCCAGTCCGACACACAGTATTACCCTGCCAGGAAGTTTAAGATCAGCCCACACTCCACTGCAGAATGAAAATTCATTCTGGACCCCTGCAATCTACCAAACCTCAACGTTTTCGCTAAATCACCTGAACCTAACCCCTTGCGAAATGGTTGAGGTCATTTAGAACAACTAGAGAAATCAACACGTTCACAGTTTATTAGCCCTACCGTGTCTAATCAGATAATCAGTGATGAGTGGCAACAGGTTGGGTACTGCATACCTGAAGAACCTTATTGAATCTCTTCCCTTCCGAAACGAGGCCATTATCATGACTATCGGCGGTTGCTGGATATTAACGTCATTTGCATGGAGGTGAGTATAGTTCCGTCCAGTCACATTATATAGACACCATTTTGCACCGCATTTACAACAAAAGCAAGCAGTATTTAACACACCGTCTTCTCATTCCTTCGACATCAGTCACAATTAACAGCTCGGTATCTGAGGTGAATTTCTTAAAGGAGTGGGTGATGATCAACAGCTACGGTGGGTTTTAGGTGGACAGACCCATCAAACTTATATTAATACTGCACACAACGATAAGGAGAAACCTCCATCTCACTCTGTAAGATAACCGTTTGTTTTTAGAGTAACCCAACGCATGTGTAAAATCAGCCGCAAAACTGGTATAAAACGCCACATACAAAATGTGAAATCTACGGCAGACGTTAACAGAACTACAGACAAGGTAAAGAGCGGGCTGGCGGGCCCACATGTGGCCAAGTTTCTTTCGAGTTTTGCTGGCAAACCTGCGTACGGTGCCGATCTCTTCCCATGCGATCTGCACATTTTTGTGGCTCTGAAGAAAGATATTCTTGGGCGTCAGTTGCACGACTGGGTACAATCATGATTCCATAAATAGGCAATCGCAAACTTTTTTTTCCGTGAAGGTATTGACCGTCTTGTCTCGGAGTAGGATAAATGTATTAATACACTCCTGGAAATTGAAATAAGAACACCGTGAATTCATTGTCCCAGGAAGGGGAAACTTTATTGACACATTCCTGGGGTCAGATACATCACATGATCACACTGACAGAACCACAGGCACATAGACACAGGCAACAGAGCATGCACAATGTCGGCACTAGTACAGTGTATATCCACCTTTCGCAGCAATGCAGGCTGCTATTCTCCCATGGAGACGATCGTAGAGATGCTGGATGTAGTCCTGTGGAACGGCTTGCCATGCCATTTCCACCTGGCGCCTCAGTTGGACCAGCGTTCGTGCTGGACGTGCAGACCGCGTGAGACGACGCTTCATCCAGTCCCAAACATGCTCAATGGGGGACAGATCCGGAGATCTTGCTGGCCAGGGTAGTTGACTTACACCTTCTAGAGCACGTTGGGTGGCACGGGATACATGCGGACGTGCATTGTCCTGTTGGAACAGCAAGTTCCCTTGTCGGTCTAGGAATGGTAGAACGATGGGTTCGATGACGGTTTGGATGTACCGTGCACTATTCAGTGTCCCCTCGACGATCACCAGTGGTGTACGGCCAGTGTAGGAGATCGCTCCCCACACCATGATGCCGGGTGTTGGCCCTGTGTGCCTCGGTCGTATGCAGTCCTGATTGTGGCGCTCACCCGCACGGCGCCAAACACGCATACGACCATCATTGGCACCAAGGCAGAAGCGACTCTCATCGCTGAAGACGACACGTCTCCATTCGTCCCTCCATTTACGCCTGTCGCGACACCACTGGAGGGCTGCACGATGTTGGGGCGTGAGCGGAAGACGGCCTCACGGTGTGCGGGACCGTAGCCCAGCTTCATGGAGACGGTTGCGAATGGTCCTCGCCGATACCCCAGGAGCAACAGTGTCCCTAATTTGCTGGGAAGTGGCGGTGCGGTCCCCTACGGCACTGCGTAGGATCCTACGGTCTTGGCGTGCATCCGTGCGTCGCTGCGGTCCGGTCCCAGGTCGACGGGCACGTGCACCTTCCGCCGACCACTGGCGACAACATCGATGTACTGTGGAGACCTCACGCCCCACGTGTTGAGCAATTCGGCGGTACGTTCACCCGGCCTCCCGCATGCCCACTATACGCCCTCGCTCAAAGTCCGTCAACTGCACATACGGTTCACGTCCACGCTGTCGCGGCATGCTACCAGTGTTAAAGACTGCGATGGAGCTCCGTATGCCACGGCAAACTGGCTGACACTGACGGCGGCGGTGCACAAATGCTGCGCAGCTAGCGCCATTCGACGGCCAACACCGCGGTTCCTGGTGTGTCCGCTGTGCCGTGCGTGTGATCATTGCTTGTACAGCCCTCTCGCAGTGTCCGAAGCAAGTATGGTGGGTCTGACACACCGGTGTCTATGTGTTCTTTTTTCCATTTCCAGGAGTGTAGTTATTGCGACTACTTTTAAAATGATGAACAAGTTAATTATATTAACAGAATCCTCCGTCCAATCTTGGTGGAACAACATTATAGTAAATGAAAAGTACCAGTTTGCTTTTGTTCTACAATTATAAAATTAATATTGTAGAACAAAAGCAAACTGGTGCCTTTCATTTATTAACAAGTTAATTACTTTTTTCCACCTGTCTCGTTTTCATTTCACTGCTCCTTATACAAAATAAATATACCTGGGGAACATTCATTCCATGTGTTTCAGCTTTTAATACCGTACACCTTATTACATGCAGAATTTTTAATTGTTATGTACCGCAATCGGTAAAAACTGAACCATGTTAGCGTCATTTCGTTGCCCGTCTGTCTGTCTGTCCGACTTTTAAAAATCCTTAAAAATCACAGTAAGGGGTAGACCTATTAAGTTGAAATAAATGTCCTGTGGTAAGATCTATAGTGTATTCACGGTGTAATAGATGTAAGTTTCTAAGTAAATATGCAACCAAAAGATACGGTCATTTATGTCATATATTTTGATACACGGAAACTTACTGATCAAAACCTATATGGTACTTCCCGTTGCTCTAGAGCAGTGGTTCCCAACCTGCCTTAGACCATCACCCCTGAGTGCAATCAGACATTAGCTAGCACCCCCACCCGCCCCCCTCCCCTGCCATCTGTTGCCCTTCCACCTCCCCCACATTATCACCATTTAGCACCTAGCTAAACTGTAGAGTGAAAGGCTTTTCTTGGAACACTTTTATTTTTAAAAAGATGAAAGATGAATGGTGTTTAGAGAGAGAGAGAGAGAGAGAGAGAGAGATGGTATGAATGACGAAGGAATTCGTGGTGCATCGCAAGTACTAGTCACAACTCCTTCTCAGAAAAGAGAGCTAATTATCGACAGAGAGTGTAGACACTTGTTACAAAACATGCTTCCCCTGCTTTAAACCTCTCCATCGCGGCACTTGCTTGACCTCCACACTGCAACCC
The DNA here is from genome assembly GCF_023864275.1 of Schistocerca cancellata. Classification (NCBI taxonomy): domain Eukaryota; kingdom Metazoa; phylum Arthropoda; class Insecta; order Orthoptera; family Acrididae; genus Schistocerca; species Schistocerca cancellata. The sequence continues at coordinate 353,959,425 of NC_064630.1, read as the reverse complement.
CATTTAAAATCAAATTAAGTTCAGATGTGTGCACTATATTTACTGGTCGTAAATCACTTCACTGCTGCACTCCTTACTTCTGAACTGGCGGGTATTGGAAGACTTCAGGCTGCTAATGCTTTGTGCCTAATCATTCTAATAATAAAACTGTACGGCACTGCAGTAGCCCTCATGTAGTTACTGCTGTGTCATGCTGTCAATTAATTCATTTTTCTGTTTCGAAGCGAGTAATGAAGCAATTTCTGGACTATTCCAGCTACTATCTACAACTTGAAGACATTTTTGTGAGATATTTAACATTTGTTACGCATATGTCTGGCTCTCACCATCAGTGTTGTACGAAACAAAGTACAACATTCGTGTGCAGTAGGTGGAATGTGTGAGGAACCTGTAACTTCCACCGCATTAATGATATTAATTGAGACAAATTAATTGTTGGTAACTTATATAATCAGTATTATAGCCTCAGAAAATTGTGATTGTAGTAATGATCTTTTGAAAATAATTTAGTTTCGTGAGTGAAAGAGAATCGAATAGTGTAGTTTTTACCCCTCAGAAAATTTCATTTTACCCCTCAGGGGTAATTACCCCCCGGTTGGGAACCGCTGGTCTAGAATCACGAAATTCGTCAAGAAGCAAGGTTTCACCTTACAACAAAAGGAAAACTTTCGGAGACTTTTAATTTGTAATTACATCGCAAGAAGAAAAACTGTCATTTGTTATCAGATTGTCTGTCCGTCCGCCGTTTTCTTAAGACCCGTTTTTCTCAGTAACGGGTAGATGTATCAAGTTGAAATTGGTGTCTCTACTAAGGTCTATAGTTCTTCGCTGGTGTTAAAATGTTAAACTTCTAAGTCAGTGCTATAGATCATTTATTTCCGTGTCCGGTCAGCATTTCCAAAATGTAGCAGCTGCGATAGCTTTGTCATTTCCTTCGTAAACATCTTGTGTTGTCCAGGAGGGGACATACAAGCAGGTGACTTGTATCTTCTTCAGACCCGCAGTCGCAAAAGTTGTCAGCGCTCGATGGAGGATTCCCCATTTCTCCAGGTTTGTCTTGCATCGGGGGACGCCAACTCTTAGGCGGTTGAGGATCTCCATACAGGGTATTGTAGGTTTGCGCCAGGAGCCAGTTCTCCTTTCGGTGAGACGTCTACGTGCAGTGAGCTCTTCCAAGTTGTAAGACGAATTGCCTCTGGTGCTCCCTCCAGTGGCGCAGTCCTAGCAAGGAAACTCTTGCGGGATTTAAGGAGGGATCTTGCTGCCTGATGACCATACAGTGGATGACGGCGGTCATTCTCCTGCTTTGTTCTCTGATTGTCTGCAGCAGTGGCCCTCCGGATATTGGGTGGGGTTATTCCAACAACCGGATACAATTTCTGCACTGGTGTTCGTTCCAAGCATCCTGAGATGGTCCTTGCAGTATCGTTGACCGCAATATCGACTTGCTTAGCATGAGCTGAAGCGTTCCGCACAGGAGCAGCATACAGCGGCTGATACACAAAGCGCAAATGCATAAGTCCTTAGGAGGTGCGGGTTGGCTCCCCAGCTGCTGCCAATCAGCTTCTTAAGTATCCCATTGCGAGCAATGACTTTCTGTTTCGCGTTTGGACATTGCTGCCTGTACGTTAGGGCCCTGTCCAGTGTGACACCCAGGTAGACTGGTGTTGGACAATGTTTCAGTTGCTCTCCTCGCCATTTGATGTCCACCTTTTGCTGCGCTTCCCTGTTTCGTAAGTGGAAGGCGCTCACTCGAGTTTTACTGGAATTGGGCTTCAGGTGGTTGGCATCATAGTACTTGTAGTGTTCATCCATTGCTAGATACAGTTTTCCCTCTACTTCTTTAAAGGTTTGCCCCTGAACATCTACTGCTGTGTCTTCGGCATAGATGAAGAGCCTAGTACTTGCTGGTATTGGTTGATCATTTGTGTACGTATTGTACAGAACTGGAGCAAGCACACTGCCTTGGGGAAGACCGTTCTTCTGCGTTCGCCATCTACTCCTCTTACCCTGTAATGAAACTTGGAATCTTCTGTTCTGAAGGAAGGTGCTAATGAGGGATGTTATTTGGTAGTCCTTAGTAAGATCATACACATTCTTTAACGGTTTCCTATGATTCTCAGTGTCGTATGCAGCTGTTAGATCAACAAAAGCGACTCCAGTAATCTCACCACGCTCTAAACCGTCCTCGATGTGTTGGGTTAGATCCAAGATCTGACTGCAGAGTGATTTGTCAGCTCGATAACCTGCTTGTTGTGGGATAAACTTCACTTCGAAGGTGGTACTGACTCGAGTAAGTGCCAGCAGTTCTAATATCTTGAAGGTGTGGCATAAAGGGAGATAGGTCGAAAATTTTTTGAATCATTTGGTTCCTTCCCAGGCTTAAATACTGCAATGACTCGAGACTTCCGCCACATTTTGGGGACGTGCAGCTTGACGACACATGTTCATTAGGCTTAGTACCCACTCCATCGTTTTACAGCTGAAGTTCTTTATCTGTTCAACTCTAAGGTCATCGACACCTGCAGCCTTTTGCAATCAGATGTACGGCCATTTATGTCATATATTTTGATACTCTTAAATTCACTTATTAAAACCTGTGGGATACTTCCTCTTGACGTTGAATCATGAAATTTAGCAAGAAGGAAGGCAAAGGGGAAAAATCAGATAATTTTTAATTATGTCACAGGAAAAAATACTTCTTTCGTCATTTATTAATTGACACCAAACTTGAAATTAAAACTATCTCGAAAGTCTTGGAATCCTTGGAGCCGATATCTTGCCAGTATCAACGTCGATAACCGGAACAAAATCGTTGAGATCCTCGATTCCCGGAATTCGTGACTGCCGTTGTATGGATTTCTCAGTGCGCGAGTCGTACCCAGACATGTAACTCTTGTGAGTCTGTAATACTTGCGTAGGTCGCACGTTTTCATTTGGCTCTCTCTTATAGTTTCACTTGAGATGACGGTTATAGCCCTCCAACTTCCTTGGTTTTCGCCATCAAGGAAGTAAACGCCCAGTCACGATGCCTGAGGAACACACATAAAAAAGATAAATAATCAGGAAGCCACCTTGTCAGCACGACAACAACAATATTTTGATAACAGCTTCCGTCTCTATCACTACCTGCTATCACTCACTACAAGTACCTACCCAACGACGATGGCCCAACTGAAGAATTCCTCTTCTTCAAAACAAATGCGGCGAAACATCTCTGTTTACAATGTGTTCAGAAACAGCTGTTTAGCTTGTAATGGAGTAGTAGGTTAGGTTGTGCTGACAAATAATCGATAAGAAAAAATACGATACTTTCTGCCGTTTCCGGATCAATTAGCTCTGAAGTTGCGCGTGCTAATTCAAGCGGCCCGCCAAGGACGGCCACGTAGCGAACAGCCGAGATAGCTCGAGACAGCAGCAACCGAGATACAATTCGTATTTGGTGTGGTGGTCTAACGGTAGAGTGGGATCTAATCCCAGCTGGATCACTTTTTCCACTCCGCCTTTTAATGTAGCATTCACCTGTCAATTGTGTGGAGACTCGCCAAAACGAAACATAGGATTCCACGTTGCACTGCAGCTCCCTTTTCCCCAGTTAGGTAACTGGTTACGGACATTCAAATCGCCCAACTGGCATCGATTTGATCGCAATCGTTTCAGAGCAACTACATAGCGAAGAAACATGCGAATATTCAAGTAACTTACGGGTTTGCTGTCGGGTGACGTCGATGAACACCGCCGATATTTCGACAGGAGCACACCCTGCCATTCTCAAGGCACAAATGCAAGGATGAAAAATGTGCAAGCAAATTTAATACCTCGGTTCACAGAGGAGAAACAAGGAAGACACCACACGCAGAACAAGTGTCAACACAACCAAAGATAACAGAGCGACCTGAGTTCGTCAGGTGAGACATTATAAACCCACAGATGGAAGTATTACCAAACGGGCAGTGAATTACCTCATAATATCAAAGTACTAACAGTAATTTAATATTGGTTCTGGCAGTGTTGTTGTGTTTCCCTTCTTACAATGAGAAGAAGTTTCTGCAGTGACGCATTGCTTCGTTGCACAGACTAAACGCGCACGTTGTAGTTTGGTTGTAATTGTATTTGTAGGACTATGCTGAATGGACCGCAAAGGTAAATTCTAGCAAGCTGCTTTTAATACTTCCGTAGATAATCAGAGAGGGGCTTACTTACCTCGTGTCTCCTAAAGCTTTCTCAGTGTACCCATTGAATTTTTACTCCATAGGCTTCGACTCCAAACGTACAATTCAAAGACAGTGAATTTTGCAGTTGCTTTCAGGGATACTACTACAGTGCCACAATAAAATCACAATGCGCCAGCAAGTTTATTAACCGAAACCAAAATGAGGAAATGGGTCTTCACCATCAAACCTATATGAGAGTCAGTCTAATACATTAATCACAGTAATGATCGTGGAATTTCATTATATCCTTTCGAGCACCATAATATTCACAATGCACTGTATCTGTTCCCATGTTTCTTCAGTTGAAATCGTTGCCTTATTCAGAAAAAAACTTCAGGTTATTTTTTTAAGTGAGATGTATCACTGGTAATCCAAACACGTTCACAATCTGGATGCAATACTAGACTGGGTGCCAAAGTTTACGAGGAAAAGCTAAACCTTAACTCACTTTTAACTAAACAAAATAACCGCTTGTAGTGCACACTTGTTGCATGCATGATGGCTAGCCTTAGACTCTATTAGAGAGTGTTTCACTATTTCCCTCGCGCTCATTCTGAGTGTACTTATATTATTGATCGGTTAAGTTCGCCATTCATTTTTAGCATTAAATTAAGTCTTTTTAATACGGTGTTAGTCGATCTACCGATTGTCGACGCCGCTGAGATTCTCTGGACCAGCTAACTGTCCAAAATATTGTTCAAGTGGCACTGAGCACTATGGGACGTAACTTCTGAGGTCATCAGTCCCCTAGAACTTAGAACTACTTAAACCTAACTAACCTAAAGACATCATACACATCCATGCCCGAGGCAGGATTCGAACGTGCGACCGTAGCGAGGTTCCAGACTGAAGCCCCTAAAACCGCTCAGCCACTTCGGCCGGCGGCTAACTGTTTGTCAGAGGGCGTACGCGCGGTATGAAAATGCCTTCTTTAAGCCGTGTACAAGCGTGTAGCCAGGGTCTGGGTTACAGAAGCCTGAAGAGAGAGAGGACGTGACTGATGCGTGCCGAGTGGCTTGCATGCCAAACATGTGAGCTTCCCGGGTCAGGACAGCGGGAGTTGGAGCTGTCGACCGAGAAAGGAGGAGCTTTTGCCGGGGAAGAGCTTCGTAGTACACAGTAGCCGACACCCGGACGAAGGAAGGCGTGGGGGCCGCATCAACCTGATCACCGTAAGATTAACAGCTTTCCGCTGATCCACAACGGGTGAGCGTCAGCTAAGTTTTCTGGTTCCTACGAAGACAGTGTTGTTACGACATATTTAGCTTCGCTGCCAAGACAGAGTAATTCAAGTGCCGTCTTGAGGATTGTTTCGAAAACTGAGAAAAAGTTGGACTGTCGACCATACTGTTACTGAAGTTTAAATCTGCCTAAGCAAAGTGGGAACTCAGCTCGCATTTAGGGCGGGCGCACACGGGAGACTTACCGTCGCTCAATCATTTCGTCATTGTTGCTTTCCTGTTGCTTCGGTTTTTGAGAGCTCGCACACATAAGCAACTGTTTCCTGACAGCGTTTAACATTTTAATGTTCGGATAATAAGTTGCCGTCTCTTTATCTAATAATAGATGATGAATGCAGCTAGCCGCTATCTCTGTGTAATGTCTTGTCTATATAGACGTGTATCTGTTGCCTTTAAGATCCCTTCACCTTCACACATAAATCTATACAGTAAAGTAAAGCCCACCCAGTTCTTGACTGATCCGTGCTAAGACAGGCGAAAAATTAGACTAATGGAGGATTATTAGTATTATCTCTATTTTCATTCGCTCTCTCTCTTTCTCTCCTTTATCTATGTACAGTTTTAATATAATATTTCATTACGTGAAATCAGCCAAATAGGATCTTTGGTGGAGTCCTTCGTCTTGGTAATCAGCGGCTGGCTTGCTGTAAGAGATCTTTACATTTATTAATACTGTTAAACACTGCAGTCAGTCGGGAGAATTAATCGTTTGGACAATTTGTTCCTTTTACGAAAGATTGCGAATTCCAGATGTGTGCGAAGCCTTTTTGGACGATTTAACACAGACTCAGTGATTGCAGGCTCTCTTCGACACAGCTGAAACTTCCCCACTAATTACAGGGCCAACGTGATCATCAAATGATTCAGAAAAAACTCATTCGTTCATTCACTCCAGAATAAAAATGTCACAAACCTTATTTATGGAGGAAATTGTGTATTAAATCCATCTCCATTACATGTCCAGATCTCCGGTGGTTCCACGCCTTAATTATTTTCCTTTTACAGTCTCTTTCTCTTCAAACAAACCGCTATCAGCACAAATGTTAATTGGCTCGCTTTAGCGAGAAGAAAAGCAGAATATGTATTTCTCAGAAACACGTCAATCCCTCAACAGATACTCCAGAAGCTGTCCTAGTTACCACTCTAACAACCATGGAGAATGCATATATGCATCTCTGTTATTTCAAAGAATAAACGCACTAGAAAATACTTTGGCTTCGTCGAGAAGTCGCCGCACATATTACGAGAAAATCAGATCAGATAACTTTCCCAATGTGAATGAATGTGGATGGTTTGATTTAAAATGATTAATTGGTGCGTGGTAGAGGGTATTTTCTGTGGGGACATTACAATGCCCCTCGCAGCGAGCGAAGTTTGTGAGCCTAATTTTGATTTACCGAACACACTTTGCGAGCTATCTATTAGTGTGGGTAACCCGGAAGTGATGAGTGTCTGTCCTCCGACTGAAAAAAAATAATTATGTTTAAGACAGACGAAGAAAAGAAACATTGAAAACAGAAGAAATGAAGAGACAGGTACCACTGCTGTATTGCTTTTACGTGCATTAAGGTGTTATGTCTGCTTTGCACAACCAAGGAAGATGATCTTTCATGAAACTGTTATCAGGGTCTACCCATTCGGGAACTTTCTTAAGCAGGGAAACCTTGGAAAACCTCTTAAGCCTAGACCCCCAGCCTATGGAACATAGAAGATAGGAAAGCCTACAGAAGAGAAAAAATAATTTTGAAATTGATCTCTAAAGGAAAGATAGGGATCGATTTATATAACGATTTGGAGAAGAGTGATTTGTGCCTCTAGCTAAAAAAAGTTTTACAATCAATAACTCGAGGTTTTTCTACAATCTTGTTCGCAGGACAATATCTTACGGTGCTGAGACTCTCCCGGATCTCGCATGTCCCCGACGTCTACATTTGTAGTCGGTCTCCTACGCGGCCCACAATGGGAAGAGTAGAAGGGACAGGGATACCAGATTTTACATGCAACATTCATTCCAAAAGAATCAGCAATGACCGAAAGGGAAACTCTTCCTGTAAAAGAACTGGTTAGGTTGCACCGTTTAAGATTCTCCTTTTTGAAAACAAAATCCCTATGGCTTCATGCATCCTTTTTCTTACGATGTACTGCAAGGAATTTAGCCATTGACTTAAGGTTTCCATTTATTCATTGACTAATGCTGTTGCCGAAAACATCATAATATTTACTCTAGTTTGAATTTTCTTTTGGACTTCGCATCACCACTTGTGCTTATAAGTCCAAAAATTCTGACACATTTTCTGTCAATGATTTATTCTTCGTAATTTAAACGATTCATGCAACTTGCAGTAGATTTTGGATTCAAATCATCGAATAATGAAAAGTTCGGTTCATTTTATACTAGGAAATAATCCATCGTTTCCTTGAAAAGTCATATCATTTATCTATACTCATAAAAATTTTATCCTAAATACATATATTTCTCCGCTTGATTGCTGTAATGTAAAAGTTATTAGTAGTGAGGAATGTGGATTCACTTCTTTCATTTATTCTCTGATTCATCCGGCATTCATACATGCACATATATGGAAATGGATTCTCAAACAAAATTCCAAAGTGAACAAGACCCATTAAATAACTACTAATTCTATGAATATTACTTTCTTTTGACATTCATCAATAAATCAAGAACTCTTAACGTCTAATTATGACACTTTTTTGAAGTTCAACGTCAATCAGTTTCCCCTCGCGTTTGATGCGAGTCTCTTACAAAGCATATCTGTGTCGTCTATATCAATTCTAACTCTCACGCCGACGTCAATTGTTTTGCGCGGGAAATCATCTTTGCGGCGTTAACCGTCACTCATGATTCACTACTTAACCGCAAAACTTCACTTAACACGTTTACACATCTAAGCTTGCACTTGAAATTATATATGAACATTCACTGGGAACCTCTTTTGATTATGCAGCGTCATTTTCGGGAAATATTTCTTTCTTCTTGAAGGTCATTCAGATCCTTTATAATTCTTGATGACATTAGCAATGCTAAAGTTCTATGTTTACCCAAACACAGGTGAAGCCTATCTCCACTATCTTCTTTGCGGCACTCGATAGTAATAGTTAGTCACTATTTCTACAATCTGTGTCACTGATTAATTACCTCAGTTTAAAGTTTTCTAACACTAAACACACACAGTTTATTGTTATGTTTTTACGAGTGTTCATCTCTGTCACTCGCAACACGATTCCTCCCTGTCTTCTAATCTTCATTAAATTTTGTCAACTCGTTATGGGAAAATAACACTTTAATTTTGTTAGATCCCGGGTATGCTAACAGATAAGCCCCAGGGTTCGGAATTTGTAGAATGATGTATAGGTCAGTATATAATAGCTCTCATTTCTTTATACTCTTCTTTATTAAGGATGATTTGGTATGTCTTTTGACTAGTACCTTCTCTCCGACGTGGTACACCTGTACCCTCTTGATTAATTTGTCATATTGTTGTTTTCTCTGATCAGCCTTTTGCGTCATATTTATGATGGCTTGTCTTATTTTTTCTTCCCAAGGCATCTCAGTTTCCTGAGTTTTGGGCATATATTCAGTCCAGAAGTTTTCTTCTTTTGCCTCGAACATCAATTCATGAGGTGTATATCCAGTGGAGGAGCGGGGCATGTTGTTGTATATCTGCTCAAATTCTTCCACATAATTTGTCCACGTTGTCTGTTTATTATGGCAATAGGTCCTCACAAAGCGATTGAACTCTCTAAAAATTTGAACTTGAGCCTTTAATCTCCAGGGAACAGGATAGAAAGTTCTACAATACGTTCCGTGCGGCTTAACGTAGAGATGGCATATGTATCCCTTAATAACTCCTGGCCTTTCATCAAAACCGTTTTCATACGTTAATAATAATATTCATTGAGCTGCTTCTTCCGATCTTCGATAATACAGTCGGATTCATTTAACTTTTCAAACACTAATTGACCGAAATCTTCTTTGACTTGGAATTCATTAATTACGTCCTCTTTAGAATTTTGGGCCGTCCTGATTACATGCACACTGATCCCACAATTATATTTTCTCGTAAGGCTTTTTTTTTTTCAACAACTCCAACTCAATTTCTTGTTTATTAACATTCAATCAAATTTTTCCTGTTTTAAAATCTATTCTACATCCGTATTGACGTAGGCTGTCGACTCCGATAATGCAATCTACCACCAAATTTTTCACAACAAGGAATGTGCTTAATATTGCTACATTTCCGAATTCCACACCAAGTAGTGACTGCACCTTTACATTAGCCGATCGAGCCCCAACGGCGCCTATTAGTCTGCAATTTTGAACTGGAAATACTGGTACTCGTCTTTTCTGATCCTGTTGAATAGTGCCTCCGAAATAACATTTGTGGTTGCAGCTGTGTCTAAAACCGCCACTATAGGTACGGTCTCCATAATGACTTGCACATCGGCTACTGCCACCTGTTCCTTATCCTCATCTTGTGGTTCTAAGTCCTCGGTCAGTTCATCTGCCAGTAATCGTCCATCATTATACGTTATCATGGGTACACATCTCCTGTTGCCCCTCAACCAATTGTTGACCGCTCCTCCGGGGCACGAGTGGGTCCTTACAAGTTTGTTGGATTTTGATTTGTCTGCTGGTTGACATCATCCGTCACTTCAGTAATTACCGGTTGATTCGTAGATGTCCGTCCCCACTGATGTTGGCTATTTGAATTCATTCCTCCCGGTTGATTCCACTTTCTATTATTGTTATTATTCCAGGCTTGGGGTCTGAAATTTCTTTCGTTCCCCCACACGGGGTTGTATCTTTTCCCGTTCCTGTTGTTCCTTGAATAGCCCCTCGCAAGACCATTGCTGGGATTACTATTGAGATTTTGAGGGGTTCCTCCATTATTTAACGATCTCTGTTCACTCCTTCTAAGCGTCGATTGATCTCCATTGGTATAACCCATACTTCCACCTTGCCTACCGTTTGGCGGAGGTTCTATCGCCCTATATTGGAATCTGTTATCACGGGCTTTCTGGTTGTTCTCTTCGATAATATCTATATGGTCTAACATCGTGAGGAACGACTCCAAGTCTTTGTCGTTGCCGTAAATCAATTGATTCCGGATGCTAGTTGGTAGTCTTGCCTTAAGTATGTTTATTATGTCTGGCAAGCGCATAGGTCTGTCTCAGTATCTTGTTTTATTTATATATTTTTCAAAATACCTTCTAAGGCTTCCTTTCGAAAAGGAGAAAAGGAGAAAGGCTCTGGGTAGAGCACCTCCTGCCTTAGGCGTTCCTGTACCCTTTCTGACCAGAACTTTGCTAAAAACGCCTTCTCAAAATCGTCATGTGTCGAGCAAATAGAAGTCATGTCCGAGGCCCAGATCGCCCCCGAATCTTGTATATATCCTGTAACAAAACTGCTCTTCTGCCACTCCGACCAATTTCTGGGTAGCACTCCTCTGAAACTTCGAATAAAAACAATTGGATGGACCCCCTTTTGTCAGGGTTAAAAATTTGGAATTGCCGATGCTTTATCATTTTTTCTTCGGCATGGCAAAGGCTTTCGTAATCTCCGTTAGATAAGAATTCACGCGATGTCAGATGTCCAACGCTTTCCTTTAGGTTAGTCTGTGTACGTGCCAGTTCAGGAAGTTGCGCAATTGCACATGACATGGCGTCTTGCTTTTGTACTAACTGCGGAACCATTTCCACTTGTTCCCGTACAGTATCTATCTTAATAGCCACATACTCCTTCATTTCGACACGTACACGGTGAGTAGATTCCTCACATTGTGCTTTCACCAATTCTATTTGTGCAGTTAATTTTCGTTCCGTCTCTTCGGCCGGATCTTTGAGTACCTTGGTCTTCGCCTCTATCCGCTGCTCTAATTCGGAAAAACTGTCTTGTAACTGCTGCATAATCTCAGTCTGGACTAATTTCATCTCTTCTTGAGTTTGAGTGACTGTCACTAATTGTGCTTTAATATCGGTTTTCAGATTTTCCTGCCCTTCAGTAACTGAGGCTAATTTCGCGTTAATGTCGGTTTTCAGATTTTCCTGCCTTTCAGTAACTGAGGCTAATTTCGCGTTAATGTCGGTTTTCAAAGTATTCATGCTCTCGGTTATCATCTGCATCTGTCTCATGATAATTGCCAATGGATCTAATCCCTGCTGCGTACTTGCTGTTACACCTCCAGCCGTGTCTACAGGGCGTTCTTTTGCGCTACCTGTAGCCATAGGCCCTACAACACTTCTTACTGCTTCATTATTATCAGTGCTAACAGCTGAAGGCTGATGCGTGCTGCTTTGCTCTGCTTGACTCATCCTAAACATTGCCCTAGTTAAAACCATATAAATGTTCTACTGACGTTATATATGACTCCCTTCTACTGTCATTATATGTAACTCCCTTCACACAAGAGTACTCCTGTGTCTACTTTCTTAATGTACATATACAGATAAATGCAACTGGGACAGGTCAATCAAAACACTTCCTATATCTAACATGAACACAATTAATCAATGTTCAAATATCACTAAACAGAGCAGCGTATACTTGAACTATACTGGCTAGCTTTACTACAAATATGACCTTTCCTCAGCGCCCAGTATGCTGTCTTTCGGCTTTATTTGTAGATCCAATTATATCACCTGCGAGTCTTTCCTCTCTTTTCCAAGCGTCAGTTAGGTTAGCTCGTCATAGTTGACTTGAAACAGAGAACAAAATTATTTTAGCAACGTCCAAAAACGTGTCCTGTCACGGATTGGCATTTTAACATTTTAATGTTCCGATAATAAGTTGCTGTCTCTTTATCTAAGAATAGATGATGAATGCAGCTAGCCGCTATCTCTGTGTAATGTCTTGTCTATATAGACGTGTATCTGTTGCCTTTAAGATCCCTTCACCTTCACACATAAATCTATACAGTAAAGTAAGGCCCTCCCAGTTCTTGGCTGATCCGTGCTAAGACAGGCGAAAAATTAGACTAATGGAGGATTATTAGTATTATCTCTATTTTCATTCGCTCTCTCTCTTTCTCTCCTTTATCTATGTACAGTTTTAATATAATATTTCATTACGTGAAATCAGCCAAATAGGATCTTTGGTGGAGTCCTTCGTCTTGGTAATCAGCGGCTGGCTTGCTGTAAGAGATCTTTACATTTATTAATACTGTTAAACACTGCAGTCAGTCGGGAGAATTAATCGTTTGGACAATTTGTTCCTTTTACGAAAGATTGCGAATTCCAGATGTGTGCGAAGCCTTTTTGGACGATTTAACACAGACTCAGTGATTGCAGGCTCTCTTCGACACAGCTGAAACTTCCCCACTAATTACAGGGCCAACGTGATCATCAAATGATTCAGAAAAAACTCATTCGTTCATTCACTCCAGAATAAAAATGTCACAAACCTTATTTATGGAGGAAATTGTGTATTAAATCCATCTCCATTACATGTCCAGATCTCCGGTGGTTCCACGCCTTAATTATTTTCCTTTTACAGTCTCTTTCTCTTCAAACAAACCGCTATCAGCACAAATGTTAATTGGCTCGCTTTAGCGAGAAGAAAAGCAGAATATGTATTTCTCAGAAGCACGTCCATCCCTCAAGAGATACTCCAGAAGCTGTCCTAGCTCCACCAAAAGAGAGGCTCGGCGATACATTAAGAAAGGTTGCATGAAATTACACATTTTATTTAGTTTGATATTATTTATTATTCTACAAAACCAATTAACAACAGTAATCGTTACATTCTGTATAAAATATGTCCAAGGCAGCTGTTGCACTGACATCGTACATAGTTTCTGATCCATTTGAAGGCACAGAAAAATTAGTCACGTATGAGTTTACACTGTCGCAATCATGAGGAGAAGTAAGGACGTTGTACGAGCTGTTTGCAGCGGTAGGTTGATTGTCAGACATAGATGTTCCAGTAAACACTCGCGCAGGGGTGGAGAAGCTAGAATACCGACCGCCACCACTGAAACTATCACGTGCGTCATTTGGTAGACACGTGTTCTGAAAACGTCTTATTACCTCAAGAATCTCAATTTCTGCATCGATTATTCGGTGTGTGAGTATTGCTTTCAACATAGGTACAAGAGACAATCCAAAATGTGTTGCAGGGCCATCCATTGACAAAGTATGTCGAATAAAGTTTCTTCATTACTATTCTTCTTCCGATTTGGTTCGTAGGAGTTATGTGGAGAACGAACAATGGGTGGCCTTTGAACGTTCCTGTTTCCTCAGGTTCCTCATCGCTAACTATTGGTTCAGCATTTCCAGTTGCTTCACGTACTTCTACATTTGGTAGAAGAAATAAAAGTTGATCGTACAATTTTTTATTTTCAGCGCTTTCCGGCTTTCCGCACTGGTGGCATGTTACGTGATAACAAGTACTTATACGTTTGTGACTATTACAGCGCCATCTATCACATAGCGAGAGAAGTGGTCCAACTAAAACATCCGTATTTCTTTACGTACTACACGAATATGTAATAAAAATGGAGGTTCCTATTTTAAAAATCGCAGCTGATATCCGTTTGACCTATGGCAGCGCCATCTAGCGGGCCAACCATAGCGCCATCTGGTTTCCCCCTTCAAGCTAGACGAGTTTCGTTCTTTGTAGTTTTTTCGATTGACGCTTATTTCGTGAGATCTTTGGCTCGGTCGCTGTCAATGGACTACGCTGTATATAATAACAATGTTACAAATATGTCAATAGAAGCAACTTCGTAAAATAAAAACAATGCAAGCCTCTTTTCTCCTTCATTTATGAGGAATGCACTATCGATATCTCTATCCCCCATAACAGCCATTTTATGAACTTCAACTGCAGACAACAGAGACGGCAACTCCATTGTCGCCCGTGCGCTCGCACACATATAACGCATGGGAGGGGAGGGCAGAGGCCTTTGCATCGCCCTTCTGTCGGCGGCCAGAGAAACTGAAAAGTCGTGTTGCTGTAGTGTCGCTCCGTGTGCGCTCTTACATGTGATTTTACAGACTCTGTGAAAAAGACGAGACAGTTGGGCGAAAAAAGTCTCCCATGTGCGCCCCCCGCCCCCTTAAAGTGAAGCACTTAATGACTGATTTTCCAGTTTCACGGTTGTATGGCTAGCCATTACGGCCGTCAGTTATCTCGGTATTAAATTGTGCATAACTGTTTTCAATCTGTTACCACTGACAATGTGGGAATTATGCGTCTGCCTTGATGCAAAACACTTTTTGTTATTTATTTACTCATTTATTCCCCAAACTAGTTTCAGCGACAATCGCCATCATCAGTGTGTTCATGAAATCTAAAACATGCAGATAATAGCATAGATACACAAACGCTGAAGCACATTATTACATTTGTACTGTTCGTTTTTTGAATATAAATTTCTGTAGATACTTTCATACTACCTTATTACGGAACTCACTGACAACACGGCAGACCAAATCACATCAGGAAAAAGAGAAGGATGATTCAGACTAACATGAAACATACATCTTGAAGAAGCAAGGGATCCCAGTAACATTCAGAAGAAACAACACAGTCCAAAAAAAGTAAGACCAGACAAAAGAACCTCAGACAAATTCAGCAATGCTGAAACATACCAACTCCCATGTAACTCCTGTCTGACTCAGTACATTGAACAAACAAGCAGAAATTTGCCAGCGTGGTACACAGAGCACATGAGAGCTCTTAAGAGTGACAGCACACATTCAGCTTCCGCAGAACACCTAATGAACAAAGCCATAACCCCACTAATATCGAAAAACGGCAACAGTCTATAGCGACAACTAACAACAGAAGAGAATTACTACACACAAAAGGCTGTAATGGAAGGGAAAAATGTAATAAACGAAAACACAACACTCTGCAGCAACACACTCTTTACCGTTCTGAGAGAACTGACGTAGGACGCGGAACAGAAAACACACTCGCACACAAAAGAACCATTCCTCCATCACACACGGAGGAATAAATAAGGAATAGAAGTCGTCAGAGCTCCCGCTATAGTTTTCATAGCCTTCTCGCAACACGCGATACATTTCTCGCGACATACACAAACAGCAAGATGGCGTAATATTTTGGATCACAAACAAAGTTCTAAAGTTTTGCTTTTCTGTGTATAAAATTAGCTGCTAGCTGTCCAACGAACGTGAGTACACGACAAGCTAAGTAAAGGCCAGTACACACCAGAACTGTATCCACCAAACTACCGCAATCCTAATTGCATAATCCTGTCAAACGTAAGTTCACGTTTTTTTATTTGTTTAGTATCAGCCGCTCACACAGTTGCAGATGACATGATGTACGGTGAGAAAAATGGCAACAGAAAAAGCACTGAAAATATGCCGCAAACAGCGACAACAATTCTTAAAAACATGCTATTTATAATGAAAAATAAATAAGGTAGTATGAAAGCATCCACAGGAATCTACACTCCTGGAAATTGAAATAAGAACACCGTGAATTCACTGTCCCAGGAAGGGGAAACTTTATTGACACATTTCTGGGGTCAGATACATCACATGATCACACTGACAGAACCACAGGCACATAGACACAGGCAACAGAGCATGCACAATGTCGGCACTAGTACAGTGTATATCCACCTTTCGCAGCAATGCAGGCTGCTATTCTCCCATGGAGACGATCGTAGAGATGCTGGATGTAGTCCTGTGGAACGGCTTGCCATGCCATTTCCACCTGGCGCCTCAGTTGGACCAGCGTTCGTGCTGGACGTGCAGACCGCGTGAGACGACGCTTCATCCAGTCCCAAACATGCTCAATGGGGGACAGATCCGGAGATCATGCTGGCCAGGGTAGTTGACTTACACCTTCTAGAGCACGTTGGGTGGCACGGGATACATGCGGACGTGCATTGTCCTGTTGGAACAGCAAGTTCCCTTGCCGGTCTAGGAATGGTAGAACGATGGGTTCGATGACGGTTTGGATGTACCGTGCACTATTCAGTGTCCCCTCGACGATCACCAGTGGTGTACGGCCAGTGTAGGAGATCGCTCCCCACACCATGATGCCGGGTGTTGGCCCTGTGTGCCTCGGTCGTATGCAGTCCTGATTGTGGCGCTCACCTGCACGGCGCCAAACACGCATACGACCATCATTGGCACCAAGGCAGAAGCGACTCTCATCGCTGAAGACGACACGTCTCCATTCGTCCCTCCATTCACGCCTGTGATGACACCACTGGAGGCGGGCTGCACGATGTTGGGGCGTGAGCGGAAGACGGCCTAACGGTGTGCGGGACCGTAGCCCAGCTTCATGGAGACGGTTGCGAATGGTCCTCGCCGATACCCCAGGAGCAACAGTGTCCCTAATTTGCTGGGAAGTGGCGGTGCGGTCCCCTACGGCACTGCGTAGGATCCTACGGTCTTGGCGTGCATCCGTGCGTCGCTGCGGTCCGGTCCCAGGTCGACGGGCACGTGCACCTTCCGCCGACCACTGGCGACAACATCGATGTACTGTGGAGACCTCACGCCCCACGTGTTGAGCAATTCGGCGGTACGTCCACCCGGCCTCCCGCATGCCCACTATACGCCCTCGCTCAAAGTCCGTCAACTGCACATACGGTTCACGTCCACGCTGTCGCGGCATGCTACCAGTGTTAAAGACTGCGATGGAGCTCCGTATGCCACGGCCAACTGGCTGACACTGAAGGCGGCGGTGCACAAATGCTGCGCAGCTAGCGCAATTCGACGGCCAACACCGCGGTTCCTGGTGTGTCCGCTGTGCCGTGCGTGTGATCATTGCTTGTACAGCCCTCTCGCAGTGTCCGGAGCAAGTATGGTGGGTCTGACACACCGGTGTCAATGTGCTCTTTTTTCCATTTCCAGGAGTGTATTTACGAATTTCAATCACCAACTTTCTTCCGAATGCGAAAATATTTAGTTGACACCCACCTACGTAGGAAGATACGATCATCACAATAAAATAAGAGAAATCAGAGCTTGAACCGAAAGATTTAGGTGCTCCTTTTTCCCACCCGCCATTCGAGAGTGGAATGGTAGAGAAGTAGTATGAAAATGGTTCTATGAGCCCTCTGCCAGGCACTTAAGTGTGAATTGCAGAGTAACCATGTAGATGTAGATGTATACAGAAAACAGAGCGGATAAAGTCTTCAGCACTGTCATGTGGGTTTCTTACTCATTTAAACATTAAATGTTAATAATTCAGTAAAAGTTATTTGCCAACTCTGATATCTACTCCCTGCTGTCAAACAGCGCTCACTGCTCAAAGACAATGCAGCCTACTCGTCAGTTTCTCACACGCCCAGTACATATGGTAAGGCAATCTGTGACCTGTGGAGAGGGTAACCTTCCCAACTCGTCGCACAGCTACACAAGCATATGTGTACCGTGTAATACATCATGGCCCGCAATGTGGCTTAAATGCCACACACTCCTTCAAATTCTGATATTATCAGGGGTAAAATATGGGGAGTGAAAGTGCATTTGCTATGTCGTGTATCAATTAAAGACTGGTATTGTAAGAGTCCAAAGGGGCGGAAGGGGGGGGGGGGAGGGCAGTAGTTGAGTAGAGGCTGAGACGTCGTTCTAACCTTAATTCTTGCCCTCCTCCTCTCCCTCCCACCCCCCTCCTTTCACAGGTCTATCATGTTACAAACGGCGTTCAATAGGTAATGCCACAAATACTTTTATCGCCAAGTTTCGGTTGAAAAAATGTGACATTTGTTGTGGGACACATATTCCCGTTTTAGACCCAATGCGCTATACGTATCCGTCCAAGAAGGGAACTATAACTGAGTTTCTTTTGGCAGAAGGCCAGAGCATTGCATATATTAATAGGCGCTTGCAGAATGTCTACGAAGACCTGGAAGTGAACAAAGGTACGGTGAGTTGTTGGGCGAGGCGTCTCTCATCATCGCAACAAGGTCGCACAAACCTGTCCGAGCTCCCGTGTTGCGACGAGCTCACACAACTGTGATTCCTGCTATGTTGGAACGTGCTGATACTTTCATTCGAAGTGGTCGACTGATCACAATGGAACACCTCGCTGCTCAATTGGATGTGTCTGTCCACCAGTTGGGGTACTCAGGTCCTATAGCCCGAATCTCTCACCTTCCGATTTCCATTTGTTTGATCCAATGAAGGACGCATTCCACTGGAAGCAGCATGCAGATGATGGGGAGGTTATTGATGCAGCAAGACGATGGCTCCGACGTTGACCAATAGAGTGATGCCACGAGTGCGTACAGGCCCTCCCAGCAAGGTGGCGTAAGGCCGCCGCATCATGTTAAAAAACAGGGTTTTGTAACCATAAGAGTGGGGAATAACGTGATTTACTGGAATCCTGAACCAAACCTTCTTTCAGAAAGATAAATGTGTTGCATTACTTAATGAACACCCCCAGTATATTATCTGTACTTCGAGCAAGCAATAAGGCAAAGAAACGAGAAATTTAGAAAGGAAATTATAGTTCAAGCAAACCAAATAAAACACTTTCCATTTTGTCATTGATGTCATAGTTCTGTCAAGATGGCAAAGAAGTCAAATGAACATAATGGACAACGCTGTGAAGCGGTGAGCTGAAATATGTAAACAAGTTTTGCTACTTGGGCAATAAAGTAACACAAAGGCAGAAGCGAAGACGTTATGAACAGCAGTCTGGCAGCAAAAGGAAAAGTATGTTAACATGCAATATAAATTGTGAGAAAATGGAACACCTAAAACCGTCTGTAGGATTTTGTTTATTTATTAGCTACTAGTTTCGGCGCTTCAATGAGCTATCTTCTGGCTGTAGTTGATACTGTAGAGGTTTTTTTTTTTCTTTATTGTTATTTTCAAACCCGTACAAACAGGCAGGCTGTCAGCAGCATGTTACGCCGCTCTTCAGCCATAGAATAGATAAATAAACATCAGAAAGAATACACATAAGTGACATAACGGTGGGTAATAAAACTGTAGACACAGAAAGACAAACACGGAGCCGTTCACACTCGACGATAATCCACACTACAAACTGTTGACACGACACACAAACACTGAAGATGGCGATGGCACAGGTGAACGGTGGAGTGCGACGGTGAACAGTGAACACTAAACACGACGGCACACACGAGACACTGATGGCGATGATCTCTGGCGCGCGAATGTCTACGTAGCGTGTGCGAGTCCGGGGACCTGATAAGAGGGCATGAAGGGTGAGGGGGGAGGGAGAGGGGAGAACAAAGAAGCCAATGGCTGAGGAGATGGGGGGAGGAGTAGAGGGACAGGTAAGGGGAAGCCCGGGGGAGGAGTGGGGAGAAATGGAGGAGGGACAGAAGAGGGAGAGAAGTGAGGGAGGGTGCCCAAAGGAGCAAACACAGGAAGAGGGAGGGAGGATCAAAGTTGGTAGGAGGGGTAGATGGAGGGGAGAAGGATATCATCAGGGAGCTGGTGGAAGCCACCTTGGGAGAGGGTAAGGAGGGTGGAGAGATGGAGACCGGGTGTGATGTGGGAATAGAGGCGCGGCAGCGGGCAGGGGTGGGAGAGGATGGGGGAGACAAGCGGGTGAGGAGGATCGAGTTTTTGGGAGGTGTACAGGATCCATATCCATTCAAGGAAAAGGAGGATGTGGGGGAACAGAATGAGGTTGTACAGGATCCACGTGGGGGAGGAGAGATGGATGCAATAGGCGAGGCGGAGAGCATGGCGTTCAAGGATCTGAAAGGATTTGTTAAAGGTAGGGGGGAGGGCGGAGATCCAGGTAGGATGGGAGTAACAGAGGAAAGGATGGATGAGGGATTTATAGGTGTTGAATATGGTGGAGGCATCACTGGGTAATGGGAAGGAGGCGGTGCTGGCGGAGATGCTGGTGGATGCGTCAGGTAAGGAAAGATTCCAGGACCTTGCTGAAGACCAAGGTAAGGCTGATGGGACGGTAGGAGGAGATGGCGGACGGCGGTTTGCCACGTTTAAGGAACATTAGGATATGGGAGATTTTCCCCAGGTCGGGGTAGTAACCGATGGACAGGACTACATTGTAGAGCCTGGCCAGGGTGGAGAGGAAAGAGACAGGAGCTTCACAAAGGTGACAGTAGGTGACACGATCGTGCCCAGGAGTGGTGTTGCGTTTTGTGCGGAGTGTAGCAATAAGATCCTGTGTAGTGATAGGGGCATTGAGTTCTGTGTGTGCAATGTTGTCCAAGTACTGGAAACCAGGAGCGAGGGGAGGGACAGAGGTGTCAGTTCAATCGCGGAACAGAGGTGTCAGTTCGATCGCGGACATCTGGCAAGAGGGAGTAATCGAACTGAGGATCATCGGGGATGGAAAATACGTCGGAGAGGTAGGAGGCAAAGTGATTGGCCTTGCTAAGGGTGTCATAGAAGGGGTGATCATCACGGAGAAGAGGAAAGTAGGGGGAGGGTTTAGTTCTGGTAAGGCGACGGAAGGCTGACCAGAACTTGGACGAGTTTATAGGTAGGGTAGCATTTAAATGGGTGCATGTCTGTCGCCAGTCCCAGCGTTTCTTAGCCGTGAGCAAATTACGAATGTGTCGCTGGAGTTGCCGGTGGCGTCGTAGTGAGTCCGGGTCACACATGCGGAGGAAGGCACGGTAGAGACGGCGGGATTCACAGAGGAGGAGGACAGCCTGTGGGGGTAAGGGAGGACGGTGGGGGTGGATGGCGACAGTAGGGGCGTGGGCCTCCACGGCCTCAGACAAGGTCTGGCACGGGAATAGTCATGGACATACTTAGGGGGAGGGTCATTACGAGGGTCGGGGCAGGGGCGACGACTTTCTGAAATGGTGAGGAGGACAGGGAGATGGTCGCTACCAATAGGCTCCAGGACATCCACAGTGATGCAGCCAAGGAGGTTGAGGGAGGAGAGGAGAACATCGGGAGTGGAGCTGGATTCAGGATGGGTGTGCTGGGAGATGGGGATGAGGTCGCCTTGAAGGGAGTAGAGGAACCAATGCCACCGCCGTAACTGCGCAGCGGAACGACTATGGATGTTGAGGTCGGCGGCGATCACGTAGGAGGAGAAGGTACGGTCAATGTGGGAGAGGAAGTCGAAGGGAATAGGGGCGTTAGGGAGGGCATAGATGGTGGCGCAGGTAACAGTAAGGCCGAGGAAGGAGAGACTAAGGATCAGGTGTGCGGTGGGGTCGGAAAGGAGAGGTTGGAGCCGAATGGGGATCTGGCGGTGGTGACCAATGGCAACTCCGCCATGCGCAATTGGGAAGGGATTATCGGAGCGGTGGAGGAGATAGGGCGAAGTGTGGACGGTGTGGTGGGGTTGGAGGAAGGTTTCATTGAGGAGGAAGGCATCCACGTGGTGGGTGGCAAGGGTGTGCAGGAAGAGGTTCTTGTTGGCGGGAAGGGAGCGGATATTGTTGAAAAGGATACGGTGCTGTCGCGCCATGACAAGGATTTAGACGAGGGTGTCAAGGCGGGAGAAGGTGAAATGGGCCTGGTTGTTGGAGTAGGTGGTGTACATTTTGAGTTGGAAAATGAAACAGGCGGCGAGGGATATCTGTTGGAGGGTGTGGGAGCGCTGAAAAGGATGAACATTCTGAAGGACGATGGTGAGGAATCTGATGATGTCCTCAGCGGTGGGGGGGGGGGGGACGAAGGGAATTGCCGGGAGGGGTGGAGGCGTCCAGAGGACGGACAGGGACGGTGAGTTTAGGAGTGGTCGGAGGGGGTCGGATTGCAGGTATTGCAGGTGGGAGGGGATTAAAGGTTAGGGCACTGCCGGAGGAAGTGTGCTTGCCTACAATGCGGGCAGGTGGGGGCCTTGCGGCACTCGGCTGTTGGGTCTGCGTTATAGCGCAGACACCTCTGGCAGCGCAGGGATTGAGGGGGGGAATGGGAGGGATCGACCTTATAGCGCTGGTTGAAGAGGAGGGCACCCTCCTTCAGGAGACGGTCAATGGAGGGGGCGTCCTCGGAGAAAACCCACATAAGGCAGGTGGGGCCGACCGAGTTGAAAATGCGGCGGACCACCCGCACCTCCACCGCGGGATGCGCCTTGAGCTCTGCCAACACCTCCTCCTCGATGATCGACGGACTGAGCTGAGTGATCATGGCGGTGAGGGTCGGCGGACGATGCGGGGGTTGGGGTTGGTGGGTAGGAGATGGAGAAGGAGCAGGGGTGAGGGAGGCGTTGGGGCCAAAACGGGTGATGGGGAGGCGGGAGAGGATGTCAGTATGGAGGGTTGGGCTGGGGGAGGAGATGAGAATGGAATCCCGTCTGGGAGTGAGGAGAGATATGGGGGCACCAGGGAAGTGTTGGCGGAGGAGGAGGGAGAGATTCTGAGCCTCGAGAAGGGAAGGATCGGGACGGGAGAGGAGGTATTTGTATAAAGAGGGGGGAGGAGGAGGAGGAGGAGGAGGTGGAGGGAGCAGGGCCAGGCAGGGAGACATCCTTGGCACCCTGGGGGAGGGAAGGAGGACGGGGTGGGGCCTTTTTGTGAGCGGAGGAGGTGGTGGTGCTACTAGGGCGTTTAACGGAGGCAGAAGGGCGGGTGGTGATATGAGGGACGGGAGCTATAGGGAGGTGGTGGGAAGGGACAGGTCCCGGCGTGGAAGCAGCAGTCGGCGCCGGAGATGGTGACTGTGTAGGCGACGGCGACGGTTGTGGCGGTGATGGCGAAGGCTTTTTGTACTGCGATGAATATTATGAGATGACTGATGGCACAGCCATGGGATCACCACTGTCTCCAGCAGTCGCACTTTGAGGAGCAGGCTCTGCTAACAGCGACATTACGGCCATCTTGCTTTCTACGATACGTTGATGACACCTTCTTGATAAGGCCTCATGGTGAAGATACACTACAGCAGTTCGTCGATCATATGAATGGTGTCCATCCCAACATTAAATTTACTGTCGAGATGGAGAAGCACGGCAAGCTACCATTCTTGCATGTTTTGGTTGAGTGGAAGGCAGGAGGCCAGCTTGGACACTCAGTGTATTGGAAACCTACACACAGTGATCAGTACTTGAAAGCCAATAGTTTCCACCACCCTGTACACAAGAAAGCTGTCCTTAAGACGTTGGTACACAGAGCCAAGATTATCTCTGACGACGACCACCTACAGTCTGAATTGCAGAAGTTAAAACGTGTTTTCGGGGAAGATGGATATAGCAAAAAAGACATCGCAAACGCTTTCACAGGCCGCCGACGAAAGTCAGCTGGTGAATCAGAAGAAGAGGCCAAACGGACTGTATTCCTGCCACACTGTGGAGCAACTATCAGTAAGTTAGGACGTCTGCTGCAGAAACATGGGCTAAAATCAGTGTTCCTGCCCGCCCCAAAGATACAAGATATGTTGCGCCCTGTTAAGGACGACATTGCTCTGTGAGTGTCCGGTGTGTATGGTGTACCTTGTGAATGTGGCAGCATGTACATTGGACAGAGAATTCGCACGGTTGCGGAGCGTTGTATTGAGCACAAGCGCCATATAAAACAAAGGGAGCTTGACAAGTCGCCATAGCGGAGCATTGCCTAGAAAACGGTCATAAAAGACACTTCGAAAATACAAAAGTGCTAGCTCATGCTTCTACATATTGGGACTCCGTTATAAAGGAAGCGGCCGAGATTTGCTTAAACAGAAACAATTTCAACAGAGACCAGGGATACACACTCAGCAGGGCATGGGGACGGGCGTTGGACATCGAAAGAAAGCAGAGACAGATGCGCGACGCGGAAGCGGCAGTTTCAAACGTGGCGCCTCCCACTGGCGCCACCTGACGTCACCGGTGCTGCCACGAGCTGCCCGGGTCGACTAACGCGCGCGCGCCACATTGGATCGATCTGACTGGCTGCTGATGATTTCATCATGCCTATATAAGCGAGAGACCGTAATAGCCCCGGCACGACTCAACACCACCCTTCCTATCAACTCCTCCAAGTACTGGTCCGCCTTCCATCGCCTTACTGGTACCCTTTCCACTCCCCACTACCCCCTTCTCCATAACGATCGCCCCCCCCCCCCCCCTGACAACCTCAGTAAGGCCAACCACTTCGCTTCCCACCTTTCCGAGGTCTTCTCCATCCCTGATGATCCCCACTTTGATTATTCTCTTTTCCCCACCGTCATGGAATGTGCCGATACCTCGGTCACTCCACTTACTCCCAGTCTCCAGTACTTGGGGCAGTTGCCCCCCTCCAACATAAACACTCCCATCACAGCACAAGACATTAAACTTATCCTCTGGTCCCAACGCAACACGGCCCCTGGTCACGACTGTGTCACCTACCATCACCTTCGAGAAAGCCCCTATTCCTTCCTGACTGTCCTCGCCCATCTCTATAATGTCACCCTCTCTACTGCCTTCTACCTTGACCTGTGGAAGACCTCCCACAACCTCTTATTCAACCCAACAAACCCCCTTCTGCCACCTCTTCCTATCGTCCCATCTGCGTCACCTCCGTCTTCAATAAGGTCCTTGAATCCATCCTCTCCCACCATATCCATCAGCACCATGCTCAACACCACCTCCTCCCCCTTACCCAGTGTGGCTTCCGACCCTCCTTCTCTGCTGAAGACCAACTCCTCAACCTTGTTCACCTTCTGTCCCTCCAGCTCAACTCCCGTCACTCTGCCATTTTTGTTTCCCTTGACCTCCAACATGCCTATGACTGTGTATGGCATCCCGGTCTCCTCTTTAAACTCCAAACCTACGCCCTGCCTATCAATTTTGTCCATCTGGTCGCTTCCTTCCTCTCGCACCATCCTTCCTATGTCACCCTCCACAACACCAACTCCCGTATCTTATATCCCACAGCTGGCGTCCCCCAGGGTTCTGTCCTCTCCCCTCTCCTTTATCTCTTGTACACAGCTGATATGCCCAAGCCACCCCCACCAGTCCACCTTCTCCAGTATGCTGATGACACCGCCTTCCTGGCTCTCTATCCTACCCTTCAACGGTCTCAACGTACCCTCCAAACCCACCTTAACCAGTTCACCACTTGGTGTAACCAGTGATTCCTCCATCTCAACCCCTCCAAAACCCCTGGCAATCAACATAGGCTGCACCACTCGCTCCTTTCGCCTCCATGATTTCTACCTCACCCTTTATGGTCGTCCTATCCAGCTCACCCCCACCCTGAAATACCTTGGCCTCACCCTTGACCGACACCTCACCTGGACCCCTCATCTCCAGACTATCCAGCAGAAAGCCCATTCCCGCCTCCGCCTCCTGAAACTCCTGTCTGGCCGGACATGGGGATTGCATCCTTCTACCATCCTCCACACCTACAAATCCCTCATCCGTCCTGTCCTCTGTTATGCCAGCGTTGCCTGGATCTCCACCCCCACCCGCTTTTACAAGGCCCTCCAAATTCTTGAACGCCATGCGCTCCACCTTGCCTTCCGTATCCGCCTTCCTTCCCCACACGGCTCTTGTATGAACTGATCCCCTTCCCCCACCTCCTCCTTTTCCTCCAATATCTCCGCATCCTTTACATTGTCCTCAGGCTTGATCCCCCCCACCCTCTGGTTGGCTCCTTCCTCTCCACCCCACACCCGTTGCCGCACTTCTATCGCTGTATCCCTCCCTCTCTCCACCTCCACACCCTCCATCTCCTTCATCAGGGCAATTTCCAACCCCTCCCCCTCCCGGATGACGAACTTCGCCGTGACATCTACCCTTCCTTCCAACTATAACCTAGCCTTGTTCCCCCCCCCCTCCCGAGGGCTCGCTTTTTTCCTCTTCCCTCCTTCTCCCAGAACTGATTTTCCTCCTTCCCCCCCTCCCCTGAGACCCTGCACCCCATACTTGCCTCTTTCCTTTCCACATCCCTCCCTACCTGGTCCTCTTCAGCGCGCCCCCCGCCCATCTCCCCCATCTCTTCCCCTCCCGCCCTTCTTCCAGTCTCCCTCATCTCCTTGCGCCTGGCAGATCCTCCATTTTGATCATCGTCAGTGTGCCACATCATTGTTGTGTTTAGTGCTGTATCTCCTGTGCGTCAAGAGGTGTGATTTTAATTGTGTACTGCCTTGAGGTTCGCCGTCAGTGTTTGTTATGTGCTACACCATCCATCGATACCTTTCATGCTCCAGTCATATTGTGCCTTGTGTTCTTTTAATTGTCGCAGTGTGTGGCTTTTTGTGTGTGCTACTTTTAAACAGCTTTAACAGTTTTTTTATCTCCATTTTACGGTCACCCCGTTTTTTGTCTATTGCCTTCCATGATGTTCCCCCTTTTTTATATCTATGTTCACCATATTCTCTCCTTTGTTCTTTTTAAATGTCTTCTATTTTTTGTTCTATGCCTTTCAGCTGAAGAGCAACGCATATGCTGCTGCCAGCCCGCCCCGATGGGTAATTGAAATACAATAAAGAAAAAAAAAACAGCCCCGGCAGTCAGTCACCTCCTGACGACGATGGCGGAGATGGCCATCGAAAGCTCGAGCATTTTATTTGAATTGACGCGGCTGGAAAACCGAGAACGTTTTATTCATTTATGCTGGCGCGAAAGACTCCGAGGACACATGGATGTTCTTGAATTACAGCGCCAATTACCATGAACCAAAACAAATGTTTAAGACTAAATGTATGTAGTTTTTTATGTGGAATCTGATTCTGAAATAAAAATGCGGGTTCCCATTTGACGTTTTAAAGTTGCTTATAGCCGCACCTCCGGGAGGTGGCGGGCTAATTTTAGCACCAGTAGATGTTCCCCTGGAAAATAATCAGCTTCGGATTCTATACATTTTTTCGTCTGAAGCTTCTTTTACCAGTTATTATGGTTTGTCAACTTAAAATTTACTTGCTGAAGACACGCAGCACAGCACTCCTCGAACACTCGACAAGTCTCGCAGTTTCCAAAATGGTCCTACCGAGCTCTCGGTCAAACGCAGATACATCGAGTGCCCTCCCTATTCTACACAAAGACAGCACGCTCACTGATTCTACATGCAACGTGCATGTGTCTGACTAGAAGTCATTGCTCGCCAGGTGCAACTAGTTTATATCGATAGCAGGCCGGTGGTGATAACGTTCTGGCTGGTCAGTGTAAATCAGATAAGGTTTGTATATAGGGATTATGTCAATCCCTACAGCATCAGCTACAGCCTGAAGATGGCGCATTGGAGCGCCGAAACTGGTAGCTACAAAATAAATAAAATCCTACGGACGGCTGTAGATGTTTCATTTTCTCACAATAGTAAACGGCCATCGTCCCCAAAACCTCCTGTCAAAAGGATGGACATACAAAAACTTGCAATGTGAATGGTTGTTTTAGAAACTATTTTCTTTATGGATTTGTCTGTAGTGTCGTCTGGTACGGAAGTAGGTCGCGGACATAAAAAAACTGACAAGAAGAGAACTGCAGCTATTATATCAGGGGCTGCTGAATAATTTTGAAGATTGGAGGTATAGGTCGACTAACTAATGAAGAGAAGGAGTGGTAAGTAGGGCTGAAAGAAAAGACAGGATTGGGGGGGGGGGGGGGAGGAGGCGGGCGTGATAGGAAGGGGATTAAAGACTCTAAACGCAGATCAACGTTTGACTACAATAAACAGATTCAAGTGAATGTAGGGTGAAACCGGCCGAAGAGGGTAGGAATATGAATACTGTCAATTTTACAAATTGTCTCCTGATCTCCACATACGAAGTGTTATAGAATAGGAAGTGCTGCCACATAGCAATGGCTATTGGAACCAGGCGGTCAAGTTGGAAAGTGGGAAACATTGTCAGGAGTGTTCGTTTTTCTGTTAAAGTTTGTGCTAACTTTTGAAAATATTCTAGTTCGTAAAATAGTTTTCGATTCAGATTAACATAGATCTGATAATTCGTTTAGTAATTTTTTGAGCATTGTTGGGGAAAAGGTTATGGTGTTGCCGGGGAGTAAATATGATTGGTAGGACTACCACAGTAGGGAAAGAAATATTCTGCATTTCCGGCGTGTCGGGTCAATACAATACTGGTGAAAAGGACCAATATTTTTATTTCAGTTTATTGTAGTTGTTATATTGTTTCCGTTTTGCATTATTCTGTTCTCTTTTTGTGTTGTAGGTGGAAAAATATTAAGGGATAACTCTTTCTCTGTGGACCGAGGATGACATGGAAAACGGAATTAAAGCTTACCGGGAGGGTAGAAGTCAGGATCACGCAGAAAAACTGTTTGGTGTGTAACATCCTTGCCTAGAAAGACGACTGCAATATGTAAAAGATTCTCCATCAAAAGTAAAATGTGGTCAAACAATAATTAGTAAGGGGGAAGACAAAGAATTTATTTCAAGAATCCTAAAGTTATGTGAATGTGGCTTCCCGTTGGAGTCAAATAATGTAAGTAGGACTGCCCAAGCGTTCGTAGAACCCAATACAATAAAGCACAGATGCAGGAAAAAATTGCAGGAAAAGAGTGGCTAAAAGTGTGCAGGGAACAAAATTCAATTTTCTCTTTGAAAAAAGGGGAAGCGTTTCCCCTAGACAGATGCAACGGGTTTTAACGAAGAGGATATGGCTGTTGTCCTTGTAGAGGAACAGTGTAGAGGATCTTCATTTACAGGACAAACCTTAGCTGATTTACACTGACCAGCCAGAACGTTATCACCACCGGCCTGCTATCGATATAAACTAGTGTCACCTGGCGAGCAATGACTGCTACTCAGACACATGGACGTTGCATGTAGAATCAGTGAGCGTGCTGTCTTTGTGTAGAATAGGGAGGGCACTCGATCTGTCTGAGTTTGACCGAGAGCTCGGTAGGACCATTTTGGAAACTGCGAGACTTGTCGAGTGTTCGAGGAGTGCTGTGCTGCGTGTCTTCAGCAAGTGATGAAGCCAAGTTGAAACTACTTCCAGATGTTGGACGTCGTAGACCGGGCAAATCGTAAAACAGGACAGGCGGCGAACTGTGGCGGAACTAACATCAGACTCTAATGCTGGGCAGAGTACAAGAGTGTTTGAACACACAGTGCACCGAACACTCCTAACAACGGGCCTCCGCAGCAGACGACCAATGCATGTGCCAGTGTTAACACCACGATATCGGTAACTACGACTGAAACGCGCACGTCACCATCGGCACCGAACGTTGGCGCAGTGGCAGAGCGTGAAATGTTTTGATGAGTTCCGATACAGTCTTCATCATGCCGGCGGGAGGGCGCGAATCCGTCGTCTTCCAGGGGAACAGCTCCCGGACACCTGTGGGGTGGGACAAATGCAAGCTGGTGGTGGCTTCATTATGGCCTGGGGAACATTCACGTGGGCATTCATGAGTCCAGTGGATCTCCCGACTTGCTGCGTCTCCTAAGAAGACTACAGTAAAATCTTCAGTCAGCAAACAGAAACCACTGTTTCTTACTTCTGTGGGAAATACAAATGCATCAAAAGAAATTGGGAAAAAAAGAAAAATGTCTTCACAGCCCAACAGTTTGAAGAAATTCCAGGTTAAGAACAGACAACCCCTATAGAATGAATCATTAGAGGCAGGTTCATCAGAAACGTCTGAAGAAAGAGAGGAAAATAATGAGACATCTTGTTAACTCTGTAAGATTAAATACAGTAGAACGATATTCAGAAACCTTGTGACAGGATTCAGTCTCACGGCAATGGCAGAGAATGATACTAGTGGGGAGGAAGACCTTTATTTGTGGAAAATTCGTTGATATTTTAATGTCATGTACAACATGTTTGTAGTGACAGTATTCGGCCGAATTACGACCAGGTTCGCCTTACCTGAAGAATGCAAATAGCGTAACGCTGCTCATTTGTCAGATTAGCGTTGTAGAACTATAAACAACACTTATGAGTCTTACATACTGGAATTTGTAGACAAAAGGACATAATTCTTAAGTATTTACATTGAAAATTTGTTTGTGTGAAAATATGTCTTCTATTCAGACTGTAACAAATTTTGAATCGATTCGGTCAACCTTGTAGAATGTTTAGAGAAATGAAGAGATACCTACATGATAAACTAGAGTGAAGAGTTACGTTAAACGAGTCTTCGGACAGAAAACCACAACAACTATTATAATAATAATGAAGCAAGTTGTCTTGCAAAGAGGCCCATTTTCCAGAAAAATGATGATAGCGGTTGAAAGTGGTTGACCTGTAATAAGGGTCGCGTTTGAGAGAAAAGTCCGTTGTTCTGCACCTGAGGGGTAAATGGCTCAATGACAATAACTTTCAAACAGTTTTAGAAGTCTCTTCTGGCTCGTGAAATCTGAGAGTTGGTCAGCTACCTTCCTGGGAAGAAGAGACGAGTCGTGGCCCCATCTGCTGAGGAATTGAAAATTGTTCTGTTGCTCGAAGTAAGCCACAATGATCGACTAAGTTTTTATTTCACTAAGGAAAACTAACAATGATTCACAAGTTCGTTTTCCATGCGCCTGCGTAGAGTTCAGATTTTCTAAGTTTGTAGTGGAGTGCTGTGCTTTATTGCTTGAGCAGCTGATAGATGGCGTGAACTTTTGTTAGATTGGGAATTTACTGGTTAATTTACTGGAAAAGATATGGGTGGAAGAGGTGGTCTTGGTGAGGCTTAATTAATCTATATAAATTGTTTTAACATATTCATTACAGTTTGTCCGTAAATCCTCGTTGCCGGTAATATTACACTAAAGAGCCAAAGAAACTGGTACACCTGCCTAATATGTAATGCCCTCGCGAGCACATAGAAGTGCCGCAACTAATGCCTGAAGTAGTGCTGGAGGGAACTGACATCATGACTCCTGCAGGGCTGTCCATAAATCTGTAAGACTACAAGGGGGTGGAGATCCCTTCTGAACAGTGCTCAATAATGTTCATGTCTGGGGAGTTTGGTGGCCAGCGGAAGTGTTTAAACTCAAGAAAAGTGTTCCTCGAGCCACTCTGTAGCAACTCTGGACGTGTGGGGTGTTGCACTGTCCTGCTGGAGTTGCCCAAGTTCGTCGGAAGCAGGATGGGCATGAGTGAATACAGATGATCAGACAGGATGCTTACGTACATATCACCTGTCAGAGTCGTATCTCGATGTATCAGTGGTTCCATATGACTCCAACTGCACAAGCCCCACACCATTACAGGGCCTCTAACAGTTTGAACAGTCTCCTGCTGACAAGCAGGGTCCATAGATTCGTGAGATTGTCTCGGTATCCGTACACGTCCATCTGCTCGATACAATCTGAAATGATACTCGTCCGACCAGGCAACATGTTTCCTGTCATAAACAGCCCAATGTCGATGTTGACGGGCCCAGGTGAGGCGTACAGCTTTGTGTCGAGTACACAAGGCTACACGAGTCGGCCTTCGGCTACAGAGCCCCACATCGATGATATTTCGTTGAATCGTTCGCAGACTGACACTTGTTGATGCTCAGCATTGAAATTTGCAGCAAATTCCGGAAGGGTTGCACTTCAGTCACATTGAACGATTCTGTTTAGTCGTTGTGGGTCCTGTTCTTGAAGGATCTTTTGATGACCGCAGTGATGTCAGAGATTTGATGTTTTACCTGCTTTCTGATATTCACGGTACATTCGTAAAATGGTCGTACGGGAAAATCCTCACTTCATCGATACCTCGGAAATGCTGTGTCCCATCGCTCGTGCGCCGACTATAACATCACGTTCAAAACCACTTAAATCCTAAAAACCTACCATTGTAGCAGCAGTAACCAATCTAACAACAGCGCCAGACACCTTTTGTCTTACATACGCGTTGCCGACCACAGCGCCGTATTCTGACTGTTTACACTTCTCTGTATTTGAATACGCATGCCTATACGAGTTTCTTTGGCGTTTCAGTGTATTTTAGAAAATGCCTGTTAATCTGTAACTCAGTAAGCGTAACTTAAAACAGATTTTTTTTATTTTTGATGGATTACAGCAGCAACCAGTCACAAATTGGTTGCAGGTTATGGTATACAAAAAGTATCGCTACGAGTTATGAACTGATACAATTCATTGTCAATGGCGTTCATGTTTTCGTCAAACCATATCGCTCGCTTCGAAGGTACTTTTGTTTAAGTGGCGTGTAAACCCGAACTTGTACCAAGTTGTAGTAGTTGGGAACACAACACAAAAAAGACACGGCAACGTGGTGGAATGATGTGCGCATATTATAAATTCTTTCTAATGTGGAATTAATAAAAATAATTCCGAGTGAAAAATGTTTGTCTACGTGATTAAGTTTTGGAACATCTCTGCAGCGCCTTTGTTTCCTCTCACATGTGAAAGTAGTCTGATAAGGATAACTTGATGTCTGACGGAGTGCTGTAGAGTTAGTAGGAGGCAGTTTCGGTAACACGCACGCGAGTTAACAACAGCGCCTGCTAATCTGCGTGTAGCAAGTGCAGCCAGAACTTAGTCGCTCGACCCCGGGTATGATCACGCTTATGACGCGTGTAGCGGCGAACTTGTAACTCGGCGGAGAGCTCATTAAGGCCGGGAGCCACGGCTTACAGGGTGCCTCCGGCGGGCCGCGAACACGTCCGACGCACCCGGGGCAGGGCGTGCACACCGCGGTACCGTGTTCGATCCCCTCCACCGTCGCCGCCACCGCCACGGCAGCGCGCAATCGGCTTAGCTAAATCCAGCCGCTCACCGTCGCACTAATACCTGCCGCGCGTTATCGCCACCGGTGAGTGAAATCAGGCCGGCCACATACACACACACACCACGAGCCGAGAGTTTAATACCGGCCGGCGCCGCAAGCATCGTGAGTCGTTTGTCAGCGTAACTGGCAAAATTCCATTAGAGGCGGCGCGCGGCGGTCGGCGCAGCAACATTTTACAGTCCGCCCGCGGCGCGCAGAGCAACAGTGACAGGGTCTGGGTGGGCCCGGCGTGTGGCAGTGGGCACTTCTGGCACGGCGCTCGCTGCCGCGCTGTCACCGTAAACAAGGCGCGCACCGCGGACCGCGGAACGGCGCAGTTCTGCCGCGAAATGCCGCGCGAGCGGGTGGACGCGGCGAGCTGCGGCTGCGGCCGCCTGCCTGACAGATTGACCTAACCTTAATGAGTCGCTGAACGGCGTCCAGACCGAGGCCCGCGGCCAGATGGGTCACTGGAAAATTAGCGGGTCGATGGCGGCCAAACCGCTAGCGGCCTTCCACAGCTACGTTGGGAAACGCGGTACGGTTTGATTATCACGGCCGCTCACGCCACCGCTGAATAATACACCAGTAATACACCGTGTTCATGGAGAAATTTTGCTATTTTAAAATTACTATATCATTTCAATAACAATGAATGAGGAAGGTGTGTGACTCTCTGCATATACGAGAGGCATTGAGTAAGTAATGCAAAACTTTTTTTCTGGGGGACTTCCGATTGAAAAAAAATGCGGACTTTATTGTGGAACACCATAGAGTATTCCCGCTTCAGCCCTGTAGTTTTATATAGTTTTGATAGGTGGCGGCACTATATTTACCCTTCAAAATGGTGTCTGTAACGTAGTTGTATTCCAAGCATTGTCCGCCCCCGGTAGCTGAGTTGTCAGCGCGACAGAATGTCAATACTAAGGGCCCGGGTTCGATACCCGGCTGCGTCGGAGATTTTCTCCGGTCAGCGACTAGCTGTTGTGTTGTCCCAATCATCATCATTTCAGCCCCATCGATGCGCAAGTCGCCGAAGTGGCGTCAAATCGAAAGACTTGCACTCGGCGAAGTCTACCCGACGGGTGGCTCTAGTTACACGACATTCCAGGCATTGAGTTTCCTTTGGCGGAAAAGCAGAACATCGAAGGTATTTCCAGGCACTTGAAGTACGGCTGCAGAGACCTGGCAGTGAACAGAAACCCAAAAAGTCGTTGGGCGAGGCATCTGTCAGCACCGCAACAACGTCGTGCGAACCAGTCCCCTGTGACGCCTGCAATGGAGGAACGTGTCGACACTCTCATCCGAGGTGATCGATGGATCACAGTCAAACACCTTGCTGCTCACCTGTCACGTCTCTGTTGATAGTGTTGGCGAGGTGGGTCTTGATAATTTTTTTTTTCGAACATCGTCACTGGCAACGAAACGTCGGTTCATCACCTCGGAACGCCAACAAAACGGGAATCCATGGAATGGCACCATACCACGTGCCTTCCGAAGAAAAACGGAAAAGTCGTACTCCAAGCCGGTGAAGTTATAGTGACGGTCTTTTGCGACTATCAAGTGGTTATCCTGTTTGATCCCCTATCTCATGATGCAACGACAAACTCAGAAGTGTATTGTTCTACCTTCAGGAAATGGAAGAAGCGACTGCAGTCTGTTCGTAGCCACAAAAAAGCAAACAATGTTCTCCTTCCAAATGACAAGACAAGGCATCACATTAGCCTGCACACCCAAGACGAGCTCACAAAACTTCTTTGGAGTTTTCGAATCTCGCACCTTCCATTTGCTTGGCCCAATGAACGATGCACTCCACGGGAAGCAGTATATAAATGATGGGCAGCTTATAGATGCAGCAAGAATTTGATTCCGACTTTGACGAGTAGAGTGGTACTATGAGGGTTCAAAATGGTTCAAATGGCTCTGAGCACTATGGGACTCAACATCTTAGGTCATAAGTCCCCTAGAACTTAGAACTACTTAAATCTAACTAACCTAAGGACATCACACACACCCATGCCCGAGGCAGGATTCGAACCTGCGACCGTAGCAGTCCCGCGGTTCCGGACTGCAGCGCCAGAACCGCTAGAACACCGCGGCCGGCGTACTATGAGGGCATACGGTCACTGTCAGTAAGGTAGCGTAAGGTCGTTGCTTGAATGGATATAATGCTGAAAAAAGGGTTTTGTAGCCCGAACAATGGGGAATAATATGGTGTATTGGAATCCTGAATGAGACCAACCTGCTTTCAGAAAAAAATGTGTTGCACAACATATCGAACGCCGCTCGTATAAACATTACACATGTAGAAGTACCTGAACACCTGTATAGTGTCCAGCGAAGGACTCCATGATTTCAAGACGAAATATCTCGAAAACTATGATCGATAGACGAGTGCAACGAACGGTATGTTTATTCTGAAAGCTGTAAGAATTTTATACAGAAGTTTCGAAGTTGTCCGAAAAGCTACGAACATATGGCGCTGTAATCCCATTACGTAGTGTCCATTAATAGCAGGCTGAAGCTCAGAGCTATCAGTTCCACCACTGAAACTTGGAAAGTGGTTAGCGAAGAGAAAGGAGAGTTGAAATCATGTAGTCCACTGAACGACGTGTTTTTTGGAACTGAAATATCACAGGCTAGAACACAGTCCTACGGCTAAAATGAGCAGTTTTCAAACAAGATTTAACGTTTCAAAAGGACCCGATGCGTAAAGTGTTCGCAAGTTCTCCGCCAAATTTCAACCGACAGTCAGCGTGGCTGATGATCTAGCGGGGAATGTTGGCGGCAGGCTAACTGTAGTTAGTCCTCAAAATGTTTCCACCTTTTCCGGGACTATTCAGCATAACGCAAGGAAATCCGTCCTAAGAATTGCAACATAGATTGGTTTGAAGCGCTCCAGCATGCATAAAATTTTGAGATAGAGCCTACACACGTTTCCATTCAAAATCTAAAGCCACCAGGCCATACCTGCACGAGCTGTGTGACAGAGGGCTGACTTTCCGAACCACATTCTCGTAAAGATTAATAATGAAGAATTTGATGTTAGTAGCACCTGCATCACAGAAGAAGCACACTTCTACCTGGATAGAGTCGTGAACAAAACAAAAAAAACTGGCAATTTTGTGGCTCCGAAAATCTCCATTTGTATGAAGCGAAACCACTGTATTCTTCTAAATTTACTGTTTGAGCTACGGTATGCAGCAGGAGCATTACTGGCCCTTTTTTTCATGCCAGAAATGATCACTAATGAACGTAGCGCTGCAATGTTGAAACCGTTTGTCGCCACACAGCTAGCGTTGGAGAATCAACAAAGCACTGTATGGTTCATGCAAGATGGGCCAGACCACATTACACTGAACAGTTGTTTTGCTTTCTTAATGAACACTTTGGGAGCATAGGCACTGCGTTGGATTATTGCAACTTTACTGGCGTTGGGATGGATTGGCCCCAATACTTGCCTGATATAACTGTTTGTGATGTCTTTTTATGTGGCACATTAAAATACATTCATTACCGGAACTATCCCACCACAATGGACGACATTGAATCGGCGATCTGTGTGGGATATGAAACACTTCCGTTGAGATATAACAAGATGTGATGGAAAATTTCATTATCCTTTTGGGCCACCTCCGTACTGCAATTGGTGGAAATTTCGAAAACATTGTGATGCGATAGCAAAGACTGCATGCAGAGGTCGAATTTGATTACACGCGCTGATAATGTTCGAGCTGCGTAGCGTACAGCGCCATTTGTTAATAGATTTTCGAACAATTTCGAAACTTCTGTATGACTTCAGTATAAAATTCTTACAGCTTGCGTAGTTAACATATGTTTTGTTGATCTAGTCTATAGATCTTAGTCTTAGAGATACTTAATTTTGAAATCAGGGACTCCTTCGCTGGACACCCTATATTAGTAGACACTAATATGAGGTGTGACCTCCATTCGCCTTAATGACGGCCTGAACTCCACTGGAGACACTTTCAATGACTTGTCTAATTGTCTGTGGACAAATTAAAGCCCTTTCTCCTTCAAGGTCCGAAGACAGAGAATGTAGTGATGCTGAACACTGCAATCTAGAGCGAGGCCGACGTTCTAAGTCATCTCTAGGGTGCTCCATTGGGTTCAAGTCGAGATTGTGCTTCAAAAATGTTACTGGCAGCAAACCATTGTCTCAGAGCTGCTGCTTTGTGACAGGGTGCACTGTCAAGCTAAGATACTCGATCATCGCCTCTGAACAATTTTTCTACTATGCGCAGCACACGAAGCTGTGAAATATGTTCGGCCGCGCGGGATTAGCCGAGCGGTCTGAGGCGCTGCAGTCAGGGACTGTGCGACTGGTTCCGGCGGAGGTTCAAGTCCTCCCTCGGGCATGGGTGTGTGTGTTTGTCCTTAGGATAATTTAGGTTATGTAGTGTGTAAGCTTAGGGACTGTTAAGTCCCATAAGATTTCACACACATTTGAACATTTTTGAAATATCTTCATATACTGTATGAATGCTTGTTTCGCGGCGATATGAATTAATAAAATTTTCTCGGGCTTCCAGCCGTGTCATGTGATTAAAATCCCACGAACTTTCGACCGAACTATCCTCGATCACCGCCAGGAGGTAAGACTGACTGCTGTACCACCGTGGCCGCGTCGTTATATACCCGCACTGCTGGCTGTGACGTCACTAGTGGTCTCTTCCTCGCCATATATGGTAATGTTTTCATCCCGCGTCCGTCGCGCCCGTTTTAACCTAGCGATGGCCGGGTCCCAGGCTGTGTTGAGCTACAAACCGCCGTCCTTGTTGATGGTGTTTTCAGAGGTTTTTATTTCAATAGCTTCTTTTATGACGCTATCCCAAAATCCCTTCGTCCTCATAACGACAGGTGTTTCGTCGAATAGAATTCGATTGCCATTTTCTAAGGCGTGTTCTGCCACGGCTGATTTTTCTGAATAGCGTAGGCGTAAGCACCTCTCGTGTTCCATCCGGCGTTGCTCCACAGTGCATACTGTTTGGCCGACGTAGTAACAGCTACACTGACATGGTATCTTGTACACTCCAGACGTTCTAAGCCCTAGATAGTCCTTCACAGGCCTCATGAGCTGTCGGATTTTTAATGGGGGCCTGAACACCGATGGAATGTTGTATCTCTTCAGGAGCCGGCTAATCTTTCCATACACTGTACCACAGAAAGGTAAAAACACAAGTTTAGTGCTTTCTTCTTCGGAGGTGTTCTCTACTCTGTTGGTGTGTTTCTTGCGTGTCACACCAGATATAGGCTGTGACACCTGTCCGTAGCTGTACCCGTTTTCCCGGAAGACTTTTCGGAGGTGTCTAAGTTCTAGTGGCAGACTTTCAGCGTCTGAGACGACTTTAGTACGATGGACGAGAGTGTTCAGAACGCCACGTTTTTGTGCTGGATGGTGGTGGCTGAGAGCGTGCAGATACCGATCTGTGTGGCTGTTTCCTGTAGACACTGTGGAGGTACTCCGTCGAACGAGGATATCAAGAAAGGGCAATGCACGATCTGTCTCGACGTCCATCGTAAACTTGATGTGGCCGTGAATGTTGTTCAGGTGTTCTCCCAGTTTTTCACGACCATGGGACCAGACGATACAAGTGTCATCGCCGTAACGATAAAAACAACTTGGTTTAGCTGGAGCCGTGTCCAAGGCGATGTCTTCAAATTTTTCGATAAATAGGTTGGCTATGGATGAAGCTAATGGGCTTCCCATAACAGCGCCGTCCGACTGGTCGAAATACTGACCGCCATGTACGAAATACGACGATGTCAAAGTGTGCTACAACAGCCCCAAAACTGTGCTATCA
This sequence comes from Schistocerca cancellata, assembly GCF_023864275.1. Classification (NCBI taxonomy): domain Eukaryota; kingdom Metazoa; phylum Arthropoda; class Insecta; order Orthoptera; family Acrididae; genus Schistocerca; species Schistocerca cancellata. Next base: position 353,920,647 of record NC_064630.1, on the reverse strand, counting down.
AATAACTGGAAGAGGAGATTTATACAGTCTTTGACCGAAACACGTGTAAACAGGGAGACCACATCATATCTCCTTGACTAAGACGCAGTAGTTTAATTATGTTGATAAAGTCGTAGGTGTTCTTGATGTGATGCACACAACGAGCCACATGCGGTGCAAGCAGGCTGGCCAGGTGTTTTGCCAATGTTTAAGTGGCTGACCAAATGGTGTTCACAATGGGACGAAGAGAAGAATCTGGTTTGTGGATTTTTGGTAGCCCATAATGCGTAGGTGGTCTCGGCGCCTGAGGGAGGATATTCTTAATAACGCCCTCTTCCAGTGTTGACTGTTTTAGAAGCTCTGATGTCTTCCTCATTGTATCCTCTTCAAGAATCAACTGAATTTCGGCGTCGTAGTCAACTTTTTCAAAATGACGGAAGCATTGCCCCTGTCAGCTGGCAGAACCACGACGAGGGGGTCGTTGCGGAGTGCGTCAAGACCATTGCGTTCAGCCCTAGTCAAGTTAGACCTCGGTGGTTTAGATTTTGAAGTGATACGACACGTTTCGCGACGAATTTCGTTTACACTCTCACTAGGCATCTTGCGGATTGCTTGTTCAAACCCACTTATAATATCACAGACAGGGATCCTCCGAGGCGCAGGTGCGAAGTTAAGACCTTTCTTAAGCGCGGAAGTGGCATCAGCGTCGATCTCTTTCTCCGTCATGTTGATGACAGGTCGTTCTGTTGATTTTCGTTCTGTACCGTGTTGTTGTTGAGATAGCCGCGTGAAATTCCCTTTCTGTTTCTCTGTGAGATGAAAACATTATCATATATGGCGAGGAAGAGAGCGCTAGTGACGTCACAGCCAGCAGTGCGGCTATATTACTGAATCATACAATCATAACGAGAGCACACTCCATTTATAAAGAAAGGTACAACATTGGCTTGTCAAATAGATAAAACAACCTTTCCTGATGGGACATAGCTATAATGCCTCCATGGGCGAACTCGTCTTCACTCCGGAGCACACTGTTGCTATGTACTTTTTAGTTATTCTGTTATCTGTATCTGAAAACCCAATGCGTCGTCTGTGTTTTACATATGGGGTGTCCTCTCGTATGTTTGTTCTAGTCATGTCCAGTAACATTATTTTCAGCAGATCTGAAGATGACAGCTAGACCAGTCAGAACCAGTCACTGAGCAAATAAAATATTTCAGCAAGCAATCTTGATTGCAAAAATTCTTATTTGTCACTAAACATAAAATTATTCCAATAATATACTTTTACTATCAGAACTATTAAACCTTGTAATGATGTGTACAAGAGTGACATTGCTGCTCACTCGGAATTCTAATGGAACTCTGCTATGACTCCTTCACTTTTACTATCCACCATTACCCCAGACTTCCCAAGACAGACCGACACAGTCAGTCCATCTTTCTTGCCACCACAAAAATATGTTACCATCGTGCACCAATAGTCATCAGGCAAAGGCAACCGCAAATATTCTTATTCGCTGTCAGATAGAGGAAACTGGTTCCATCTAGCCACAACTTGAGAACTAGTGCTGACTGAGGTGCATTGCAGTATCTCTTTGCGTGGAAACCTGAGATACGCCTGTTTCTAAAGATTACTTACTGTATTTGTCCCTCCCACTACCAGAGACGTTAATGGATTGTTTCAGCTCAGTACCATAGTTAGATTTTCGTTATGTTACACTTCCGTTTACTAGTAGCACTTCAGTTACATACTCACAGATTACTGTTCTATTGATTTCAATGAATTGCATTTGCTGGCAATTCGATCGCTGCACATAATGTTATTTTATTTACAATGTTACGTTTAATTGTTTGTGCAACAGAAGAATCTGCATAAATAAGTTGAGTAATCCTGCATTGTTTCAGTTCATTAGAAATTCCTGTAGTTATCTGAAATTTTCTTTCACTTCTAATAAATTGAACCCTGCTGTTTATGAAGGACGTTATTTTGCACTGGGATCTGCTGAATCCGGGGGTCATAGAGTCTCGACGCGTCTATTAGAGTCTACGGGGTTGCCTGCACAGCAGGCGTATGTGGCGGGACTACACAGAGAGGGCGCCCGTCTTTTCCGCACCATTATGCTGCGCCGGTCACGTAGAGGTTGGGGGAGGGGGGGGGCTGATAGAGTGTTGCTCAATATCCTACCGTCTCTGGGTAATTAGGGGGCTATACATCCGATGACAGCAGAGCTAAGCTGAGAGTCATCTGTGTTTCGAATGAAGAGTCATCAGCCCTACTTCTGGTGCCGATGTCCAACCAGCTAGTACAATGTATATTTGGTGGTTGTCGTTCGCCCACCAGTTCCATCAATTAACGAACAAAATGAGAAATTCTAAGAAGTGTAAGTTAATCGGATTAGAATTTCAATAGAAAGCGATTACTATCCAAGCATTGTGTCTAATGTAGGAACTCTTCAGAAGAGAGTTAAGTGGTGCATGTACTTTATTCAGTAATAAATGTTGCAAACTTTTATGTAGAATTGATATAATATTTTATGCGTTCAGTATCGCGTACAGTCCAGTCTCAACTACCACCTTGGAAACATTTGACAGGGTCGTGTAAGATTGCCATAGTATTAATACGTACTTGTGTTACGGGAGTAACAAACCTATGTTTATATGTAAAGTACCTTTCACAATGAATATAAATGGCAGGATGTTTCAAAACCATCCATTTTATTTCATAAGATAACATTTTCTACGAGGGTGAGTTAAATGAAAACCTTAAATTTGTAGTAACAAATTGAAATTTTGCGCCGTCATCCTATAAGTTGGCAAGAGTGCTAGAAACAGCGTGCAGAATGGCCTGTAGGTGGCAGCATAGTGCAGATGCACACATACTGTTGCAGTATCAGTATAAAGATGGTCGCCCCACTTGCGACTTGCACCAGGTAAGAACAGCGTTCTGTTATTCGGTTTTTGCGTAGTGAAGGTGTGAAACCTATTGAAATTCATTGACGAATGAAGGTTCAGTACGGTAATGCATGTTTGTCACAGCAGCAAGTCTACGAATGGAGTACGAAGTTCGCAAATGGTGTGACTTCAGTAGAAGATGCCCCTCGTACAGGTCAGGCACAACGAGTTGTGACTCCACAGAACATTGCAACAGTTGAAGCCATAGTGAAGGAAAACACTGAATGACATTGCAGCATGTTTGCAGATTAGTAATGGGTCAGCACACCATATTGTGCATGATGTGCTCCATTTTCAGATAGTGTCTGCAAGATGAGTGCCACGGCAGCTGACTCTTGAAATCAGATAACGACGTGTTGATGCTTGTGAAGAACTTCATCGGCGCTTTGAACGAGAAGGTGATGGCTTCCTTGCAAGAATCGTTACTGGGGACGAAACATGGGTTCACTTCCACCGACCGGAAACGAAGAGAGCGAGCAAGGAATGGCGCCATTCCTCATCACCAAAACCAAAGAAGTTTCGAACAGAACCATCAGCAGGGAAGGTTATGCTGGCTCTCTTTTGGGACGAAAAAGGCGTCATTTTGGAGCATTACATGCTTAGAAGGACCACTGTCACCTGTGCATCATACACTGATCTCCTAAAAAATCATCTGCGGGCTGCAATCAAATCAAAGCGACGTGGATTTCTGTCAGCAGGTGTCGTTTTGCAACATGACAATGCAAGGCTCCACACTGCCCGTTGTAATGGATCTGGGAGATGTTATTTTTTTACTGTATTTGTCGATATCAAATTGTAAATGTTTTCTTATATTTTTTGTCAGAATTTATTGTAATTTGCCTTAGTATATGTTTTTGAGAGTGAAAGCATATTGATTACTATTAGTAAATGTGGTGAAGAATAGCAAAGAGACTGATTGCAAGTGGAAACTTGTGTGTTGTGTAAAACATCTTTGACGCTGGAGTCGTCTTTGACTATAGTCAGTCGGCAGTTAACTCTTGGTGTGTGTTGACGGTAGAACAATGTGAAGGTCGCCGTCATACATAATTTTGATTTAATGTTACTTTTTTATATATAAACTATAAGAAGAAATGGTATTTGAAACACCAAAATGAGGGAAACACGTTGAACCACGTCAGTTCTGCAGCCGACAAAGATGCATTGTGGAATCATACTTAGACAACTGAAGCCAAGACTAATATCGCCGTGTAAACGTCTAACGGAAAAGGTACTGTGACGAAATATGGCAAATTTAAGTAAATAAAAAAATAGTGAGCATATTTTCAACTTGCGTCGTAGTCGGGAAACAATATTTCAACTGTGGACTGTAGCCGGGATGCCGTATTTCAATTGGGGGCTCAGCCGGGATATTGTGTTCACGAGATCTTCAACAGTGCTACGAGGAAGAAAATTTTTGTGTGTTAATACCAGTTTCTTCAGAATGTGTGCTCCAGTATTTGTGTTCATCGGGAAGTAAAAGTTTTGGAGAAGAAATGTTTCGGCAAGAAATATAATTTTCGACAGAAGAAAATACTTCAAGAATTTAGGTCAACAATCACATGGATGGAAAACGTGGATTTGCAACGGTAGAAGAGTGTTCCAGATAAGTCACGAAACCATCGTATTTTGTTAAAACAATCTTTTTATCTTGTTTTGTATTGTTGTGTATAAATTTTTGTTCTTCACAATGACTTACGAGATTTTCGAGAGTATTGTGCCTAAAGTAGAAAGTAGTAATTTAATAGACTTCGAAAATCAGGAAAGGTCAAATGAAACAGAAAGAACCGATTAATTTGATTTAAAAAGTTTTCTTGTAAATTTCACGAAAGAAATTAAGCCATCAGTTGACGACAATAAGACTTACTGGGATGAAAAAATTGATAACATTTTGTCGCAAGCCCAAGCAGTCAATACCCAAGTGGGTGATTTTTCGAACAGAGTTGGCAGTGTTGAGGAAAAAATTGAATCTGTGGAAGCAAAAGTAAATGAAATTGATGCTAAATTGAGCGGTGAAATTAATACTGTAAAATATGAGTTACTGGCAGATAGGGAAAGAAATTTAATTGATTTTAATGAGATAAAAGGAGAAATTAAAAATTTGGATGAGAATACAAAAGTTTTAGTAAAAAATGTAGAACAAAAAACTGACAATCGTTTGGTTACTTTAGAAAAAAAGGTTGAGTGCAATGATTTAGAAAACAAAAAATCTGTCAAAGAACTTAGCGAAAAAATTGAAAGTTTTGACATTGAATTTCAAAGCAAAAATCACAATGTCAACACATGCAATCTTGTATCTAATTCTCCAGTGAAGCACTTTTTGGTAGATGGACCCCTACATCATGTGGATTTTATACAGTATTGTAAGGATTGTTTTTTACCTCACTTACCAGATGATATGAAAATTAAATTTATGAAAAAATTCTTGGAAGGGGAAGCTTTGACTTGGGCAAACCAGATTGTAACTGTGGGGATGACCTTTTCAGAATTTGAATCAAAATTTCTGGAAAATTCTTGGGATGATCTTAAACAAACTAGAATCAAAAGTGAATTTTTGAATGGGAGAAACTATAGAGAATCAGATGGGAGCATGAAACAATTTTGCAAAAGTGAACTTCAAAAACTTATTCATTTAACAAAACCTTTGGATGACTTGATCAAAATTGATACCTTAAAGAGAAGATTGCCATCAGCAATGCAGTTGAGTTTAGTTCATTGTCCTGATAGTAATGTAGAGCAGTTTCTCAATTATGTTGAAAAGTTGGATAGGGTAACAACAAGAACACACAGTGGGTTTACTCAGAAAGGTAATGGTCAAAATTGGGGAAATGATAACTTTCAAAAAAGGGAACAAAACAATCATCATGGTGTCAATCAAAATTCAGGGGGATATAACAATTTTCAGAAGAAGGACCATAATTTTTATCCAAAACAAGAACAACATTTTCGCGGAAATAATGAACAAAATAGAGAACACTTTAGGGATTAAAATCACAGAAATTTTGATAGAGATCAGTACAATAGAAACTACCAACAATCAGGTAATGTTTGGCATAGGAATGGGAACAGAAATGTTGATCAGGGGCATAGGCAGAACCACAATCAGCAGTTCAAGCAGGAACAAGTTGTAATTCAGGAAACAAAAAACGAGTAGACGCCCCCTTGAAGGTCCGCAAGGTTGAGGCAGAAGGTGAGCATGGTGAAAGGACCAACGGATGTGACTATCATAAACCCAAACATGACAGTTCCAAATCTAAGCTATCACATGAGGTCATTAGTTGTTACTTATTGAAGAAATTTCAAGAGGAAAATAATGATATTGATAAAGATAAAATTTTCAGTACACAAGAACATACAGTAGATAAAAGTAATTGTGATTCATTTAATTTAACAGAGTTTTACACTTGGGCAGAAAAGAACAACACTTTGTCAGATGATGTAATTTGTAGTAGTTCAGAGACGTGTGTGAATGAAAGAGAGAATGCATGCTGTGGGAATGAAAATATTGGTGAAAGGGATCTGGTAACTTTAGAAAGGGGAAATTATATTTTGGGGAATAATTTGAATGTGTATGACCTGAATATGTGTAATGATAATGATGTTGTTGATAAAGTTTGTAATGATGGTAATGGTATTGATGATGATGTTGAGGAAATGTATTTCATTAATTTAAATAGGGAGTTGGGTATACACATGGTTGAAAATGGATTAAATAGTGAGAATATTATAGAAATTCCCAGGGATGTTACCAGGATGAATAAGGCTCACAAGCAGGGTGTATGTGAAAGTGTGAATTTTGATGTTGTTGGTAAAGAATCTGACTACACAGATAACGATGACACATGTATAACTTCTAGCCTAAGTGAAACTTTTACAGATACTAATGATACACACACATTTCTTATGAATCTATGGCTGAACAGTGAAACTATTTCTTTTGACAAGAACTTCAGAAAGATACTTATTAATGTATGTGAAACTGTATGTCCTGAGTGGTGGAAAAAGATGAGATATTTTATTTTTGAAAAGCTGAAAGATAAGTACTTCAATAGTATACAATGTGATTTGGATGCAAATTCTTGGCTATGATAATAGAGAGTACTAATGACAATTTTGTATCTTGTGCAAATTTTATAACTTTGACAAATAATACATGTAGTGACATACCGTATGATTCTGATAAGTATAGGTTTCGGGAAATTGAAAGTGATTTATTACATGAGGATACAGGTTCTGAGAAAAGTGATCAATTTTGCAGTCCTTATATAAAAGTTGATATTGGGTCATGGATTGGTAAATGTTTAATTGATACAGGAAGTGAGATCTTGGGAATATCTGAAAGGTTAAGCAAGAAATTGAAAGTGGGGAAAGATTTTGTTGATATGCCAGTTGTTGGGGTAAAGATAAAAGGTGCTACTGGGAAAAGCAGTAAATTGGTAAAAAGCCAGGCTTTAGTGACATTTTTAATTGAAGGCAAGTTGTTCACACATGGATTTTTGTAATTCAGGAATTTAATGAGGATTTTCTTTTGGGTATGAATTGGATAGTAAAAGTAAATACAGCATTTGATTGGGTTCAAAGAAAACTTTTGATAGAAACTAGTGAAAGGGAATACATTCAGACAAATTTTGTGAACACACTTAGTGATCAGAGCAATGGAAATTTTGACAGTATCAGTTTACTAAAACAAAATAGATTGGAGAATATTGAAACTCATAGATTTGATACTGATGAAGTTGAATTTGGGAATTTAGTAAATTTGAAAATTTCAGAAACACAAAATTTATCTGTGGAGCAAAAACAACAGTTAGAAAATCTGCTGTGGGAATACAGTGACGATTTCAGTTACATACCTGGTAGGGTAAAGGGTTATCAGTGTGAGCTTCAGGTAAAACCTCATGAACCATTTTTCATAAAACCATACAGTATTGCAATATCAAAAAGACCTGCTGTTGAGAAAGAGCTGAAAAAGATGGAAGGACATAATATCATAGAAAGGAGTATCAGTGCATATAATAATCCTCTAGTAGTAGTTTCGAAAAAAGATGGTGGAGTAAAACTATATAAACAGTAATCATAATTTCAAAATTTAAATAACCTATTATCATCTAAAACAAAAGTCCTCCACTGGAATATGCTTGTTAGAACAAAACTACCTGTACAACCAAGTATGTATATTTGCATGTATAAATTAATAATTTGAAGTCACATGTTAATTGAAACTGATGAAAAAACACTGTTGTAACAAAGAATGAGAGAAAGATTTTTTTTACTTCTTTTCAAAAAAAAGGCCTCCATAGTGAGCATTTCTGAATATTTCTAATTTTTGGAAGCTAAGTCTTCCCTGTGGGTGAAGGTATGCATGTGAGGACATGCATGCAAAGGTATAAGTTTCAAAACCAATTTTAGATAAAGCCTCATGATATATGAGCAATTTATTGTTGTTTATACTGATGATGTGGGGAGCGAAAATACTCTTCACAAGAATGTGACTTGTAGTAATATTGTAGTAGAGAGGCAAGTGTACATAAACAATTGCAAAAAATTAAGATAATACTGATGTATCTTTAGCTGTACTAAAAGAAGAAAATCATAAGTAAAAAAATAAATTAAAAAAATATAAAATTAAAAAAAAATCAAAAGTAAAAAATATATATATAAAAAAACACTACACTATATATGTCCAGTATCATTTTTACTGTACAATATGTAAGCATAATGAAATTAACATTGATATAAGAAAATTTAAATCTTATTCTAGGAAATGAGTTTTACCTTTCTATTATTTTCAATCTGTATGCTGTATGTTAGAATATTTCTCATGTATGTTTTATACCATGTATATTTGTCATGTCAAATAATTTCTTTACTTGAATTTTTTGTGTATGAGATTGATGGGGAAGGATCATTGCAACAACAGCCAGTAACAAGTCCACAGATTCAAAGAGTCCAAATTTGGAAGAGGTTATCAGACTGCATCATTAATGTACTAATTGTGTAATACAGATCCATTACTGAGTGTGGTCGGGATTTTGTTGTATATGTCCATAACAACAAAAGCCCCGGGGAGCAGTTGTAATGGATCTGGGAGATGTTATTTTTTTACTGTCTTTGTCGATACCAAATTGTAAATGTTTTCTTATACTTTTTGTCAGCATTTATTGTAATTTGCCTTAGTATATGTTAATTTACTTATGTTTTTGAGAGTGAAAGCATATTGATTACTATTAGTAAATGTGTTGAAGAATAGCAAAGAGACTGATTACAAGTGGAAACTTGTGTGTTGTGTAAAACATCTTTGACGCTGGAGTCGTCTTTGACTATAGTCAGTCGGCAGTTAACTCTTGGTGTGTGTTGACGGTAGAACAATGTGAAGGTCGCCGTCATACATAATTTTGATTTAATGTAACTTTTTTTTTATATAAACTATAAGAAGAAACAGTATTTGAAACACCAAAATGAGGGAAACACGTTGAGCCACGTCAATTCTGCAGCCGACAAAGATGCATTGTGGAATCATACTTAGACAACTGAAGCCAAGACTAATATCGCCGTGTAAACGTCTAACGGAAAAGGTACTGTGACGAAATATGGCAAATTTAAGTAAATAAAAAAATAGTGAGCATATTTTCAACTTGCGTCGTAGCCGGGAAACAATATTTCAACTGTGGACTGTAGCCGGGATGCCGTATTTCACCGTACACAGTTGCAACAATCACAGACCTGCATTTTGAGTGTTCTTCTCATCCACCATACTCACCAGACCTTGCCCCCAAGTAATTTCCATATGTTTGGACCACTCAAAGATGCAATGGGAGGAAAGAAGTTCCGTTCTGTAGAAGAGGTACGCCACACGGTGCATGAGTGGTTGCGCGGACTACCAAAAGAATTTTTTTCTAAAGGAATTTATGCACTGGAGGACTTGCATTGAGCGTGGGGGAGATTATGTTGAAAAGTGATACAGCTTTGTACCACTTCTCCATAATAAATAATATTTAACAAAATATTTAATGTTTTCATTTGACTCACCCTCGTATATGAAGGAAGATACAGACTTGGAGTAAATTTCAGCTTGCGCATCGAAACTAAAGGTGTATGTTGATATAAGCTGCAAGTTCTCACGTGGTTGTCAGTTTTCAGTAACCGTCTCCGTGGGTAAATGGCGATAACGCAGCGGTGGGAGATGTTTTTCGTTTCAATTGCTGCAATTCGGTTAGATGTGGGCCGTTTGATTTTCGTCGAGAGTACGACACTGCACATTTTACCGCTCAAAACAATCTACGATGTCACATGAAGTATCAAGATGCTGCTTCTTTGGTTATGGAGAAATCCACATGTCAGATGCATGTGCTCGTTCAAGACTTGGTACGCATTTCACAGAGTCCTGCACGTAGTGAAGAGACGTACACTCGTCTACTGGAGAATACCCATTTCTCGTTTGGCTGTCTAGAGTGTTCGGCGGCGACATTTGCACTCAGTCACAATTCAGATGAAAGATAGGCGCCTGATACTATACACCTTACACTTTCAGAAAGCCTACAATACTTCGCTTCCGGCCGCTCCAGGACGACTATACTTCATAGCTCTGATGATGGACTCCTCTCTGTCCTATTTCGATCCTCACTTGACAAAATGCATCACTCTTCTGCCACGTCATTAGATAATCCAAAGCTATGTTTGTGGAGAAGTGGAAGACTGTAACATGTCCTACTCTTTTACCAGACTGACAGGCAACATCCATTGGTTACAAGCTGCTTTCCAAGCAAGTGATACAACAGCACCAGTGAAAGCTTTGTTTATGACCATCCTTCCTCTACCATGTTTACTCTAAACTTTCCATCGATGTTTCAGAATAGTCATGTGGCTTGTCACGTGACACAGAAACACTCCAAAGTGTCTTACGCCTTCATTGTGTATCGTACACTATAAGATAAAAAGTAGATGTGTAATGAGATGGGGCTTTACAGTTGTCAAATAATTGCGAAATTTCATTGTAGATGACCATCAGCTGTTTATTTTTATGCTCATTGCTACAGATTTCGATCAGTAGAGCATTATGAAGCCGGAGCAAAACGTAACCAGCTAGTCACTACAATATTTGAACGTGAAGAACTTTGATGTAGATAGAAAGCTATGTTTTTCTACCTACATCGAAGCTGTTCACGTCAAATGTTGTAGTGACAAGATGGTTAAGTTTTGTTTCGGCTCGATAATGGTCTACTGATTGAAATAGATGGCAGTGAGCATAAAAATAGACAGCTGATGGTCATCTACAATGAAGTTTCACAAATAAAGAGTATCCAGACACCAGTATGTGATGTGAACTGACCACTAGAGGTCCCGCAAGTATAGAAGCAGTCGGGGAATTCTGTGTTGTAAAGAGAGCAGCAGTAACAGCTGAACTGGTCAGTCAGGAGAGCTCGTTTCTTCGAACGTGGACTAGTCAATGGATGTCACCGGAGCAACAAATCTATCAGGCATATTTGAACCTTTGTAGAGTTGCGCAAGTTGACCATTACTAATTATTTTCAAAAGATCCTTAGATGACAGATAGACCTGTAAAAACTGGTCATTGAGAGACTAAAAATACTTCACCACGTGATCTTGGATGCAAAAATTCTTATTTCTCACTATAGATCAAAAAACGCCCAACAACACGTAAGTTACCTCAATTACCCATGTTGCGACACCTTATACATTTTGTTCATATTCAATACTCTAATTAGTACCACCCAAGCCTGTTCACTAAATGAATGGGTAACTACGATATTCGCCTCATAATTCGCATTAAATCCACAGTGTTGCCTACGATCAGGCCAAGAACTGTATTTAGATGTTTTGTGAGCAGCAGTATTTTTGCATTTCGGACCAGCAGACCAGATGAAAGCGAAAAGGCAGACGCCTACAAATCCGCAGCGTTTCGCATGGTCATGAAACTGTTAAACTGTTCAATTAAACGTGTGGTACTGAGTAAGCCACCTCCTCCCCCCCGCCCCCCTCCGCCCCACCGCCCCCCCCTCCCCCCTCCCTGCGCTTCACAACGTGAGACTCACCATGAATCCCAGCAGGCCGTGATGACGCAGGAGCTTAAAACACTCATGCTGAGGCAAGATGCCCTGGAGGAATTTCTTCTTTTTCTTTAAGGAAACGGTGGTTGGAAATTCTCCATAGCAATCGCAAAATATAGCGTTTGAATAGCTGCTCAGGTATGGAGCTAGAAAGTGAGTTCTTCCGCTGCCCATGTCTCCACCTACAAAATAAACAAAAGCCTCACTCCTGCCGATGCTCTTCCAAAACTAGGAAATTTCATTGGAGCGGTAGTCGCATTCTCTGGTAAACTTGGCCAGAGATCATTACTTTCGTTGGCGGATCACTTGGAGCGTTTGCAAAACTGCAGACAGAAGTCGAGATTTTAGAGAAAGAGCCACTCTCTGCCTTCCGCCTCCTCAAGCGACAGTCTCGCAGCGCTTCTCAGCCGCACGCAGGTAGATGGGACCAGTACACTGTTAACAGCCGCTTACAGCCGCTGAGCACATCCCGGCCACTGAAAGTTTATTTGGTGAGATTCGTACAGCAATCTTCAACTTTTGTAGTCCTGTCTTCCTCAGTTGCGTGTAATATTACGGTATATTGATAATTTTTACTTATAGATACACGAACAGACCACAGATACTTCAACAGTTACACTCGAAAATTTGGCAATAACATTCGATCTTTGGCAAAAACATTTGACAATCGGCAACAGAAACCAAAACGATGCATTGAAACAAGCGTTCAGGTAATAGTGCTGTAGAATGGGGAAAAAAAAACCGCAAATTGACATTCATAAGAAGAACAACACCAAAAATGCAACAGGAGCGTAATATGTAACAAATTGTCCACGCAACCTGTAAGTACAGTTCTAAACATTACTACTTAATAGGAAATACCAACCACCAGAACTTTTTATAACCTATAAGCACAGTGACAAAAATGTAAATTAAATAGCTAACATATGTACATATTCCAGGCCATTTATTATGCCTTGCATAAAATAAAGACGAAACGCGTATGTCACTAAAATTGTGTTTTATTCAGTTGCTGTCAGACGGTCCATAAGTAAAAAAAAATTCTCAATATCGTAGAGCAATGTTTCTCCGTGGAATGGTTCAGGGGTCACAAGAATTTGTTATCTTCGCGGAGCTAATCTTTTCATCAATCGATTACCGTAGTTACTTGATTGATTCGCAAGATGGGTTTCGCATATCTGTTCGGTGTTTTCCTTTCTGAATTATCTTTTCAATAGCACTTTCTGTTATGCTCTTCACTTGACCGTAAGCAACTATCTTTACGTCTTCCCAAACAGGTACCAAAATCAGAATTAGACATAATTGTCTCTTATCTTGTATTCATTGTTACTCTGTTAAAGATTTTCTATGTGACTGTGGTTAAGGGAAATAAATAGCTTCTTTTATAAGCTTGTATTTTCATTTAACAGTTAGATGTTTCCCTTCACTGAAACGTTGTGTCGAGTAGTGATTGACCTGTGCCTTTCATACATGATTCTCAGCTTCTAAAGATGGGTCCACTCCTTATTAAATTCAGCTTAAAAATAAGGTATACTTTATACGAATTGTTTCATTATTTTTTAGACGTAAATTTGCATGACTGTATAGGGGGCTTGACACCGTTTTTCGATCACGCACTCTGGAGTACGCACACTTAGTACCACAACCACCCCACCGTACAATATGCAAATTATATAAATTTTATATTTGTTCTGTGAAGTAGTGTCATAGATGTTAACACTTTAAGGTACACGTAAAACGTAACCTCAGTTGCTGTTATGAAATACTTTAATTTCCCCTACCAGTCACATTCATTTAACGCCTCCAGGTGAGGATTGTCTAAGACGCTGCTGAGAGGTTGGGTACACATCAAAATAGTTTCAGCAGCATAAAGCCAGGTGCTATTGAAACTCTTTCCATGTGTACCAAAGCTCTCAGCAACGACCTGCTTCTGCTGCCGATAAATGATTAGAAGAGATTTAACGTTTAAGGTCATCAGTCTCTTGTTCGTCCCGCAAGCCGAAATCTGTACACATCATCTGTCTGGGTCTGGATTTAATTCTATGTACATGTGTGAGAACGTTTTTTAAATGTTAATGTATAGTGTATCTGAGGCGGGGCGTGGGTACCAACCCGATATTTACCTAGTGGGACCTGGAAAACCGCCTGAAAATCACATCCAGGCAAGACGGATCACCAGCTCTAGTCGCTGATTCAAGAAGAGGATTCGATTCGGACCACGCTCGCCTCCCCGAGACCAGAAACGACTCGTTAACGTACTCGGCTGCTGGTTTTGTTCACGGACCTACTAAAAACTAAAGTACTTGTTAAGGGGAGTTCGAACTCCCTATTCCGACAAGGTTAAATTTAGTGACTTGGCTTCCCTGTATTTCAGGAACCACTGTAGCCATTGACATGAAACTTTCACAGAACATTAAACTGTGTGTTCTGAGCCTACTGAACTACAATAATTGCAATTTCAGCCACTGCTTTCGGAAATACAATTTTTTATCTACACGGTTAACATTTTTTGTACTTTTTTGTGCGTTATCCCAAATAATTTCACTTGTACATAACATTATGTTCTTCTTTTAGTTCAGTAGACTCAGGATATGTATGTTATTACTCCCTGAAAATTTTAATACTCTACTCGAAGTGGTTTCTGAGATTTAGGGGAAAATGCAATAGAAAATGTAAATTTTCGGGAACGGCTTCTAAAGTTTCAAAATAGTGTAACTCACTTAATATATGCTTAATTTTGTATTTTTAGTCAATCATATGCACCCTGCACCATAGTGTATATCATCCTCTTGATCTTTTCCCAAGCTGTTTCTTCTTTTCTCCTTTCTGGGCTCCTTAGTGGCCAACTGTATTGCATACTCTGCTTTATGAATGCGAACCTTGACCATCCGTTCAAGTTCTCTGACACAGTTTGCTCCAGGATTAATTTCACCCTACCAATTTTGCCATCATTAAAAGCAATACCAGCATAACTGACCCCCCACTTTAGCGTCTTCATTCCAACAAAAACGTTTTTTGATAAGTGAGTCCATATAAGATTATTGAACGACTCATTGGGATTTTGAGTCTGTCCGTGCAGACACTTCTTCAGTAATTCAGGATTTGCAAGATCTCTGTAAATAGGTTTTATGATATCCATGACTGATGCTGGGATGGAATGTTTATCGTTGCATAAACTGTTTGAGTACTGGGCATTGCGGTAATTGCACCACGAATCACGTCCAGGATGGCAAAGGTAGTGTACTGGTTTTTCATCAGTTGACAGTCTGTGGAAGAAGGTAGCCCATACTTCCTGCTTCAGTGTCAACAAATGCTCAGTATTATTTCTAATGGCCATCCCATAATACTGCTGTAGTTTATCAATAATTTTGTCTGTCAGCCTGCCTCTTATGGTGTTACCATCAGAAAGTTTCCTCTGTCTCTCAAACTTTGTTTCAACTTCCTCAACCATGTGCCCATCCCCTTCTGGACATGACCAACATTGTTAACCTTTATAACACAGCAATCCACAGCCATTTATATAAAAAAATTACCTATTTTATTATATCTTGAAGTAATGCTCGTAAAAATTTTAACATTTCCAACCGGAGTAGATTATATAAAAAAAAAGATAAAATAATTCACATCTGAGTTTATAAGTATAATTTATCATTTTATTCGGAAAATTGCAAATTTTATAATGAGATAAAAATCCGAAAATATGAAAAAAAGTTTCCGTTCTAACTCCCCTTAACAGCAGCTGACGTGGTATTCTACATATATCTTAGGTTATTGGTTTAGAAGTGCAGTCAGCTTCAGGTTGTATAAGATCTGTTTGCACCAGGTAATACGTCTTCAGCGATGTATATGCATAATACGTAGTATGTCACAAACGTACTTCTGTGGCGAGGAGAGGAGTTGAAAACAGAGTTGACTGAGAAAAGTTCTGCAGTTTTTACGTCCGTCCGTGCTGGAAAGAGGGGGCGCTGATGACCTCGATGTTGAGCGCCCACAAACCCCAACACACACACACACTGGAAAGAGGTTAAATGTAAGTTTGTGACATATACTCTTAATAAACTAGCTTACCTCACTTTTCTCCCCTTCGAGCTGCCTTGTTTTCCTGTAAGCTTGCCTAAACTCTCTAGCAATTTTCTTATTATTATTCTTGGGGACGAACCACGCAGCCAAAAAATGGCGAAGAAATCCTATAAGTCGTCCAACCAGGGCCAAAAATTGTTAACTGAGAAAAACGGAAGAATGGATCGCCCATCGGGTACCTCCGCGATTATTGTGCAGGAGAGCAATTACTGGAGCGCACCAGCTGTTACCACAGACGAGCGTCTGGGAATCTGAAGGTTGGTGCCCAGGTCTGAAGCGCAAGTAGAGGCGGAATGAGCAGCTTTGAAATTATACTGAGAAATACTTTTTCTTCTTCCAGGAGCTAGAGGTGATTGAGCGTCTTTCAAGTGTCTCCGTACATTAAAGACGTAGCTGTAGGTGTTTCTAAGAATCGCTCGTCACACTTCTCCCTTTTTTACCTCCGGAAACGCAGTGCAACACCCTTTGAGTTATTTCAATGTATTTACAGTGGGCTAACAGCTCGTGATTCCTTTCTCTCCAGTGGTTGCTCATTTGCTTATTTGGGCGCCCTTCTTTGTTTATACCCATAATATTACTTGTGCTCTGTTTTCAAGAAACTGCTTCGAAACTTGCTGGTCATTCGACCATTTCACTTCATGTAGATTGTGAATGTTGGACGTAGAAAACATTAAAGATTTTCTTCACGTGAATAGAAAGTCATAAATTTAGCTATAGTGAGTGTGATGGACAGTTGTTAATTCTTTTCTTAACACACATTAGAGTGATAGTTTTTAAAGAGACACATATTTGTTTCCCTTAAGAAGATAAAGTCGATTTTTTCCTGATAGACCCTACTTCAGAAGCAGAACATTAAGTTTTAGCATTTCGTTATCAACGGGAAATAAAACTTGATCCAACAAAATCCAAACAAATACAACGTAAGTGTGTGAAATCGTCAAACTGGCAAAGGACGTACTATGCTTCCGGTAATAAACTTACGAGAGAAAGTAGTACAAGACATGCCCATTTATCCAACGCAAGTGTTGCCTGTTCTGTCACAAACGCTCACTGGGGTCCAAGATTGCAGTAATGAATTTCTTTCCTAATTACAGAGCTCGAAGGGCCATGTTTACGATATGAAGAAAGTGATGGAGTGTGATGGAATCTTTAATTACTAGAACTGAATTTCACCGAACAAATTAATATATGTCAGTGCGTTTACTAAAACTATGTTACATAGCCACAGCACAGCACATGATAGAATAAATTTAGAAGTTGCTCTATACTTCGCGAAATTTGAGATTTTGTAACACCTGAGACCAACCGACCATTAATTAGATGCATGCTTAACAGAAATCCATTACAGGAGAAACACTGGTGCAGGCTCTAAACTTCGGTAATAAATCATAGTGCAGGTAGTTAGGCAAAAGGGAGGGATTTCTGGAGAAAACAAGAGTACGGATTAAGTTGCCAGCAATTGCGCTGTCACGTAACATCTGATAGTTCTTGTTCCACACACAAAATCTAGACTGACTGGGAGTGCTTTACGAAATAGCAATGCCGATATTATTAAGAAATACGATACATTGTTCCTTCTGATATTACATTATACTTGTTAATAACACAGGCACTGCTATTTCGTATTTATTCGCTGGTACCAGGCCCGCAGTTCCCAATAAAAATTGTGTACATCCTGGACTGGAATGTATGCAAAGGACGAGAGTACGTTGTGGCACATGGACGACGACATGTTGGAAGATTGGATGGCTACGTGATTCCTGCACGGACAGCCAAAGTGGTTAAGGCGATCGCTCGCATTATGCGTCTTCCCAATATGCAGCCGACAGTGTTTCATATTCGCAATTTCGAATACATTTCCTGTAAGTGCTTTAATTTCCGATACATACGCACAGGTGTCTAGAGTCACGTTCTTTACGGTGCTTTCCAGATCGAAAGAAGATTGGGAAGAAACACCACTGTATGTGGCTATAATACGCAACCTGCTGCTTCAAAAACATTGTGGTATACGGACCTAATTTTGCTCATAAGAAATTTACATCAGTCAACTTCACAGGATAGTGCTCAGAGATTCCCCATGTTGTACGACCGACTAAAAACGGAGATTTTAGTACTTTTGGCTCAGACAATGAAAACTCTCCATCGCAGACACCTCAGATTTAGCGGTAAGATGACCCAGCGGATAGCCTGTCAAAAACTGAACGTAGATCAAGCATGAAAACTTCAAGGACGTGTACTGAACTGTGAAAAGAAGAAGCACAATAGAAACAATGAATCGTCCAACCTCAAGATGTGCAGGATCGAGCGAAACCACGGCTCGTGGTAATGTGGTCATTGTGTTGGACTGCGAACGGAGAGATCCGTTTTCGAATTTCCCTCAACCCCATATCTCGCAAAATTATGAACTGCCCTTCCGGTCTTTGACGTGCCAGTTCGCTGTATTCAGATCTGTGTCTGTGTCGTGGTGTAACGTCCGTTTGCAACAGCGAGCTGTAAGGAAGGGACCTCCAGAGGTACGGTATCCTGTATGTTCTAACTCTTCTGTTCTGTTTTGGAAGTTTTGACTCTTGAACTCCTTTGTTGTAACATACTTCACACCTGTTTATTTGTTGTTTTCATTTCTGTGAGAAATGTATGCTGTATCTCGCCTGCTCTCATTAATCATCACATTCACTTGCGACAGTGATATATTCTTATCACATGACTCACTACCTGTAATCAGTGTGTTGTGTGACAGTTGCCAAGACTACAGAAGGAGAACAGACACGTCAGTGACCGGACAGACACATCATAATGTTGCGAAAAAAAGGGGTAAAGGGGTCACGAGGGAGATTCGAACACGGATCTCCCACTTTGCAGTTCATCACCATGACCGCACAGCCACGACGCAGTGACTCTTTAAATTTGCTCGATGTCGCACATCAAGTGCTTGGACCGTTCATTGTTTCTATTTTGCTTCTTTTTTCACAGTTCAAAACACCTTTCCCTGTTTTCGTGCTTGATCTGTGTTCAGTTTTAGACAGGATATCCACTGGGCCATCTTACCACTACAACTGAGTGGCATGCGATGGGGAGATTCCCTTGTGATTAAAAGTATAAGCAAGTTGAAATACCAATTTCCTACTTGTTTCCCTACTGTTCCTGCACCATAGTATACTGTAATTTACAGACTCATCATGGACTGTTTGAGAGATTGTAACCTGCATTTATAACCTAACGCGAATACCGCCATCATTAAATCGAAATAGTCATGTGACTATGATGTGAAACTTTGAAAGACGTCCGTTTATTTGAGTACATCTTTCATTAGAGTGTGGCCTACCAACTAGACAGGGTATTTGATCATTTTCATATGCCATCTTTATCATTTTCTGCTCGGACCAACGCCTATGAGACGTGATTGTGAGGTGCGTGTTTTATTTTACTCCTGACTTCCCTTTTACGATCAACAGCCTCTGTTTCATGAACACACCCTGTCTTGCATGAAATCCAGCCGCTTTTGACGGGAGCTGCTTGGGCCGTCGTGTGGCGCGGAAGCTAGAGCTATGACTAGTTGGAAGATGCACAGAAAAGTGCGTCGTCTCGCGGATGTATTGGAGCAAACGAGACAGTTGAAGACTGGACTAGCTACAGGTTGGACACACTGTGGATGGTGTCGGCCAGCGAGGACACACTGTGAGCTGTACCACGAAGCAATGATGACGAGATGCAACCGCTGGTTAGTTCGTGATCACAGATGGTTAATATCCCAAATTCTTTGTGACAAACTCCTTCCGTATTGCTCAGGTCTTTGCCATGTGTATCGTAAACTAAGTTCTTACACCGCTCCTTTTCACGTTGAACAGTGTGTTCGGTCTCTTATTCCAATGACGGAAATTAGATTACATTTTTTCACTCGCCCTGTTCTTGTCACGTGTAAATCAGTCAACGAAATTTTAAGCTTATTAGCACCGCGTATTTCTGTGAAAGGCTAGTAACAACTTCCTCTCTTGTTGTTCGCCCTCAGCAGTGCCAGTGCTTGTCTCTGTTGCTTCATGATGGATCACCCATAAGGTTGTTAAATCCTTTCCCTCGCTCCCAAAAAGGCACCTCTCCCGTTGATCACATCGTCTGCTAAGTTATTGTCAAGTCTGCATTTCGTAAGGGACAGTATCATTGAAGAATATTATCTGTTATGCAATTAAACTTCCATCGTGTAAAATGTACCTGTATTACACCCAAAGGTTTATACTGAGTCTTTTATTTCAAGACTCTCAGGTCATTTTCAGATGCATCGGCAATGAATTAAAAAATAAATATATGAGGAACGGCTAAACATTGGATTCGTCTCCATAAGGCCGTACTGAGCTGTGTGTCTCAGTTACGTCAGGGTAAAAATATTGTTTTAGTTTTTCTCAGAGCAGATATTCCTCTAACTTTAATTAACCACAGTGTGGCCATTGCTCTTATGAAGTACAACATATTCACCAGAGGATCTGTTAAAAAGACATAGCAATTAATAGTTAAATGTAACGAAGTCCCGTTTTTGACCTGAAACACAGAGCAAGATCACTATCTTACCAACTGATTACTCCATGCTACCAAATGACAAAACACAGCCGGTGCGTTGTAACTTATTTGCTATGTTTTCATACACTTTTGTGTTAGTAATACAGAAGGGAAATGCAAAGGCTCAATCTACGAGAGTTGTCCAGAAAGTAACGCACCGCATTTTTTTTCTCAGCCTAAAACCATGCTACGAATGCGAAACGTTACGTATGTGTTATTTGAAGTCTCCTGCGTGAGAGCGCCAAATTTCCGTCACTTCCGACAGATGGCGTAGCTGCAGGACAGTTTCAAAATGGCGCTTCTGTAGGTGATGTACGCTACAAGCAAAGTGCCGCCATTGGATTTCTCACTGCTGTGAAAGAAATTGTGGGGAATATTCCCAAACGATTGCGCGAAGTTTATGGAGCATCTGCCGTCCACGGGAGTACAGTTAGTAGCTGGACACGGAGTGTGAGGTCTTCAGAAGGCGATTTGGCGGAGCTTCCCGATTTGCAGCGGTCGGGGAGACCATCCACGCCTGTTACACCTGACATGTTGCAGTGACCTGATGCTGTCATTCTCAAAGACAGACGCATTAGAGGATGCCATTCGTGAAAGACATTTTGAGGACGATGAGGAGGTTATTCACAAAGTGAAGCAGTGACTCCGCCACCACGACAAGGATTGGTGCCGGCAGGGCATACACGCCCTTGTTTCACGCTGGAGGAAGGCCATAGAACGGCGTGGAAAAATAGGGTTTGTAGATAAAACACAACTCTTTCGTGAGTGTAACTCTCATTATGTTCAATAAAGAATTGTTGAAGAAAAAAATGCGGTGCATTACTTCCTGGGAAACCCTCGTAGATATAGTAGGGGTCAGTGAAGTGAAATTGAAAGAAGACAAGGATTTCTGGTCAGATGAGTATAAGGTAATATCAGCAGCCACAGAAAATGGTATAACGGAAGTAAAATTCTTTATGAATAGCCAGGTAGGGCAGAGGATGTGTGACTGTGAACGGTTCAATGATAGGGGAAGGAGCAGAAGAAAAGGTTACTGGATAATATGTGTTTGGAACAAGGAATGAGAGAGGAGAAAGACTACTTGAGTTCTGTAATAAATTCCAGCTACTAATAGCGAATGCTCTGTTGAAGAATCACAAGAAGAGGAGGTATAATTGGAAAAGACCAGGTGATACGGGACGATTTCAGTTAGATTACAAAACGGTCAGACAGATGTTCTGAACTCGAATACTGGATTGTAAGGCGTACCCAGGATCAGATATACACTCAGAGTACAATGTAGTAGTGATGAAGAGTAGGCTGAAGTTTAAGAGACTGGTCAGGAAGAATCAACATGCAAAGAAGTGGAATACGGAAGTACTAAGGAATGAAGAGATACGCTTGAAGTTCTCTAAGGCTATAGATACACCAATAAGGAATAGCTTAGTAGGCAGTACAGTAGAAGAGGAGCAGACATCTCTAAAAAGGGCAATCACTGAAGTTGGAAAGAAAAACATAGGTACTAGGAAGATAACTGTGAAGAAATCATGGGTAACAGAAGAAATACTTCAGTTGATCGATGAAAGAAGAAAGTACAAAAATGTTCAGGGAAATTCAGGAGTACAGAAATAAAAGTCGCTGAGGGATGAAACAAATAGGAAGTGCAGGGAAGCTAAGACGAAATGACTGCATGTAAAATGTCAAGAAATCGAAAAAGAAAAGGTTGTCGGAAGGACTGACTCAGCATATAGGAAAGTCAAAATAACCTTCGGTGAAACTAAAGGCAATGGTGCTAATATTAAGAGTGCAATGGGAATTCCTCTGTTCAATGTAGAGGAGAGAGCGGATAGGTGGAAAGAGCTCACTGAAGGCTTCTGTGAAGGGGAAGATTTGTCTGATGTGATAGAAGAAGAAATGGGAGTCGATTTAGAACAGATGTAGGATGCAGTATTACGATCAGAATATAAGAAAGTTTTGGCGGACCTAAGATCAAATAAGGCAGAAGGGATAGACAACATTCCTTCAGAATTTCTAAAATGATTGGGGGAAGTAGTAACAAAATGGCTATTCACGTTGGTGTGTACAGTGTATGAGTTAGGCGATATACCATTTGACTTTCTGAAAAATATCATCCATACAGTTCCGAAGACTGCAAGAGCTGACAAATGCTAGAATTATCGCACAATCGGCTTAACATCTCATGCATCTAAGTTGCTGACAACTGTAACACACAGAAGAATGGAAAAGAAAATTGAGTATGTGTTAGATGACTATCAGATTGGCTTTAGGAAAGGTAAATGCACCATAGAGGCAATGCAAACGTAGCCACAGGTAATGAAAGCAAGACTAAAGAAAAATTAAAACACGTTCATAGTATTTTTCGACCTGGGAAAAGCGTTTGACAATGTAAAATGAGCAAAGATGTTCGAAATTCTGAGAAAAACAGGGGTAACCTATAGACCGAGACGGGTAGTATACGATATGTACAAGAGCCAAGAGGGAATAATAAGAGTGGACGACCAAGAAGGAAGGGCTCGGTTTAGAAAGGGTGTAAGACGCGGATGTAGTCTTTCGCCCCTGCTGTTCAATCTGTACATCGAAGATGCAATGATGGTAATAAAATAAAGGTTCCAGAATGGAATTAACATTCAGGGTGACATATTATCAATGATACGATTCGCTGATGATTTGGCTATCGTGAGTGAAAGTGAACAAGAATTATAAGATCTTCTGAATGGAACGAACAGTCGAATGATCTCAGAATATGGATTGAGAGTAAATCGAAGAAAGACGAAAGTAATGAGAAGTAGCAGATATGACAACAGCGAGGAACTTAACAAATCCAAATGTTCAAATGTGTGTGAATTCCTAAGGGACCAATGTGCTTAGGTCATCGGTCTCTAGACTTAAACACTACTTAAACTAATTTAAACTAACTTATGCTAAGAACAACACACACACCCATGCTCGAGGGAGGACTCGAACCTCCGGCGGGATGGACCGCGCAGTTCGTGACACGACGCCTCAAACCGCTCGGCCACTACGCGCGCAGAACGTTCACATCAGGATTGATGGTCACGAAGTAAATGAAATTAAGGAATTCTATTACCCAGGCAGTAAAATAACCAATAATGGACGTAGCAAGGACATCCAAAGCAGACTAGTAGCACTGGAAAAACGGGCGTTCCTGGTCAAGAGACTTCTACTAGTATCAAACATGCGCCTTAATTTGGGGAAGAAATTTCTGAGAATGTAGGTTTGCAGAATAGCATTGTATGGCAGTGAAGCATGGACTGTGGAAAAACGGAACAGAAAAGAATCAGAGCATTTGAGATGTGGTGCTACAGACGAATGTTGAAAATTAGGTGGGCTGATAATGTAAGGAATGAGTTGGCTACCCGCAGAATCGGAGAGGAAAGGAATATGGAAAACACTGACAAGGAGAAAGGAGGATAGGACGTTTTGGAAGACATCAGGAAATGACTTCCATGGCACTAGATGGAACTGCAAAGGACAAAAATTGCAGAGGAAGACATAGATTGGAATGCATCCAGCAAATAATTGAGAACGTAGTTTGCAAGTGCTACCCTGAGATGAAAAGGTTTGCATAGAAGAGGAATTCGTAACGGGCCAGATCAAACCAGTCAGAAGACTATGAGCCAAAAAATAAAATTACCAATGGTGCTGAATTGTTGCTGCTACGGACGTAAATCTAAATTCACCAAAGGATTTACTTCTCACAGTTCACCATCACAAAAGTCTAATTACAGTCATCTTACTAGGAAGGAGGGCTTTAATTGTTGAGAAAAATCGACATACAACGTAATGTATATCTCAAGACTCATTTCAATGACTGTTTGACCATACATTTGCGAGTAAGTAAAGTATCACTTTCTTGCCAGAAGGACGAACCGCTGTGTCAGCCTCTGCCAACAGCGTCATTGGATGCGGTACAGAGGAGAATGTGGTCAGCACACCCGTCTCACGGTCGTGGCCTGATTTTCTGATCTTGGAACAGCCACTCCTCAGTCAAGTAGCTCCTCATTTGGCCTCCGGAGGCTGCGTGCATTCCGCTTCAATCCTCCCTCCAAGAAAAAGTCCCTTGCAGTACCACGAATCGAACCTGGGTGCCGGAATGGCATCGAGCTGCGTTTACCACATGACTATGGAGGCGGATGAATTTGAGAAAAAAATGCTATATAAATTAGCTGGTCAATTTGCTGGTCAATTGCTACGAATGTATGCATACGCTGAGCAATATGCGTCGACAAATAAGATTTATACATTCCTGTCAGAGTCATTACCTTGAAAGTTTCTCAGCCTCTTTACTGATATTAAAAAGCATCGTGCTACATAAGCTGAGTATTGTCAGTACTTGTTTTCTCAAATTAAAACAGATGAATTTTCCTTGTACGAGGGCCTTTCAATAAGTAATTAAAAACTTTTTCTCTGAAAGCAGGTTGATTTCATTGAGGATTCTAATACACCACATCATTTCCCTCTCCTTTGGCTACAAAACCGCCTTTTTTTTTTCAATATAAGCTCCGTTCAGTGCGATGACCTTGCGCTACCTTACTGTGAGGGACTGTACGCCCAAAAGGTACCGCTCTACTTGTCGACGTATTCCTGCATCAATAACCTCCCCAACAACCATGTACTGCTTTCCACGGAGTGACGCTTCGTTGGGCCAAACAGATGGAATTCGGATGGTACGAGATCGGGGCTGTAGGGCAAATGACGAAGTACAGTCCAATGAAGTTTTGCGAGATCCTCTCAGGTGCACAGACTTGTGTGAAGCCTTGCGCTGTCGTCGAGAAGGAGAAAACTGTTTGCATTTTTGTGACTACAAATATGCTGAAATCGTCTCTCCAATTTCCTGAGGGTAGGACAGTACACTTTCCAGTTGCTCGTTGCACCATGAGGGACGAGATCAACCCCTTCAGAGTTACAGGAGACCGTCACCATGGCTTTACCGGCTGAGGGTGCGGAATCAAACTTTTTCTTCGGAGAAGAGGTGGTGTGACGCCACTCCACTGATTGCCATTTTGTTTCCAGTTCGAAGTGATGAAACCATGGTTCATTGCCTGTGAAGCTGTTCGACAAAAAATTGTCACGATCGGTCTCGTAACACGTACGCAATTCCGTACAGATGGTCCTTCGTTGCTCTTTATGGTTGTGTGTTAGGTGGAGAGGAACCCTACGAGTGCACACCTTTAAGTACTCCAAATGACGGACGAACGTGTCAACACTACCAACAGAGACATTTAGTTGAGCTGCAAGAAGTATGATTGGGATCGGTCGATATCCTAGAGTGAGAGTGTCCACACGTTCCAACATTGTATAAGTTCCAGCTGCGTGGGTCGCTAGCGCGAGGGAGATGGGACAGGTTTGCGCGACTCACCGAGCTTTTGTTCACTTCCAGGTTTCCGTAGATATTCTGCAAACGCGGAGCTCTAGTTTTCTGCAAAAGAAACTCGTTAATAGCTCTTTGCTTGGAACGCATCTCCGCTACAGATGCCATTTTGAAGGCAATGTGTAGCACCGTCACTTACCGCAAATTCCCACTACAAATTCCGCATTTTTTTCAACCGGAATATGGCCGAGAAAAATCACGTGTTGCGTTCCTTACTGAACCCCTCTCGTACTTGGCCACTCTATAACAGAAACATGCCACACAGCAAAGCACAACTTGTTAGTATGCCCGGTTATATTCATGTACTAATGGGTCATCTAACCAAGAAAGTTGTAGCTCAAGTATAGGATCTTGAAAGAGACGTCACGTTTGTCTGTAACAGAAAATTATTTACTCTCGAGTTTCACAAAAATTAACCAAAATTTATCAAAGATACAAGATTAAATGAATTACGAATTAAGATGACAAAAAGCTAAGTACTGTAGGATGTACCAGATGAATGTAAGACATCATAAAGAATGAAGCACGGATATATCCTCATCTTTGCATCTCGTGAATGTGATATTATCAAAACGAAATACAAACTCGAATTAAATCAGCAACACAAGTCGCATACCACAGACATAAGAGGGGCGAGCTGCTAAGATTATACATTGCGCTTCCGTGGGCACCGAAAATAACGTGTCCTCAAAATAAGCAGAGTGTGCCAACCAGCTCCTGATGACCGTCAGCCCCCGTCTCCCCCATCATTCTAACCCCACATCTCTCCCGCCTCCATGGCTATTTATCTCTGAGTGCCCAAAAATTCCTTCCTTCTGCCCAACTTCCAACCTTCCAAAAATTGAACTTGGAGAGGAAAACTGCAAGGAATTGCCAATGCGACGGACGAGAAATGTAATAAAATTTACAAAAATTCGGGAAAAGAACACACATTTAACCATCACGAAGTTGTAACTGGACTGAGGCAATGTTACTTTGATTGATCGGCCCATACCTGCTGTACGCTCAGTGGCAAGATGCAATTTCATTGGATGAACCAAATTTTTGCTGTGAACCGACGCTCCCGTGCAACCGACCTGCACTGCGGTGTCTCAGCCTTTGGAGTTAGTGCAGAAAATAATAAAAAATTAATAAAAAAACATGTTTGTGCCATCTCCAGGAGATGACACGAGGTTCGGCGTTCACTGTTCAGCACATGGACCGACACCTTCCGTCTTCACACAGTGGCAGTCGCGTAGGCCACAGCCTTGCTTCCACAAAAGTTGTTCAACACTCCAGGTAGACTTTCTTCACCTAATGAGATTCACAGAGTGTTGTTGCTGGGTTGGGTTGATTTGGGGGGAGGAGACCAAACTGCGAGGTCATCGATCTCATGGGATTCGGGAAGGATGTCGGCCGTGCCCTTACAAAGGAACCATCCCGGTATTTGCCTGAAGTGATTTAGGGAAATCACGGAAAACCTAAATCAGGATGACCGGACGCGGGACTGAACCGTCGTCCTCCCCAATGCGTCACAGACTGTCCTCTGCCGAAAAAGGAGAACCGAACTAATACCGGGATCACCTGAACTGCTAGCAAGGTGCGAAGCTTCCTCTCCAAGTACATACACTGACGCAAAAACATCGCAACACCAAAAAATAATGAATCTAGAATTATTCAATTTCGGGAATACATTTATCTAGGTATCATATTTAAGAGACATCGGAAGATCACACGTTAATGTTTGCCCGAAATAAGCCACTGAAAATGTGAAATGCTGGCACATTAATAACAGGTATAACCGGCAGAATGTCGAATGTAAGCACTGTTCTCCTGTGAAAGCGTGTAGTTTAGATTGATCACTACATTTTGTTTGTACCCCTAGTGGCGAATACAGAAAAATCTCAAGGAGGGGGCGCTAAGGATATCTTGAGCTACATTTACTTTTACCGTAATAAAAAATAATCAAGTACATGCAAAGTATAGGAAAGTTTTATTTAAACTGATTATACACGTATACAAGACAATGCCATCTTGTTGTTGTTGTTGTGGTCTTCACTCCTGAGACTGGTTTGATGCAGCTCTCCATGCTATTCTATCCTGTGCAAGCTTCTTCATCTCCCAGTACTTACTGCAACCTACATCCTTCTGAATCTGCTTGGTGTATTCATCTCTTGGTCTCCCTGTACGGTTTTTACCCTCCACGCTGCCCTCCAATACTAAATTTGTGATCCCTTGATGCCTCAGAACATGTCCTACCAACCGGTCCCTTCTTCTAGTCAAGTTGTGCCACAAACTTCTCTTCTCCCCAATCCTATTCAATACCTCCTCATTAGTTACGTGATCTACCCATCTAATCTTCAGCATTCTTCTGTAGCACCACATTTCAAAAGCTTCTATTCTCTTCTTGTCCAAACTATTTATCGTCCATGTTTCACTTCCATACATGGCAACACGCCATACAAATACTTTCAGAAACGACTTCCTGACACTTAAATCTATGCTCGATGTTAACAAATTTCTCTTCTTCAGAAACACTTTCCTTGGCATTGCTCATCTACATTTCATATCCTCTCTACTTCGACCATCATCAGTTATTTTGATCCCCAAATAGCAAAACTCCTTTACTACTTTAAGTGTCTCATTTCCTAATCTAATTCCCTCAGCATTACCCGACTTAATTCGACTACATTCCATTATTCTCGTTTTGCTTTTGTTGATTTTCATCTTATATCCTCCCTTCAAGACACTATCCATTCCGTTCAACTGCTCTTCCAAGTCCTTTTCTGTCTCTGACAGAATTACAATGTCATCTGCGAACCTCAAAGTTTTTATTTCTTCTCCATGGATTTTAATACCTACTCCGAATGTTTCTTTTGTTTCCTTCACTGCATGCTCAATATACAGATTGAATAACATCGGGGAGAGGCCACAACCCTGTCTCACTCCCTTCCCAAACACTGCTTCCCTTTCATGCCCCTCAACTCTTATAACTGCCATTTGGTTTCTATACAAATTGTAAATAGCCTTTCGCTCCTTCAAAATTTGAAAGAGAGTATTCCAGTCAACATTGTCAAAAGCTTTCTCTAAGTCTACAAATGCTAGAAACGTAGGTTTGCCTTTCCTTAATCTAGCTTCTAAGATAAGCCGTAGGGTCAGTATTGCCTCACGTGTTCCAATATTTCCACGGAATCCAGACTGATCTTCCCGAAGGTCGGCTTCTACTAGTTTTTCCATTCGTATGTAAAGAATTCACGTTAGTATTTTGCAGCCGTGATTTATTAAACTGATAGTTCGGTAATTTTCACATCTGTCAACACCTGCTTTTTTTGAGATTGGAATTATTATATTCTTCTTGAAGTCTGAGGGTATTTCACTTGTCTCATTTATCTTGCTCACCAGATGGTAGAGTTTTGTCAGGACTGGCTCTCCCAAGACCGTCAGTACTTCTAATGGAATGTTGTCTACTCCCGAGGCCTTGTTTCGACTCAGGTCTTTCAGTGCTCTGTCAAACTCTTCACGCAGTATCATATATCCCATTTCATCTTCATCTACATCCTCTTCCATTTCCATAATATTGTCCTCAAGTACATCGCCCTTGTATAGAATCTCTATATACTCCTTCCACCTTTCTGCTTTCCCTTCTTTGCTTAGAACTGGGTTTCCATCTGAGCCCTTGATATTCATACAAGTGGTTCTCTTTTCTCCAAAGGTCTCTTTAATTTTCCTGTAGGCAGTATCTATCTTACCCCTAGTGAGATAAGCCTCTACATCCCTACATTTATCCTCTAGCCATCCCTGCTTAGCCATTTTGCACTTCCTGTCGATCTCATTTTTGAGACGTTTGTATTCCTTTTCACCTGCTTCATTTACTGCATTTTTATATTTTCTCCTTTCATCAATAAAATTCAATATTTCATCTGTTACACAAGGATTTCTGCTAGCCTTCGTCTTTTTACCTACTTGATCCTCTGCTTCCTTCACTATTTCATCCCCCATCCTTCTTCTACTGTATTTCTTTTCCTCATTCCTGCCATTTGTTCCCTTACGCTCTCCCTGAAACTCTGTACAACCTCTGGTTCTTTCAGTTTATCCAGGTCCCATCTCCTTAAATTCCCGCCTTTTTGCAGTTTCTTCAGTTTTAATCAACGGTTCATAACCAATAGATTGTGGTCAGAGTCCACATCTGCCCCTGGAAATATCTTACAATTTAAAACCTGGTTCCTAAA
This sequence comes from Schistocerca cancellata, assembly GCF_023864275.1. Taxonomy (NCBI): domain Eukaryota; kingdom Metazoa; phylum Arthropoda; class Insecta; order Orthoptera; family Acrididae; genus Schistocerca; species Schistocerca cancellata. Next base: position 353,890,421 of record NC_064630.1, on the reverse strand, counting down.
TCTCTGTCTTACCATTATATAATCTATCTGAAACCTGTCAGTATCTCCAGGCTTCTTCCATGTATACAACCTTCTTTTATGATTCTTGAGCCAAGTGTTAGCTATGATTAAGTTGTGCTCTGTGCAAAATTCTACCAGGCGGGTTCCTCTTTCATTTCTTACCCCCAATCCATATTCACCTACTACGTTCCCTTCTCTCCCTTTTCCTACTACCGAATTCCAGTCACCCATGACTATTAAATTTTCGTCTCCCTTCACTATCTGAATAATTTATTTTATTTCATCATACATTTCTTCAATTTCTTCGTCATCTGCAGAGCTAGTTGGCATATAAACATGTACTTCTGTAGTAGGCGTGGGCTTCGTGTCTATCTTGGCCACAATAATGTTTTCACTATGCTGTTTGTAGTAGCTTACCCGCATTCCTATTTTTTTATTCATTATTAAACCTACTCCTGCATTACCCCAATTTGACTTTGTATTTATAACCCTTTATTCACCTGACCAGAAGTCTTGTTCCTCCTGCCACCGAACTTCACTAATTCCCACTATATCTAACTTTAACCTATCCATTTCCCTTTTTAAATTTTCTAACCTACCTGCCCGATTAAGGGATCTGACATTCCACGCTCCGATCCGTAGAACGCCAGTTTTCTTTCTCCTCTTGAGTAGTCCTCGCCCGGAGATCCGAATGGGGGACTATTTTGCCTCCGGAATAGTTTACCCAAGAGGACGCCATCATCATTAACCATACAGTAGAGCTGCATGCCCTCCGGAAAAATAACGGCTGTAGTTTTCCCTTGCTTTCAACCGTTCGCAGTACCAGCACAGCAAGGCCGTTTTGCTTAATGTTACAAGGCCAGATCAATCAATCATCCACACTGTTGCCCTTGCACCTACCGAAAAGGCTGCTGCCCCTCTTCAGGAACCACGCGTTTGTCTGGCCTCTCAACAGATACCCCTCCATTTTGGTTGCACCTACGGTACGGCTATCTGTATCGCTGATGCACGCAAGCCTCCCCACCAACCCATGCCATCTTATGATACAAAAAACTTATAATTGTGGTTCTCTTCCTTAAATTGTGAATTCTATGCACCTATTCTTCCTGGCAAATTGGTTAATCATATCGTCAATAGGACAATCCATGTCAGGGTGAGTGTTCAACAGGGCTAAGCCATTAAGTCAATACCCCCTGCGAGAGGGGGGTGGGGCCGTGGGTCGCTTCCCATATGTATCGACCACTGCAACGGATGAAGACGTTACACATCGCCTGGCGCACTACAACGATGGAGTACAGTGTCTTAGTTTGTAGTGTGCGCATTTCCAATTATCAGAAGGAAGGGTCAAAAGTATGTATCGTGTTGTATCGTTACAAACTCACTGATAATGTAATTAGTAGACTCTGCTACAGTGTGAGGGTTTTTGGAATGCGTTTATGTGCTATAAGTTAAAAAAGGGGGACTCCTCCTCGTCCCTCATCATCATTCACCGCCATTACGGTAGGACGAAGGCAATGGCAAACCACCTCCGCTAGGACTTTGCCTAGTACGGCGGTGTGGGTCTCCCGCATCGTCCCCTAAGTTCTGTCAAGGAATATGGGACCTCATCATCATCATCATCATCATCATCATCAAGTTAAAAAATGACCCTCTGTGGTCTTCTGGAACCGTTATGTGCCTTAGAACTGGTAATTTAGGTTATAAAATTTTGATTTGAAAATTAAAGACACATTTTCTTTTTTTAAGAAAAGGCCAAACCACAGCGTAAAACGTAAGTATTGTTGCTTCGTGCATGGATGTGGATCCGATTTTTTATGACATACAAATCTATTACCTAAAGCACTAGCAGTGTATCACCATGCTAGAGTAGTCTGACAGTCAGTGACAGGAAGATAACAGATATAAAACTATAGACCATAGCATCAACTAGCTAATTAAATTTTAATACAGACATCTACATCTGCATAGATACTCCGCAACTCCCACTTAAGTGCATGGCAAAGGGTTCATCGAACCATCTTCACAATAATTCTCTATTTTTCCAATATCGAACAGCACGCGGAAAAAACGAACACACGTATCTTTCCGTGCGAGCTCTGATTTCCCTTATTCTATCATGATGGCCTTTTCTCCCTTATATAGGTCGACGTCAACAAAATATTTTCGCATTCGGAGGAGAAAGTTGTTAATTGAAATTTCATGAGAAGATTCCGCCGCAGCGAAGAACGCCTTTGTTTTAATGGTGTGCACCCCAAGTCCTGTATCATGTCAGCGACACTCTGTAACCTATTTCGCGATAATACAAAACGCGCTGCTCTTCTTTGACATTTCTCGATGTACTCCGTTAATTCTGTCTGATAAGACTCCCAGACAGCGTAGAAGTACTCCATAAGAGGACGGACAAGCGTAGTGTCGGCGGCGTCCTTAGTAGATCTGTTACATTTTTTAAGTGTTCTGCCAATAAAACGCAGTCTTTGGTTTGCCTTTCTCACAACATTTTCTATGTTTCCTTCTAACTGAAATAGGTCGGAATTGTAATTACTAGGTTCAAAATGTTCAAATGTGTGTGAATTCCTAAAGGATGAAACTGCTGAGTCATCGGTCCCTAAACTTACACTCTACTTAAATTAACTTATGCTAAGAACAACACACTCACCCATGCCCGAGGAAGGACTCGAACCTCCGGCACGAGGAGCCGCGCAGTCCGTGACATGGCGCCTCAAACCGCATGGCCACTTCTCGCGGCTATTCCTAGATATTTAGTTAAATTTACGGTCTTTAGATTTGATTGATTTATCGTGTATCCGAAATTTAACGGATTCCTTTTTGCACTCATGTAACCCCACGCTTTTCGTTGTTTAGGGTCAGCTGCCAATTTTCGCACCGTATGTTTTCTAATTCGTTTTGCAATTTGTTTTGATCTTCAGACGAGTTTACTACGCGATAAACGACAGCGTCATCTGCAAACAACCTAAGACGACTGCTCAGATTATCTCCTCAATCGTTTTTATAGATAAGGAACAGCAGAGAGCCTATAACACAACCTTGGCAAACGCCAGAAATGACTTCTGCTTCACTCGATGACTTTCCGTCAGTTATTACGAACTGTGACCTCTCTGACAGGAAATCACGAATCCAGTCGCCTAACTGAGACGATATTCCGTAAGCACGCAATTTCTTTACAAGCCGCTTGTGTGGTACAGTGTCAAAAGTGTTTTTGAAATCCAGAAATACGGAATCAACCTGAAATCCATTATCAATTCGTGCGTGTAAAGTTGTGTTACACTAGAACAATGTTTTCTTAATCCGTGTTGACTCTTCGAGGTTATTCATACTCTCCGAACGCAGCATATTTCGCAAATCTTGCTGCATGTCGACGTTAATGATATCGACCTGTGATTTAGTATACTCGTATTACTACTACTACCTTTGTTGATTAATTTTACACAAATACTAAACCTGTGTCCAAAACTAAAGCAACAAACAGAAATTTTACAAGGTTGCGTTTATTTTTCCACAAAACAGTATAAAAGGGGGATAGTAAAGCAGAAATAATGTAAAGAATACAGAACATAAACAACTGCAAGATGCATAACAATAGACTAAAACGGTCTTGGTTTTTTCCGACTTATACCTCCCGAGGAGATCACGAATGTAAAATTAGAGAGATTAGAGCGCGCACAGAGGCTTTCAGACAGTCGTTCTTCCCGCGAACCATACGCGACTGGAACGGGAAAGGGAGGTAATGACAGTGGCACGTAAAGTGCCCTCCGCCACTCACCGTTGGGTGGCTTGCGGAGTATAAATGTAGATGTAGATGTAGAATCTGTTTGCACACACATTCCGATAACTCATAATGTGTGTAAGTAGGCTGTTTATGTTTTCTTATTGGTAACGCCACGTAGCGCACTGTATGAAAATCACTGGCTGTGCTGTGTGCAGTCTGTGGTTAGTTTGCATTGTTGTCTGCCATTGTAGCGTTGGGCAGCGGCAGCTGGATGTGAACAGCCCGTAGCGTTGCGCAGTTGGAGGTGAGCCGCCAGCAGTGGTGGATGTGGGGAGAGAGATGGCGGAGTTTGGAAATTTGTAAGACTGGATGTCATGAACATGTATATTATGGTTTTTCAACACTATTAAGGTAAATACATTGTTTGTTCTCTATTAAAATCTTTCATTTGCGAACTATGCCTATCGGTAGTTAGTGCCTTCCGTAGTTTGAATCTTTTATTTAGCTGGCAGTAGTGGCGCTCGCTGTTTTGCAGTAGTTCGAGTAACGAAGATTTTTGGTGAGGTAAGTGATTTGTGAAACGCATAGGTTAATGTTAGTCAGGGCCATTCTTTTGTAGGGATTTCTGAAAGTCAGATTGCGTTGCGCTAAAAATATTGTGTGTCAGTTTAAGCACAGTCTCGTATACAATTCTTCAAAAGGGGACGTTTCATGTGCTCAGCATGGAGTGTGAACACCTCTGGCAGCAATAAAGGCCTGACAACAACGAAGCGTGCTGTGACTGATGTCATCAGTCTCATGCTGGGGCAATAACGCCCATTCGTCCTGTGGAGCAGCTCACAAATCTTGGAGAGTGGTTGATGGATGCTGACGTGATGCAACCCGTCTCCGTAGTGCATCCCGGACATGCTGTACGGCATTGAAACCGTGACAGCGAGCAGCCTACGCCTTGTGCGCTGTATCTTCCATTTCCGAGAAAACACCGACCATCTGTGCTCTATGGAATCGACCATTGTCATTCATTAGTACGACGTCTGGGTCCACAGCACCTCGCAACAACCGCGTATGAGGTCCCAAGATCTCGTCTCGATACCTGACAGCAGTTAAATCTTGCCGATTCACCCATACGGTTTCATGAATGATTGGAAAAGAGCACAGGTAGTCCCAGTCTTCAAGAAGAGTCGTCGAGCAGATGCTCAAAACTATAGACCTATATCTCCGACGTCGATCTGTTGTAGAATTTTAGAACATGTTTTTTGCTCGAGTATCATGTCGTTTTTGGAAACTCAGAATCTACTATGTAGGAATCAACATGGATTCCGGAAACAGCGATCGTGTGAGACCCAACTCGCTTTATTTGTTCATGAGACCCAGAAAATATTAGATACAGGCTCCCAGGTAGATGCTATTTTTCTTGACTTCCGGAAGGCGTTCGATACATTTTCGCACTGTCGCCTGATAAACAAAGTAAGAGCCTACGGAATATCAGACCAGCTGTGTGGCTGGATTGAAGAGTTTTTAGCAAACAGAACACAGCATGTTGTTATCAATGGGGAGACGTCTACAGACGTTAAAGTAACCTCTGGCGTGCCACAGGGGAGTGTTATGGGACCATTGCTTTTCACAATATATATAAATGACCTAGTAGATAGTGTCGGAAGTTCCATGCGGCTTTTCGCGGATGATGCTGTAGTATACAGAGAAGTTGCAGCATTAGAAAATTGTAGCGAAATGCAGGAAGATCTGCAGCGGATAGGCACTTGGTGCAGGGAGTGGCAACTGACCCTTAACATAGACAAATGTAATGTATTGCGAATACATAGAAAGAAGGATCCTTTATTATATGATTATATGATAGCGGAACAAACACTGGTAGCAGTTACTTCTGTAAAATATCTGGGAGTATGCGTGCGGAACCATTTGAAGTGGAATGATCAGTCCTTAGAAAATGTAGTCCATCAACAAAGGAGGTGGCTTACAAAACACTCGTTCGACCTATACTTGAGTATTGCTCATCAGTGTGGGATCCGTACCAGATCGGGTTGACGGAGGAGATAGAGAAGATCCAAAGAAGAGCGGCGCGTTTCGTCACAGGGTTATTTGGTAACCGAGATAGCGTTACGGAGATGTTTAACAAACTCAAGTGGCAGACTCTGCAAGAGAGGCGCTCTGCATCGCGGTGTAGCTTGCTCGCCAGGTTTCGAGAGGGTACGTTTCTGGATGAGGTATAGAATATATTGCTTCCCCCTACTTATACCTCCCGAGGAGATCACGAATGTAAAATTAGAGAGATTAGAGCGTGCACGGAGGCTTTCAGACAGTCGTTCTTCCCGCGAACCATACGCGACTGGAACAGGAAAGGGAGGTAATGACAGTGGCACGTAAAGTGCCCTCCGCCACACACCGTTGGGTGGCTTGCGGAGTATAAATGTAGATGTAGATGTAGAAGAGGCATTCGAGTGATCAACATAATCGTTGCCCACACCATTAGAGATCCTCCTCGATACCGATCTATTTTCACAATGTTTGGGTCCCAAAATCGTGTTCCACGTTTTCTCCAGGTGCGAATACGTCAGGAATCACTCTCCAGACCAAATCCTGGATCATCTGTGAAAAGAAAACTGGCTCACTGTTCGACGCTCCCGGTGGCATGTTGACGAATCGTCTCTAGACGTTCCCTTCTGTGAAGACGAGTCAGAGGCCCACTTACAGCAGGTCTCCGACGATAAAGGCCACTCTTCCGAAGCCTGCCGTACACCGTTTGCCTGGTTACAACACGTCCATTGGATGCTGCAAGGTCAGACGCCAATTGCCGTGCAGCATCAAGGCAGTACCGTCGTGCCCTTACAGCGAAATAACGGTCACACGTAGTCTGCCCTGCTCTGTTCTCCGACATACAGTTTCGATCGCTATAAACTGTCGCCACATCCGAGAAACAATAGAACTATTCCATCGGGTCACATCAGTTTGCAACCGTTCTGCTTCCATTCTTCCCATGGCCCTCCACCGCAGAGAGTCCGGTAAACGACTTCTCTATGCCATATGCACCGTCTGTGGCTTTGTACACAGCGATTGTGAGACTACCCGACAAACACTATCCCGTTTGATAGGTGTCCTAACAACTGACAGTTTGCTTGTAAACATCGTGAATTAGACACAGGACGCAGAACCAGCGCTTTGCTGCTTTCATTTTGGACACCAGTGCATAAATTAACAAGATACAAACAAAGATTATACACATTATACGTTTATTTACATGGTCATCTTCCGCAGCAGTTGTTAAAATTAGTTACTATTGGTTTTTCCGCCTTGAGCATACTGCAATTTAATTAAAGAGAATTTTGCACCAGATGCGTGTCTCTTTTATTTATAAAGCATCTTTCGCGGTTCTTCTTCAAACGGGGTACGTATGTTTGTACATTTTTGGTTGTTTTAGATTAGAAATCTCATTTCGTTTATAAAGTTGGTGTGCAAGTTACTTACGGTGTTTCTTCACATAGTCTCCAAACCACTCCTTCTTCCCTTCTTCTTTGCAGCGGTTGATGTGAAAGACTTCGTTTCACATACACACTTGCTAGTTTTTTGCCATTCTGCAGTATATCTTATGCCGTATTTGGGTTGTTTATACTTTCAGCTATGTCCATCGAACTGAAGATATGTGTGTTTTCTTACTCTGCACAGTATTACAGTGTTTGTCTGTTCGTTTGTTTTCGTTCAGGGCGTGACCGTTGCCAATCTGCAAAACTACATTTTTTTCAAACTCGTGTGTGTGTGTGTATGTGTGTGTGTTGTGTGTGCGTGTGCGTGTGCAAGCGCGTGTATGTGGGTGCATGTGTGTGCTTATGAGGGGGGTAGGGAGGGAGAGGAGAGATAGAGAGATTCGGAGAGAGAGAGAGAGAGAGATTACAAGGTAGAAGAGGGTAGAGACATTTACACTAATTTACACACAAAATTTCTCTCTCTCTCTCTTTCTCTCTCTCTCTCTCTCTCTCTTTCACATACACACACACACACACACACACACACACACACACATCACACATCACACACATTCACCCGCTGCTCTTTCCTGCCTGATATCTCCCTCTCTCTCTCTGATTCTCTCTATCCCTTTTCTCCTCACTAACTCCCTCTTCTATACATACACACACAAACACACACACACACACACACACACAAACACACACACACACACACACATACACTTTTGAATTTAAAGTAGTTTCACACGATGGTAACGCTCACATCCTGCGCGAAAATGAACAAGCAGACATAAACACTGTAATACTGCGCAGAGTGAGAAAACATACATAACTTCAGTTCGATTTACAAAGATGCACCGCAAGAAATACTGAAGAATGGCAGAAAACTGACAAGTGTTATTATGAAAGGAAGTCTCGACATCAATCGCTGCTAGTAAGGACGGAATTAGTAAAGGTTTGGAGAATATGTAAAGAAACACCATAGGTAACTTGCTCTCAAAATTTATAAACAAAACGCGTTTTCTGATCCAAAACAACCAAAAATGTAGAAACATATGCATCCAAACTGCAGAGTCACAACGGAAGATGCTTTATAAATAAAACCGAAATGCGTCTCGTGCAAAATTCTCTTTAATTAAATTTCAGTAAGCCCTAGATGGAAAAGCAGTAATAACGGGTTATACAAATTAACATGAAGGAAGTTGTGCAAAGCAGATTACTTTTTTCCTTCTTTAATACCTGGGAACGTGCCCGCGGAAAAATTCTGAAATTGCGTGGTTTCATACACCGATTATAAGATGCAAACAAGAAGTGGTTTTGTAACGAATGAAAGTTTACATGTATTTTTGGACCGATTTCTCCAAACTGTGAGCTACGCTGAGTGCAGACATAACTCCTTTTTCAAATTTTTTTACGTTTGGCACATTTTATCCAATCGATAGCGAAAGGACCTCAGACGAGAACCACTGCATCAACAAAATTTAAATATTTTAAGTAATTTTAGAAGGATTTTATCTATTTGAGTTGATTGACGATTTCTAAAAATACTGTTAATATAATTAAGTGACATGGTTGCAGTGTATTATGTCGTGGCAATATGGCCTTTTGCTGATCATCAAGTATGACACACATGCAGTAGGCACCCTCCAAAAGTTTGGTTTCAACATTCTTAACAGATGTAGAGTGACAACCGCAGGGAAGGGGAAAAAATGGAGACGCAAGCTGCAGACTCAAATGTAATCCAGATTGCTATCTCATTTCTCTGCATATCCCACTTTGTTCCTCTGATCTAAGTTTGTTAGACTGCAGGGTATTTAACGGATGAACTTTGTACGAAGTTGTGCATGGCAATTAAACAACGAACTCACATTTCGGGGAAGCGGATTTTCATCCATTTTAATCTCGAAAGACGTCATTGTTGGCGGGACTTTAATCTGCATAACTCACTCCGCTTTTTTTCTCGTTCGACCTTGTGAGTTTAGATTTATCTTTCACACGGTGCCTACTAAATTATACCTGCAGAATTTTATCAAATACTAAATTAAGTATAAATTTTTGTGCTTTATTAGAATTTATGATTTTGAACTGACGTTCTGCACGAGCTGGTTCGCAGAGCAGGCTTAGCTTCACGAGAAATGCCAAGAAGAATCAACGTAGAAAGAAGGCATACTGCAGTAATGAGGAATGATGTACGCTTGAAGTTCTCTACGACTGTAGACGCAATGATAATGAGTTCCGAAGGAGGTAGTTCGATTGAAGAGGAATGGACATTAAAAGGGCAATCCCAGATGTGGGGCAGACAAACATAAGTACAATGAAAGTAGCTGCGGAAAAACTTTGGTTAACAGGTGATATACTTCAACTGACGAAATATATAAATATTAGGAATGAAATAAATCGGAAATTTTGGAAAGCTTAGGTGAAACGGCTGTAGAAAAAATGTGAAGAAATAGAAAGAGAAATGGTCTTGGGAAGGGCAGATTAAACATATAGAAAAAACAACTTCTGGTGAACTTAAAAGCAGAGCAGTCAACATTGAAATAGCAAGAGGAATTCCACTGTTAAATGCACAGGGGGCAGCACGTGCGTGGAAAGAGTGTAATGGTGTCTGCAAGAGGAAGAAACTGTATGATGACGTGGTAGGAGAACAATTGGGAGTCGTTATGGATAACACAGGTTTCACACATAGCGTTTAAAAGAAATCAAGAAGACTTGTGATCGAAATTACACGGAAGGTGTAGATAACAGGACATCGGAATTACTAAAAGCATTGAGATAAGTGGGAACCCGACGAAGGTTGAAAAAAAATAGTTCAAATGGCTCTGAGCACTATGGGACTTAACTTCTGAGGTCATCAGTCCCCTAGAACTACTTAAACCTAACTAACCTAAGGACATCATACACATTCATGCCCGAGGCAGGATTCGAACCTGCGACCGTAGCGGTCGCGCAGTTCCAGACTGTAGCGCCTAGAACCGCTCGGCCACCCCGGCCGGCGAAGGTTGAAGTTGGCGTGTAGAATGTATGAGGCTGGAGACATACCATCCAATTTTCGAATCCACACAGTTCCGATGATAGTAAGGACGGATAAGTGCTAAAATTAATAGTACGTTCTTACAAATGTAAGTGAAGAAAGCAGAGTTCATACTATTTTGTAACGGTTTATTGGTAATTTTTTCTTCTTCTTAGGGATCATGGAACTATGAGAGCCGAAGCTACTTTGTCATAGAACGGAAAGTAAGGAATCTCGGTTTTAACGTCCTGTGCTAACAGACAGAGCACAAACTCGGATTGCACAGCGATCAAGAAGTAGATCACCCATATCCTTTTGAAAGGAACCATTTAGGCATTTTCTTCAAGTGGTTTAAGGAAACCATAGAAAACTTAACTATGTATTTATTATAACCTCGGCTCCCCCTGAATGCAAATTCAGTGTCTTAATCATTGGGCACTCACGCGGTGGCTCACAGAGGAATCAAAGTACCACGACAAGAAACTAAAAGGATACTTATACACTCCTGGAAATGGAAAAAAGAACACATTGACACCGCTGTGTCAGACCCACCATACTTGCTCCGGACACTGCGAGAAGGCTGTACAAGCAATGATCACACGCACGGCACAGCGGACACACCAGGAACCGCGGTGTTGGCCGTCGAATGGCGCTAGCTGCGCAGCATTTGTGCACCGCCGCCGTCAGTGTCAGCCAGTTTGCCGTGGCATACGGAGCTCCATCGCAGTCTTTAACGCTGGTAGCATGCCACGACAGCGTGGACGTGAACCGTATGTGCAGTTGACGGACTTTGAGCGAGGGCGTATAGTGGGCATGCGGGAGGCCGGGTGGACGTACCGCCGAATTGCTCAACACGTGGGGCGTGAGGTCTCCACAGTACATCGATGTTGTCGCCAGTGGTCGGCGGAAGGTGCACGTGCCCGTCGACCTGGGACCGGACCGCAGCGACGTACGGATGCACGCCAAGACCGTAGGATCCTACGCAGTGCCGTAGGGGACCGCACCGCCACTTCCCAGCAAATTAGGGACACTGTTGCTCCTGGGGTATCGGCGAGGACCATTCGCAACCGTCTCCATGAAGCTGGGCTACGGTCCCGCACACCGTAGGCCGTCTTCCGCTCACGCCCCAACATCGTGCAGCCCGCCTCCAGTGGTGTCGCGACAGGCGTGAATGGAGGGACGAATGGAGACGTGTCGTCTTCAGCGATGAGAGTCGCTTCTGCCTTGGTGCCAATGATGGTCGTATGCGTGTTTGGCGCCGTGCAGGTGAGCGCCACAATCAGGACTGCATACGACCGAGGCACACAGGGCCAACACCCGGCATCATGGTGTGGGGAGCGATCTCCTACACTGGCCGTACACCACTGGTGATCGTCGAGTGGACACTGAATAGTGCACGGTACATCCAAACCGTCATCGAACCCATCGTTCTACCATTCCTAGACCGGCAAGGGAACTTGCTGTTCCAACAGGACAATGCACGTCCGCATGTATCCCGTGCCACCCAACGTGCTCTAGAAGGTGTAAGTCAACTACCCTGGCCAGCAAGATCTCCGGATCTGTCCCCCATTGAGCATGTTTGGGACTGGATGAAGCGTCGTCTCACGCGGTCTGCACGTCCAGCACGAACGCTGGTCCAACTGAGGCGCCAGGTGGAAATGGCATGGCAAGCCGTTCCACAGGACTACATCCAGCATCTCTACGATCGTCTCCATGGGAGAATAGCAGCCTGCATTGCTGCGAAAGGTGGATATACACTGTACTAGTGCCGACATTGTGCATGCTCTGTTACCTGTGTCTCTGTGCCTGTGGTTCTGTCCGTGTGATCATGTGATGTATCTGACCCCAGGAATGTGTCAATAAAGTTTCCCCTTCCTGGGACAATGAATTCACGGTGTTCTTATTTCAATTTCCAGGAGTGTATTTATCAGTACCTGCCCCAGAAGTGGAACTGTAACCTTAGAAATGCTTAAGGACCGCTTTAATAAAAGTGTGTATGTGTTTCGTTTGGTAAAACGTCGCTGCCGAATTGTTGAAAGTTTGGAAAGGACTAAAGTTATTTGTCATAATTATCAATGAAATACTACCCTCTACACAGATGAATACTCTACAATAGATTTCAGTGGCACAGTGATAAGGGCTCCATTTTTCGTCCAAACTGCATATAAAAGACCCAGTAAAATAATTTATTGTTCGGTACAGTCACAACAATTACAAAACTAAATTACTCGTTTTGGCTAGTAGCCCTTAAGGTACGCAATTTACAGCCCACATTTGCAGGAGACTTCGGTCTTATTCTGCCCCTTACGACCATCTTTCAAAATAAGGAATACTTTTTCAAATAGCTTGTGTAAAAAAAGCTTGTAACCCTTTAACCTATATTGCAAAACCGACCGTATGTATTCTGACTTTTAAAAGGTCTTTATTTCGCTATTTGTGTCAGTGTGTAAGATAGTGGTTCCCAGTAGGCGCACAAGCGGCTCTACAAGAGTGCTAGCGAACTGTAGAGATGCTCCTACACTACTGAAGCGCTTGCTGGGAGCTGACAAGGCAAGAGACCCGTACCACAACTCGAGCTTGTATGAGAAACCTGCAATGCGTCATATTACTGAGCGTAATGACCAGCGGATGACGATGTCGCCAGTAAAATTTTATCTACATGACTAAAATAAGCAAATGGCGCCTATTTTACATGGACTAGAAGAGGATTGACATGAGGCTACCATCACATAGAGGCAGCCTTCAACGCGTTGAATACTGCATTACATTCGATTAAGTACAAACATTTACTTGTGGAAAAGGTCTCTTCACAATGGATTCCACACAGTTTCACCAAAACTCAGAAACATGCTCGTGTCAGCTACTGCAAGGAAACGTTCAAAAACGCTACTGTGGAAGTGCAAAATACGTATACACCTTCTTAACAGGAGACGAGAGAGTGATATGTTCGTACAAGCCAAAAAATAAGCAGCAGTTAACTTAAAAGCTGCGTCATCGCGAGCTCGTTTCAGACATGCACATCAGCGCACAATGCGTAAGTTACTTGTCGACTGACTGACAATTATTCTCCAGCTGTCCAAGTCTGCGAGAACGGTATTTCTTTGTAAACAATAGGGGCAGGTATCTCTCGTAGCAACGCAAGAGCTTTGACCTGTGCCGGCCTATAAGAGCGTGGTCGTCTCAGGCAGTTCGAGGTGCAAAACACTTTTCTCTTGAATCTTCTTGGAAAATTGAAACTGTGTGTCGGACAGGGAGTAAAATGTGGGACCATTGACTTCCACGGGCAAGTGTTCTACCTTCCGAGCCGTCAAATCACGACACACGACCAACCCTCACCGCTTTACTCCCACAAGTTTCTCTCGTCTCTCGTCGTGGGCAGGACACCGGAGTAGTGGCTATTAGTACTCCTGTCTCGTGTATTTGATATTAACGCACTCGACTGGCAACTTTCAGCATAATGGTGAAACTGCAACAACTTGCGGCCATCCGGGTTGAATTCACGTGACTGGGAACTGAGAGAGTGTTGAAGTAGCGTAAAATAATGTTCTTTTCCCATCGCATTTCACATTTGGCCTTGCCGTTGATAAGGTTCTGACTGTATCCTCATTTTCGATTTCAGCAGAACATGTGGTGATAGGCACTCATCTCAAAGTTGACCAATTGTAAATTCAATTCAATTACAAATAGATTCTCTAATTCGCAAGGCTGTTTTTCGGCAGCTAGTAAATTTACTTTTATGTACTTTCGGAAGGGACTTTGTATACCAGATTTTTTCACGCATTATCCTGAATTTTTCAGATATTTGGACTTCCCAAATTCATTATCTTATTACGCCTTTCCTTTGTCGCAAATTCTGCCTCCAAGCTTTAATGCTTAATACACCTTTCATATAACACGTACTCCGTTCACTTACGTTGCAGTTTGCTCAGTGCCTATGCCACAGTTCCTTACAATAGTTACATTTATCATCCGCACGAACACTTCAGCAGTCCAGATAAGACGACACTAACGTAATTCTTTAAGATATACATTGGCGTGAACGGCGTCATCGTAAATTACTGCTACCTTCACACGAGCTCATAGTACAGTGAACACGTGATAAACACATTTCTCCTGTATAAACTGACCGAATGAGACCCTATTTTAATACACTGTGAGTCAATATAGAGTGGGGTTTCCAATCAAATGGTTCAAATGGCTCTGAACACTACGGGACTTAACATCTGAGGTCATTAGTCCCCTAGTACTTAGAATTACTTAAACCTAACTAAACTAAGGACAGCACACACTCCCATGCCCGACGCAGGATTCGAACCTGTGACCGTAGCGAGAGGTTTGCAATCAATTTCCATTTAAAAACTCAATTTTGTTACTTCCGAGAGACCCACCCATTCACCCCTACCCCAGTAGACACCATTATTTTCTGCTTGTGCTATGCGTAACATTCGCCATCTCCGAATTTAAGCTTTGAAGTCGTAGTTAGTGTGATAAGCATATTTCATTACAGAAACCGAGTTCATAATCAGCTTCAAAAGGAGTAGCAAGTTTTACAGACTGTTTGAGTGTTCCAAGACGAACAAAATCCATTGACAGTGGCTTGATCGAATACCTCTTCCAACAAAATAATCGCTTGTTTCTTTGGTTACACTGGACATGCCACAATCATTTGTTTTAGAGATTCGAAGATCGTTTGATTCTTAATTATGTACAATAATTTGATTGCCACACGTTATCTATGAAATCAGGAAAAACAATCGAAGAAGACGCATAATCCTTCTTCACGAAAATCATAGTTATCACATAGTATTTCAAAGAGTCGATTATTTTTCGGGGAACAACTTTGAACCGACGTAACATGGTCTCTGTTCAACTGAGGTATCGGCTAATGACTGTGTCCGCCTCGTACGTCAAACGGGAAGTCCTTAGAGACAGATTTTCATGACCTCAAAAATCTGTTGAATCATTCCAAAACCATATTTTCGAGGCAAAAACGTTAGCGTGGAGGTAATATTTCAAAACTGCTCCGAACACATGAAAAGTATGGATTCTGATGGTGAGTACACTATCTGGTTAAATGAATCCGGGCTCATATCAGTAGACATTAATGTGGGGTATGTCCACCCGTCGCCTCTAAGAACGCTTGAATTTAGGCTGAAAACACTATAAAAAAGATGTATAAATGTCTGTGGAGGAATGGCAGCCAGTTCTTCTTCAAGCGCCGAAATCAGAGGAGCTAAGTGATGGTGGACCTGGGCTCTGAAGTCGAGATTGTAACTCATCCCAAAGGTTGAAACGTCCCCTTTGAACAATTATACATGACTGTGCTTAAACTGACACACAATGTTTTTAGCGCAACGCAATCTGACTATCAAAGATCCCTGCAGAAGAATGGCCCTGAGTAACATTAAACTATACCTTTCAGAAATCACTTACCTCACAAAAATCTTCATTACTCAAGCTACTGCAATACAGCGAGCGCCACTATGCCAGCTAAATAAAAGATTCAAACTACAGAAGGCACTAACTACTGATAGGGATAGTTAGCAAATGAAAGATTTTAATAGAGAACAAACAATGTATTTACCTTAATAGTGTTGAAAAAGCATAATATACATAGCAATTCATAATATCCATTCTGTACTCAAAAATCCGCCATCTCATTTCCCACATCCACCACTGCTGGCGGCTCACCTCCAACTGCGCAACGCTACGCGCTGTTCACATCCAGCTGCCGCTGCCCAACACTACAATGGCAGACAACAATGCAAACTAGCCACAGACTGCACACAGCACAGCCAGTGATTTTCATATAGAGCGCTACGTAACGTTGCCAATAAGAAAACATAAACAGCCTACTTACAAGGTGTTCTGTTGGATTTTGGTCGGGACTGGACAGGCCAGTCTATTTCTGGAAAGTTATTGTCCACAAACCATTGATTCACTGTCGCCGTTTAATGACAGGGCGTCTTGTCATGCTGATCCCCGAGCTGCTCCTCCACTATGGCAATACGTGATGCTGTAGAACATGTTTATATCCCTCCAAATTTAGCGTTTATTTGAGCACAGTGCTGGGACTACACCTCAACCACGTGAAACACTCTCATACCGTAGCATTATCTCCATCTTACTTCGCTGTTAGCACTGCCCTCGACAGTAGGTAACGTTCTGCAAGCAATCGCCAAACCCAAACACTTCAATCGGATCGCCACACGGTATAGCGCGGTTCATCACTCCGAATCACTTGTTCCTACTCATCTACGGTCCAGTGGCGCCGTTGTTTCCAGCACCTCAAGCATCACTTAAGAACGACTACAGAACTGTGGCTTATGAGCACCTGCTCGGCCATTGTACTCCATTATTTTTAACTCCCTATGCTGGATCATGTGCTAGCTAGACTGTTGGTAGAATTCACGAATGATTACTTTTACTGATTTCATGCGATTTTTTACAACCACTTTCCGCAATGCTCGACTGTGCCTGCCCGTGAGTACTTGACGACTGCCTGGTCTCAGTTTCGACGTGGTCGTTTCTTCACGTTTCCACCTCAAAGCCACACGACCAGCAATCGACTGGGACAGCTTTAGAAGGGTTGAAATGTCCCTGATGGATTTCTCACATGAAGTCCGATGACTAGTCTACGTTAGAGGTCAACGACCTCTTCCGAACGACCTAGTCTGCTGTTAATGCTTCTTTACCGGCAACACAATACTCGCCCCCCCCCCCCACCCTTTTATGCTAGCGCTTCTGCTTTACATATGAATATCAGTATACTTTTGATTAGGTAGTGTTTATTGGTGGCAGCAAGTTTCTATGTGACCAAACTGCTGAGATCATCAGTTCCTGGCCTTTTTTTTTTTTTTTTGGTCATCAGTCTACTGACTGGTTTGATGCGGCCCGCCACGAATTCCTTTCCTGTGCTAACCTCTTCATCTCAGAGTAGCACTTGCAACCTACGTCCTCAATTATTTGCTTGACGTATTCCAATCTCTGTCTTCCTCTACAGTTTTTGCCCTCTACAGTTCCTCTAGTACCATGGAAGTCATTCCCTCATGTCTTAGCAGATGTCCTATCATCCTGTCCCTTCTCCTTATCAGTGTTTTCCACATATTCCTTTCCTCTCCGATTCTGCGTAGAACCTCCTCATTCCTTATCTTATCAGTCCACCTAATTTTCAACATTCGTCTATAGCACCACATCTCAAATGGGTTTACACACTTCTTAATCTAACTTAAACTAACTTACGCTAAGGACATCACACACACCCATGCCTGAGGGAGGACTCGAACCTCCGACGACATAGAGCCGCACGCACCATGGCAAGGCACCTTACACCACACGGCTACCCAATGCAGCGAGTGTTTATTGAAAAACATTAAAACGATTTACACCAACAAAATGTTTCTGTGTAATTGTGTCTGTAAAAACATAAAAGTCGATGCCCATATTTCCTTTTCTCATCTGTGACACAGGATAACTGCTGCTCCTTTTGTATCAACCTCATCCCATAGACACTTTCAATTCTGAATACTGTAAGACATCTGGATTTTGTGGAACTTACATGAACTTGATCCATAATGACAGTACAATACTGTATGAGATCCTCAAAAAATAATAATTATATTATATAAATAAAAGGCAACTGCAGTAATCTCATGTACCGAAAGCTAACAAAACAATATCTACCAATATATGGACAGGGGCATGAATAAACAAGTTAAAACGAAACGCCTTTTGGAGACGAATAGAGCAGGTGGTTAATAGCATCGGAAAACCCCACTTAAGAAGAGAACGGCATCAGACCAGAAACGCCAGGACTGAGAGTAATTGTCTGGACAGCTTTAACAGGGCTAGGCTGCAACCCGGCAAGAAAAATAAAATTCATCCCTAATGAGATGGCGATGGGCTGAAGCCATAATGGCCGATACAGACACGACACGGTGGGGAGATCTCCATTACATAAGAGCATTTTGAGAACTAAAATTTCTAGATATCTCTCTTGTCAAGCAGCGTACCGAACAAGTGTGTGGTAAATAGCGAGAGCAATTAGAGCTTTACTTTCCGCGAAGTGTGGATAGTACACATCACGTATCATGGTCACACATAGCAAAGAGATAGTTAATTATTTCTGTTGGAATTTTTGGGGGCAAAGAAATTTTGCATGTCACTCCAACTCTTAGTGAGTGTACAATGGCCTTTATTTCGACTAGTGAAAAATTAACATTCTATGAAATGCAGGAAGGTTGAGACTGAGTTAATTCAGTCAAGGCCACAGTAGGGAATTAGCTTTTCAGATCCCGCATGGAGACAACGCCGTCCCAGATGCCACTTGGTAAAGTACCATCGTGCATTAGGCCACAGTAAATGTTGAGTCGAGATTTTGCTCACTCCAGCTTGTGCACACTTTGACCATTAAACATCAAAAACTAGGATAATAACCTACCCTCACATTAAGTAAAAGAAAGTTTTTTCATTTGTTTAAACAGTAAATTTATTCTCTGCCAACTCAGTGCATTGACCAGTTATGATATTGTAAATGTAAATGAGCTAATGAAGATTTTAATTATTCTTTCCTGTGATAAAAAATTTTTCATCTGTAGAGATAAAGATTTTAATAATCGTCAATCCAATATGACCAAGAGTTAAATATTTCGTTATTGAGTGTTGAAAGTAATTGAACATGGTTGTCGTGTATCACTTGACCCTTGAAAGCACAATTCATAAATTGTACGTAGAAAAAAAGGGAATAGCTGTTTTGTATTTGTAGAATAGATCCCAAACTTTCACTTTTATTAATTCATGCATTCTAGTTACGTGACAGCAGAACTTCTAATGAATTTTGTTACAATCCACATCTGATATTAGCTGCCTTACAGGGCCATATTTATATAGTATTTCTGTTTAACACCCTGGGCTTGAGAAGGCAGTTCAGATGTTTTGTCCATTTGCACTCTAAGTGGTAAGCTTAGTTTGCACACATTAGTCCACTCGCTGTGCAGATACATAGTGCAGCTCATCTCACAATACAAACTTTATCGCAGTCAAACTTTTGGTAGGAGATGTTCACAATCGAGCCACTATCTTGTTTCCTTCGTGGCGTATAATGTACTGTTATTGTTAAGTGTGATGATAAATAAAATCACTCATTCAAGGACGTACAATCTAGAACTTACGAGAATCCCTAAACTGAGTCACATTTTTAATGTTTGCAATGCAGTAAGCCACCTTCACAGTTATTCACAACTACACTCCTGGAAATGGAAAAAAGAACACATTGACACCGGTGTGTCAGACCCACCATACTTGCTCCGGACACTGCGAGAGGGCTGTACAAGCAATGATCACACGCACGGCACAGCGGACACACCAGGAACCGCGGTGTTGGCCGTCGAATGGCGCTAGCTGCGCAGCATTTGTGCACCGCCGCCGTCAGTGTCAGCCAGTTTGCCGTGGCATACGGAGCTCCATCGCAGTCTTTAACACTGGTAGCATGCCGCGACAGCGTGGACATGAACCGTATGTGCAGTTGACGGACTTTGAGCGAGGGCGTATAGTGGGCATGCGGGAGGCCAGGTGGACGTACCGCCGAATTGCTCAACACGTGGGGCGTGAGGTCTCCACAGTACATCGATGTTGTCGCCAGTGGTCGGCGGAAGGTGCACGTGCCCGTCGACCTGGGACCGGACCGCAGCGACGCACGGATGCACGCCAAGACCGTAGGATCCTACGCAGTGCCGTAGGGGACCGCACCGCCACTTCCCAGCAAATTAGGGACACTGTTGCTCCTGGGGTATCGGCGAGGACCATTCGCAACCGTCTCCATGAAGCTGGGCTACGGTCCCGCACACCGTTAGGCCGTCTTCCGCTCACGCCCCAACATCGTGCAGCCCGCCTCCAGTGGTGTCGCGACAGGCGTGAATGGAGGGACGAATGGAGACGTGTCGTCTTCAGCGATGAGAGTCGCTTCTGCCTTGGTGCCAATGATGGTCGTATGCGTGTTTGGCGCCGTGCAGGTGAGCGCCACAATCAGGACTGCATACGACCGAGGCACACAGGGCCAACACCCGGCATCATGGTGTGGGGAGCGATCTCCTACACTGGCCGTACACCACAGGTGATCGTCGAGGGGACACTGAATAGTGCACAGTACATCCAAACCGTCATCGAACCCATCGTTCTACCATTCCTAGACCGGCAAGGGAACTTGCTGTTCCAACAGGACAATGCACGTCCGCATGTATCCCGTGCCACCCAACGTGCTCTAGAAGGTGTAAGTCAACTACCCTGGCCAGCAAGATCTCCGGATCTGTCCCCCATTGAGCATGTTTGGGACTGGATGAAGCGTCGTCTCACGCGGTCTGCACGTCCAGCACGAACGCTGGTCCAACTGAGGCGCCAGGTGGAAATGGCATGGCAAGCCGTTCCACAGGACTACATCCAGCATCTCTACGATCGTCTCCATGGGAGAATAGCAGCCTGCATTGCTGCGAAAGGTGGATATACACTGTACTAGTGCCGACATTGTGCATGCTCTGTGGCCTGTGTCTATGTGCCTGTGGTTCTGTCAGTGTGATCATGTGATGTATCTGACCCCAGGAATGTGTCAATAAAGTTTCCCCTTCCTGGGACAATGAATTCACGGTGTTCTTATTTCAATTTCCAGGAGTGTATATAACAACATTGTACATGAATTGTTGATTGAGCAATTATTATTACTAGCTTTGCTTATCTTTTTCCTGCTGCAGTGTAATCATTAGATCAGCAAGATTAGGGCACTGATAGACTGCACTGTTTCAATTTTGTTACCTGCGAGTAAGCCCATTAGAATTACTTAGAGTTGGACATTTGTCTTCCTTCGGCCTTTGTTTCATTCTCTTCCTGTGGGCTTCCTTTCTCTGCTCACACTATGTTGCTGCAGTCTTCTCCCTTGGCTTTTCCTGCTGGTCAACTTACCATTTGTGCATTTTGGACTTGAAGCTTTCACAGTTTAGTACATCTTCTGGTATAATTCCTGGCAATTTCAGACCAGTTTTAATATCGTTAATTAATTTCATCGTGTCCATTTTAGTTTTACTCCTTTTCTCAAAGAATTCGGCTATGTGTTTTGTAAGTCTGTCTGGAAACATTGTTTTAATATGTCCACAGAATGTTAACCTGCATTTTCTAATGCCAGTGTGAATACTTGTGTATTATCTAATTTCCTATTTGCCTGTGAGTCGGTATCATTGGTCTACACGTTTTGGGCTTAGGATTTTTCTTACGATTTTGCGTTCCGTTTTCTCAGTGTTTCCGACTTTTAGCATAATTTCTATTCTGTAAAGTGGATTCCGATTGGGTACAATTTGGAAGTGACAATTTTGACTAAAAAGCTTAGTTTTACTAACGAGAATACAGTAGGAAGTAAGTCAGTTACTATCTGAAATCAAAAAGAAAAGTTGTCTTACGCCTGTGACTACGCTTTGCAAATATGCAGCCTTCACTACGTTGTGTGCTGCATTAGACTCACACTAAGCAATAACTTCGCGAAGCGATGAATTCAGTAGCGGTGCATTACTTCTTTACACAACCCACGGTACACAGTGCAGAGTAAATGTTGATATTTCACAGAAAAGCGCGAGCACGGGTGAAAAACCACAGTACACGTAGCAACTTCTGGTACGCAGAATCGAAAACGCTGCATGTTCGACGGGATGAAATACTGATATACAGTGGAACGGTAGTTTAAATTCCTGACAGCGAAACCCAGTATGAGAGCAGAGTTCGATAAAGATTTACGACAGCCGGAGTATGGAGTTGTTGTTTAGATGAGACGTGCAAAGTAATAAGGCAAGTTTCCAACTGCAGACGGGCTCCCCTAAGTCACGAGTCAGCAACATACATGAGACGGCTGAAGTTGGTGGGCGGTGCTGTCGAGTGCAGAGCAGTGGTGGACAACTCTGACAGACGCGTCTGCTTGATGAGGCGCGGACCACAGGAATTTCCATCGTGCAGGAACTGTATTACTAGCGACGCCAAAGTCATACTGCATTTGACAATGGCAGGAATAATTAGAAGTCATGATATCAGTCAGAATATACTGCTTATGAAGCAATTCTTTTATCTCACAAGGAAACATCAAAAACTTGACCTCACATTTCGGGGAGGAAAAAAGCACACTTGCAAGCTACTTGCTCCAGCAGTCTGTCCCGTGTGAAAATTTCGGCAATAATTCTTACAGTACGCAGTTGTAACCTTTTCAACCTTCACGCGCACCGGTTTTTTTTTTTCACTCGCTCCGCCTCACTACAGCCGCCTAATGTTCGAGCGCGAATTACTGTACAGCAGATTGACAACTATAGCCCTCCTATTCTCGGGATGTTAAAGGTAAGAAATGGAGGGAGGTGGACGCATTTTCGGAACGTGTTTCAAAATCTGGTTCGAGAACTCATGTTATTCTACGCAAACACGAGGCAGTAAGAGTACGTGACATATTAAGCTAACGCACATACGCTAATCAGCCAGAACATTATGACCACTTACCTAATAGCCAGTATGTCTACATTTGGCACAGATAACAGCGTCGATGCGTCGTGGCATGGAAGCAGTGAGGGTTTGGTAGATCGCTGGAGGCAGTTGCCACCACATATGCTCACACAAGTCACCAAATTCCTGTAAATTCCCGGGAGAGGGTCGATGAGCTCTTAAGCCACGTTCAGTCACGTCCCAGATGTGTTCGATCGGATTCATATCTGACGAGTTGGGGGGGGCCAGCCCATCAACTGGAATTCACCAGTGTGTTCCACGAACGTCTCCAGCACACTCCTAGGCTTGAGACATGGCACATTATCTTGTTGAAAAATGGCACTGTCGTCGGAAAACATGATCGTCATGAAGGAGTGCAGGTGGCCTGCAACCAATGTACACAACTGGCCATTAAAATTGCAACACCACGAAGATGACGTGCTACAGACGCGAAATTTAACCGACAGGAAGAAGATGCTGTGATATGCAAATGATTAGCTTTTCAGAGCATTCACACAAGGTTGGCGCCGGTAGCGGCACCTGCAACGTGTTGACATGAGGAAAGTTTCCAACCGATTTCTCATACACAAACAGCATTTGACCGACGTTGCCTACTGAAACGTTGTTGTGATGCCTCGTGTAAGGAGGACAAATGCGCACCATCACGTTTCCGACTTTGATAAAGGTCGGATTGTAGCCTATCGCGATTGCGGCTTATCGGTCGTGACGTTACCGCACGCGTTGCTCGACATCCAATGACTATTAGCAGAATATGGAATCGGTGGGTTCAGGAGGGTAACACGGAACGCCGTGCTGGATCCCAACGGCCTCGTATCACCAGCAGTCGAGATGACAGGCATCTTATCCGCATGGCTGTAACGGATGCAACAGATGGGGACGTTTGCAAGCCAACAATCATCTGCACGAACAGTTCGACGACTTTTGCAGCAGCATGGACTATCAGCTCGGAGACCATGGCTGCGGTTACCCTTAACGCTGCATCACAGACAGGAGCGACTGCGATGGTGTAGTCAATGACGAACCTGGGTCCACGAATGGCAAAACGTCATTTTTTCGGATGAATCCAGGTTTTGTTTACAGCATCCTGATGGTCGCATCCGTGTTTGGCGACATCGCGGTGAACGCAAATTGGAAGAGTGTATTCGTCATCGCCATACTGACGTATCACCTGGACTGATTGTATGGGATGCCATTGGTTACACGTCTCGGTCACCTCTTGTTTGCACTGACGGCACTTTGAACAGTGGACATTAGATTTCAGATGTGTTACGACCCGTGGTTCTACCCTTCATTCGATCCCTGCGAAACCCTACATTTCAGCAGGATAATGCAGGACCGCATGTTGCAGGTTCTGTACGAGCCTTTCTTGATACAGAAAATGTTCGATTGCTGCCCTGGCCAGCACATTCTCCAGATTTCTCACCAATTGAAAACGTTTGGTCAATAGTGGCCGAGCAGCTGGCTCGTCACAATACGCCAGTCACTACTCTTGATGATGATCGTGTTGAAGCTGCATGGGCAGCTGTACCTGTATACCTGTACACGCCATCCAAGCTCTTTTTGTCTCAATGCCCAGGCGTATCAAGGCCGTTATTACGGCCAGAGGTGTTTGTTCTGGGTACTGATTTCTCAGGATCTATGCACCCAAATTGCGTGAAAATGTAATCACATATCAGTTCTAGTATAATATATTTATCCAATGAATGCCAGCTTATCATCTGCATTTCTTCTTGGTGTAGCAATTATAATGGCCTGTAGTGTATGATACTCCTCGTCCGTCTTGGTGTCTTTCACGAGCTCCACTGTGCCAACGTGCAGTGCCGGTGGTCACATGCCCGTTTCCCCATTTGAGTTCTAGTTTCCGATGTCGTGGTGTTAACATTGGCACATGCATTGGTTGTCGGCGTGGAGGCCAATCGTTAGAAGTGCTCGGTGTGCTATGTGTTCAGACACAGTTGTACTCTGCCCAGCATGAATGTCCGATGCTAGATCTGCCACAGTTCGCCGCCTGACATGTTATACTTGTCTGCCAAGCATGCGATGTCCGACATCTGTAACGAGTGGTGCCCGCCCAACCCCACGGCGTCTGGAAGTGTAGTTTCACCTCGGTTTCGCCACATGTTGAAGACACTCACCACAGCATTCCTCGAACACCCGACAAGACGTTGCCGAAATGCTCATGGGTCAACACAGTCTGCCCTCGTTCAAACTTGGATAGATCGCGCGCCTTCCACGTTCTACACAAGACGAAGACGCTAACTGAAACTACATGCACCGTTCATGTCTCTGACTAGCAGTCATTCCTCGCCAGGTGACGCTGCTATCGCCTGGCCGGGATTGTATCCGTAGTAGATCGCTGGTCATAATGTTCTGCTTTATCAGTGTAAATGTTCAATATTATTTTAAAAAATTCTCCTATTGATATTCTGCGGCTACATATGTGCCTCAAATTAAAAATGAATGAACATAAGCGACTGAAAAATTATTAGGAAATGAAGTTTATGTTTTTCGATATACAATTGAATTACGCCAATCACGTTGAAGAATGGCTCACCTCCTACAAATGTACTTCACTTTAACAGAACTAGTTTCAAAATCAATAGAAAGTAAAACACAGCAGTATTATATTTAAACAGCGCTACGCCACTTCTTTAATGGCACACTAATTCGTTTCATTTATTTACTCTCCATTTGTGAACCACAAGACAAAAATGTTCAGAGCGAAGAGATCGCTGACACCAGTTACGTGCTAGACACACTTTGACACAATAAATAAAGCGTTACCTGTGTCATAACAGAATTTCAAAAACGTCTTACTCTCTCCACCGAACAGCACATCGTGATCACGCATTAGGAAACTGCAATCTGCCGAAACGAGTGACAAACAACAGATGCACGCTAAACTTTGGAAGCTATACTTTCAGAAATGCGTAACTGCGCATCATCAGAATTAAGGTCAAAATTTTCGTTTGGGATCGATTGATGGGTCTGATATAATGGAAGTGTACTTTTTTCCTTCTTAAAATATAGGGTCAAGTATGTGATGTTGCCTTGTTCGAGCAGCATTTACACCCACAATCTTCTACTATTTGTTGTACAATCTCTGTCTTCCCCTACAGTGTTTTCACACCATAACTCCTGAAAGATACCATGGAACACATATCCTATAAACCTGTTCTTTCTTATAGTTAGTACTTTCCACATCTTCTTTTTCTCCTTCTTTTCTTTAGCATTTACCTCCACTAGAACAGTCTCCACCAAACTCAAAACTTTGGAAATTTTATGTTTATTTAACTTTGTTGCTGTTGTCTCCCCTCGGTAGCCACTTACATAATGGAGCCACGCAAGGACGTATCCAGGATTTTTCCAAAGGCGGGAAGTACGATGTGTTAAACAGGACTTCAGAAAAACTCATGTTTTTTCGTTTACTTTCAAAATTTCCATACAGAACGATACCATTTTATTCTACAATGATCTCGGAGGTTTCACGAAGCGGAGGTATAATCTCGTTACTTAGGAGTGCTCTATTTCGGCAAACCGCTAAGAAACAGCCATGCTCCAGTCTCCCTTCCTCCTCCAAGGACGTTTTACAGTCTTCTTCCTTCATTCTGGATTTGAGCTGACGAAGTGATCAGGAACGGATGACCGTTAATTTTTTGGGACACGGACATTATTATCGCCAGGGCTTTTGGAATGAAGAGATCTCTGTTCGACAGAGAAGCAAGAATAACTTTTGGTGGCGCAAATGCATAATATCCGGAAATATTTAACCTTATACTTTCCCAAATTTCCTCTTTTAAGTAAGCATCTCTCACTTCTCGCAAGGTGAGAAATAACGTTTTCTGCATTAAGGAATGTCCCAGAAAACAAATGCATGAGCTTAATTTAGGAGAATTTTGATTATTATTTATTTATCTTATGGTTTTCAGTGCCGGGAGTTTCCAAAGAGACGCTCGTCTCGACTTCGCTGTAACTCTTTTCATTTAAGCACAGGGGCTGAATCTTCAAGGGAACTGGAATCCTTTTGGATAGAATGGTACTCAGAAGCCTAAATTGAAAACCATTTTCTAGGTTGCTGGAGGATGGACTGAAAGCATCTCGCCCCCCGAACTGATTGTTGTACATCGTTTGAAAATAAAGTAAAATGCTTCACAACAAAAGATTCAATTCTGACATGGCTCGGGTTTCCTTTAATTCTGCATATTTAGTAATCTGACAGTGCATAAATGCATCCATACTTTAAGCTTTAACTATGCTTGTAACTGCTGGATTCAGTTATTGTAGCATGACAAGAGCGTAAATAGGTTTTGGACGAAAGAGTGAGCACAGTCGGCTGGGCGAATTCAAGCAACCCCCTGAAAAAATCTTTTAGAAACGAACTAACTGTAGAATGTAATGTCATCCCGTATCCTTTCCACTCTCAACAAACCCCTCCCTAAAGTTGCGTATCGTAGCTGGTTTCCATAATTGAGTACCGTCCAGGTGACCAGATTGGGCAATATTTTGCCATTTTGGCACTAATAACAGAATTTTTTTTAATGCAGCCATCGCCGTTTGGGCAATATTTTTCTTCATCAGCGCGATTCTTGGGCTACACAGACAAATCCAAGTGTATTTTTTGCCATAATTTTAATTTAATGTTATTTTTAATGATATTTTGATACTTACCGCTCCACTGCCGTGTGAAATACTACAATATTGCAACCCCCAAGTTCTACCAGCCTCCAAATAACGAATCCAGTACTAACATTAAAGTGATATAGATAGGTAATTAGGCTGTTATAATATTGCATACATATTTTTAACTTATCATAACGCTAACGGATTAACAAAACCGATTTTCTTTTCTTTTTTTTTTGTTTGTAACAAACTTACCCGTAATTAGAACCAATCGCAACAGCTCACAACACAAAAACATTAAACTTGAACACTTACAATAAATTAAACAGCAAGTAAGAACTGAACTGATTAATAAACCAACAACTGAGTTCAAGTAAGGCCAACAATTGGCTCTGGCTAAAATAGAGATGTGTTACCGCACCACCACCTAGAGACAAGGACGCGGCGCGAAATTCATAGCAGGTCGTGACGTCACTCCAAGCGGGCCTCCATGTTGCGTTTCGAAGCGTTTGTTTATCTACACGTTTGTTGGATCGAGTGCTATATTCGTGCTTAAAACTAGCGATTACAGTGTTTACGTGTAGTGAAGCTACTGTGAACATGGTTTACAAATGTTGTGTGCCAAGGTGTCGTGGGAATTACGGAACTGGACCGAAAGTAATGTTGTTTTCCTTTCAGAAACATGCGAATCTGCATTGGAAATTGCTTTCAGCGATTCATCGGGTCAATTTCCAACCTACTGAGCACACGAAGGTATGTAAAAACTATATACCTAGTACAATTATTATTTTTTTCTGGTGGAATATCATACATTTTGGATACATTTAACTAAAATTGTGAGCAAAAGTTCGCAGTACATAGGCCTAGGATTCGTTTTCAAGTGGCTTTATTTTGATTTTGAAAACGAAAAATAAATTTGTGGCTCGTGTTACTTTTTATTCGTTTTTAAATTTCTCTGCATTTCGTATTTTGTTACGCATTACCGATACGTTTTATTCTCTATTTGTGAGTGGGTGTTGTTTTTCATTCTCGCATTAGTTAGCATGAGTGCTAACGAATGTTGAAACTGCTGTTTTCATGTTTAAACAGCGATCTCTCTGTATGAAGCATATCTGTGTTGTTTTACTATGTGTTAGTTTTTCCTGTTAGACATTCGCCAACCCACGACCAAATAATTATCTTTCAACTTAACCTAACTTCAGGTTACGATGCAGAATAGGTGTCTTCACAAACAGATTTCAGTGGCGTTCTGTATCACTTGAGCCGCCTCATATAACGATATTCTCGTTAATAACGCATCCAGTTACTTAGTCTGTCCGGTATTTTAAATGTTTTAGATGGTTAATTGAAATGACAAGTGTCCTTTAGTTCATACAGTACAGCTTGGTACGGAAAGTTTAATTGATATCTTCTTAACATACTTCTACTTGGATGGTCATGACTGTCGTACTGAGGTGTGTCATTTATGTTGGCATCTGTTCAACTTTATTTTGTGTTTGGCATGCGTTTGCTTTGGAGTTGTTTTTCTATCCAAACATGAAATTTGCGCTATATCAAGACCCTCATTCAGTGTTACCTGCAATGACACAGTTTTAATATGTGCTGGCATAAAAACGCCCACAGTAAAATATTATTCTGCAGCTGTTGATATCTCATAAACCATGACAATGAAGAAACCGTAAAGTCAAAATTACAAAATAATTGCTATGTTAACATGCAGAATCCAACAGATTACTGAAATTTGGTGCCACTTAATCCGTAATAGGAACTTCACACTTATAGTTCCATAAATATCAAATGGCTCTGAGCACTATGGGACTTAACATCTGTGGTCATCAGTCCCCCAGAACTTAGAACTACTTAAACCTAACTAACCTAAGGACATCACACACATCCATGCCCGAGGCAGGATTAGAACCTGCGACCGTAGCGGTCACGCGGTTCCAGACTGAAGCGCTTAGAACCGCACGGCCATACCGGCTGGCTCCCATAAATATCACAGTACTGCTGTAACACAAGCAGTTCACAGGTATATTCATCACATACTGATGCCTGGTGAGGTATGCTCCTAGTGCTTATAGTACTAAGTAATAAAAGAATATTAAAATGGAATATGCATGTTGTTGTAGAACATGGTATATTGCTTGTTAGGCCTAAATAATTTGTGTACTTCCATCAATGTGTGACCTATCAAGCTGATGTTGGTGGAAAATGAATGAGTATCCAGTGTTTTTTACTTTCACGTACAGACACACATCTCTAGATCATGCTGTATATTGTACTGACTCACACTACTTTGTTGTAGGTTTGTGAACTTCACTTCACCGAGTCTGACATCTGCCGGCATACGGAATGTTATGATGAAGTGAAAGGCACAAAGCTTACTGTCAAGCTTTCAAGACCAAGACTTTGAGAGGATGCAGTCCCATCAGTGTTACCAGGCTGCCCAAGCTATTTGTCTACTCCATCCACCAGCTCCCGAGAAAGTGCAGGGGAAAGGAGACCTAGATTGAACAATGAACATCTTCTACAAGCAATTAAAGACAGTATAGTAACCAAAACAGAGTATGATTCGAGGAAGTTATTTTCTACTTCTGAAGCATTTCTGCAGTGCCTAGAAATAGAAACAATTCCCAGAGAGTGGACCATTGTTAGGCAAAGTGACTGTGTCCTATTTCTATGCTTACTGTATTGTCCGCTCCATCTGTGTCTGTATCTGTTGTAGTGACAAATGATTTGCAGTTGTCTGCCTATCGAAGTAACACTGCGATAAGAAAGATAGGCAGTAGAAAAATATCAGACAAACTTTCAAATATGAATGATTTATTTACAGTATTAGAGAAAGTGAAAGACTTAGTCAGTGCAAAAGAAAATTCATTAAAAAGCCAGTGCCTTCTTATATAGGACATTTTAAATGACATGTGCAGTTCTGTAGATGAAGAAAAACAGAAACAAATTCAATTCTTAAGTGAGCAAGTTAAGTTGCTATGTAGCTGTGAGGAAAACTATAGGTTTAATCCTCACTTTTCTGTCTTTTGTTGTATCGTGCATTCTATCTCCCCTCATGCCTATAAATTTTTGAGGTCATCAGGCAATCTTCCTCATCCAAGAACTTTACAGAAAATATGTTCCTCATATACTAATGGTCCTCATAATGAACAAAATGAAGGTAGTATGCTCCTGTATATTAAGGAAAGATTTAAATCTTTACAGGAAAGTGATTGTACCATTTCTTTAATGATGGATGAAATTCATATTAAACCTTATTTTGATTACAAGGGTGGAAACGTTGTGGGGGCAGCATTTGATAGTGACAAGGCTGCTACTACAGCATATGTCTTTATGATACAATCATTGCTGTCTTCTTTTAAAGAAGTAATGCATGTCCTTCCAGTGAGAAACCTTGTAGCTGAACAGTTATTTTTGTATGTGAAGAAAATATTATGTGGCCTTTATGACATTGGTTTCAAAGTTATTTGTGTAGTTAGTGACAACAATGCTATAAATAGGAAATCTATGGCACTTTTTAGCTCACCTCCAAAACTCAGTATAGTTTACCCATATCCAGCTAATCCAACTCAGCCACTATTTTTTATAATTGATTCTGTCCACATCCTTAAGTGAATACGTAATAATTGGGTTAATCAAAAGGACTCTCAAGTTTTGCTCAAATATCCACAATTTGATGGAAGCAGTGATGATAGTCAGGTGTTAATGGCATCTTTTGAAGCATTGAGTCAGCTTCATAAAATGCAATGGTCTACTTAAGCACTCTTATGGTCTTTCTTTGAAGTCTCTTTATCCATCTTCACTTGAGAAACAGAATGTGAGCCTTGTTTTGAAGGTATTTAATGAATATACAGCGGAAGCCATTTCAACTGTAGGGGAACAGAAAAACTTGTTACATTACCAGACAACTGTCGAATTTATTAAAATTATACTTACATGGTGGAAAATTGTAAATGTTAAGACAGTTCACAAAGGTGTTCGACTAAATGATCTCTTCCAGTGCCCTCTGTCTTTAAGTAATAATGATGAAAAATTAGTTCTTTTGGAAAAGTTTCTTGTGTGGCTCGATAAGTGGAAGGACTTAGGCCTGAAAAATAATACCCTTTCAAAAGAAACCCATATAGCTCTGACACACTCAACCTATGGTTTAATTGAGATGGCAAGGTACTGTACTAAAGAGCTTGGTTTCACTTATTTTTTGCCTGGAAAAATTCAAACTGATTCTCTGGAAGCAAGGTTTAGCAGTTACCGATCAATGGCCAGCTCTCAGTATCTCATATCTGTGAGACAGATTTTTGAAGTGGAAGCGAAGATGAGGATGCAGAACATGTTACCACTCATGTTGAATTCAAGTACTTTTGGTAAACTGCCTGTTCCAGAAGGGTTCATCTTTAATTGTAACTATGACACATAAGAGACTATACAAACAGACTCTGAGTTTATGGTTGACATTATGTATTTGGAGGAAGATTTCAGGCAGGCAGAAACATACCTTCCAAGATTAACATATTTAGCAGGGTATTGTGTTCACAGTGTACTGAAGAAACAGCAGTGTGAGGTGTGCAGCAAATACCTTCTCTTAGACAAAAAAATGTGCCTGCATGGTGAACATCATCTTAGTTTAATCAAAAATTTGGACAGGGGTGGCCTGTTTTTCCCTCAGCCTGATGTTGTGAATGTTGTTATTTACAATTACATTACTGTACAGAAATTAATATCTGCCCCTAATGAAAAAACAATTTTGTCATCCAGCAGTCAAAGGGTGCTTGTTCAAAATGTAACCATAAACGCTGTTCAGAAGAAAAGTTTCTTCTTAACAGACTTTGTTTGCAGTAATGGTCATTTGGCAGATAAAATACTGAAGTTATTAATCAAAGCATTCACCAATGCATTATTAAATAATTACATTAAGAAAAAGAATGACACGTTTACTACTTCTTTTAAGAAGCGGAAGCATAACACATTTTAATTTGCGTACAGTTTGCATGCTAGGACATTTATCAGGTGTCACAGGAAATTTCTATTATGTCTCACACATTCAGTTACACTGTATTTGGTCTACTCAAAGCAGAGGCAAGTTCCATAATCCATATTGGTGTAGTACCTTCAACTGAATGCACGCTAATAGTCATTTGGTCCACATAGCCTGTAAGTTTTGGATAATTTGCTTCCAACAGTTTCAAATGTCAGAAGGTCACAACTGTTTCCATGCAGACTATTCAGCTGAAGTAAATACTTTGTCTAGCGCTAATGGCTAGTTTCAACCTCATCATTGTAAAATTTTATCAGTTTGTGTACACATCCATCTGTGAACTTGATCCTGGCCTAAGGTTGAAACTGGGCCAGTTTTTCCTAGTAAAGTTTTTATGTCTTTCAGCTATTCTGTGCAGAAATATTTACATCTTCCTTTCAATTTGTTGAGCCTGTGCTACCCAACAAGAAGAAATCTGTTAAAGTAATTCTGTATTAAACCTCAAGTAGTTCATTATAACTATGTATGTAATTAGAGGCTATTATTTTGGCATGCAGACATATAAAACTTACAGTAGAATATTGCAATACTACATAGGGAACGCCAAAAATGGATTTCTCCCAATTTCCTGAATCAGAATGACACCAGGATGTTTCCTAATGTAGTTACTTCTCATAACAGCTGTTCATCTAAATTTTGATACAAACTGTCAGTATTGTTGCATATGGGTAATAGTTATTGCTTTGCCTATATTATTTTACTGAGACATAGTTACATTCTAGTAGTTGCTTATTCCACTCACAGTTTGCAATAGTTTAATATCAGACACAGTAGTTGGTCTCCATTCCCAAATTTGCATCTCATCTAGATTGTGACCCTTAATTTGTTACTAATCTTATTGTTTTTTTTTAACTTTACTCATAAAACCCCTTGGTAGTGTGACGCTGTGTGTCAGACTTGGACCGCACATGTGTTTAATATGCTAGAAAATTTCATAACAGCACACACTTTGGCACTGAGTGAAAAGTGTGTTCTTGAACTGTTTCTGTCAGTAGCTGTAGAATCTTGTGTTACAGAAAATCACTTCACAGCACTAAAATACAGATTCGGTGTTCCATACAGTCAGTTTAATTGAAACAGTTTATTCTAACAGGAATAATGTGAAAGGTGGTGTTTATATAGTAATTAAGGAAAAGTTCTTCCCACCTATATATAGGGAGAGTATCCTTACAAACATTAAGTGGTGTCATGTTGCTGCATTTTATTTGAATGTCTAGGACATTATATCCTACACCATTCAGTTTAATTTGGAATCAGTGTAAAATTGTTACAGTTTAGACTTATGTTGTACATCTTTAGTTAATCCCAGAGTTAGTTCCTCTGATTTATTTTGTTTACACTTAAGTTCATTACAAGGAAATTGGCCTACTTCTAGTTTATGGCAGGGTTTTCAACAAATGTTGCATAGCTATGCAGTAACAATATAAAAGAGTTCTTTCAGCTGTGGATCAGGTATTCAACTGTAATGTGAGGTTGCTCTGATATGCCGTCGTACTCAGTATTACCATTACTTATTAGTTTCCAAGGACTAGCTATATTTTCACTTCGTTGAATGTCCTTCAGTAGTGCCTTATCCCAGTGACACCTTTATATCTTGGTGCATGCATTTCAACAAATGTTTGTTGCTCTATTACTCTGTCTCGTTTAATACATTTGTCAGCAACATAAGTCATTGTTAGTCACAATTATTAAATTTTATGCACAGTAAGAATGTTACACATGTCTAACATGTTTTGGAACTGTGTCATTTTTCACAAAATACAACATATCAAATATGTACAACTATTCAATCATTCTGAAAGTAGAAAAGGCTTTCTGCCTTTTAACATGGAAATCGTGATCTATTTCTGTAATGGAACTATGTTGTGCCCTGGATTTTGTAACAGTGTTTTCAGGAAGTAGATGTACATATGTCAGACTTAAATAAATTATTGTTCATTACTCCTAGTGTTTTATACACGCTACATTAACATAAACTATTAATAATTACATTATTTTAAGCATGCTGAGTACTACTGTTCTCATGTTACAGTAATTTTTCTACATATTACAAAGAATTTAACTTGCTGTAATCACCAGCAATGATTTCTGATCTATCCCTGGAGTTACTAAAGTGCAAATGTGAATTGTAGTGTCCCTTGTTCTGAAGTGTAATACAATTCTTAGTATTGTATACAGCATTCCCTTTCTTTTTTACAGGATAGCTTGATTCCCTTAATGAGTCACTGTCTCCAGCAGTCACGTAGGTAGACACTTAATGAAATTTTATTACGAAATACAGTTTCAAACAATGGAACAAATTAATCTAGAAATAGGTTAAATTTATTATTGACGTTTTTAGCTTGACACATTGTCTCACTCCAACTGCTGTAAATGTCTGCTGAAGGTTTGTAAATTTTCACTGTTGACTTACGTAAACGTCCTGTTGATAAAACTACTGTTGTTTGCAGGGCTTACAGCATGCATTTTGAACAGCTGACCATTATGGTCAGGAATACATCTAAAATTTCACTTAAACATATGTTGCTAATTCTTTTATCTGCAGAGTATTGTCAATAAGGCTTGTAAAGTTCTTTGCAACTCTTGTGAGAAAGTCAACAACTGCACACGGCTCATTACATGCGCAAAATCTGCCATATTTGTACAGGAAAGAAAATTTACTTACAATAACAACGCATAATTGTTTTTGTTTCTGAGAACAGGTGAGTTAAAAGTGATTGTTTGCTTGGGGAATGTACTGAGCTTTCCTGAGGGAGCTCTATAAACAGTTACACAATATTTATTTAGGATACTGAAGGCAGAGGAATTTAATATTATACACTGTATTTGTTCAGAATTTTTCAAGTGAGTGTACATAATAGTCGTCTGGTCCAGAAAGAATGTACTTTATCACAGTGCATTTTTCACAAATGTACCTTGCTTTGTCTTGTATATCGCAATATTATTTACATCCCGCACTCGTACGTTTTCACATATTGATAAGTCTTAAGCAATTACATTACCGGTAAAAAAGAATTACGAACTATAGCTTCTGCTATATCGCTATTGATAAAGTTACGTATTTTAACCATACGGCAAAGTACTCTCCTCTTTGCGTGGTATCATTTGCCAAGATCTCGTTTGGTTATCTCCAGCGGTTTACGAGATATAAGAGGCGCTATGAATATTTCATTCCCGCTCGTTGCGATCGGAAATGAAGTTGCTGCAGATGCTCAATTTTTTCGAGATAGGAAGCAGATATTGATCCAAAGTTTTACGAAAATTTCAAAACCTCATCTGTATTTCATACTCAGCAATAGAATGTATAATATGCATCAAACACAAATTCATAGCGACCTCTATTTTTGATGGCAACGTTCTCAAATTTGATATTCATCCGTGAAATACCACAATAGTTATGAGCATTATCGAAATGATTGGCACTTCATCATGAAGCTGCCATATAAAGCTAAAAGTATTTCAGAAATTAATTATTTTTTGCGGAACAGGTTATGTAAAACCGTTTGACAAAGATTTGCAGGCCGTGCGTCTCGATTCTTTAAGCGCAGCGCCAAGCCAACCCTGGCCCGCTTTGCGTGACGTCACAAGAACGCGCCTCGGCCTTCTCTTTAGGTGGTGGTGGTTACCGCCGATAGTACGAAGGATGAATAGATAGCTTAAATCTATCGTTGTCCTTGCTGACGATCGACAGTGCGTACCCCTTTTTCATTGTATGATTGAAAATTAAACTATGTGTCAGTTTCACTGCACGTGGACAAGGTTGTGTATGATTTCATTTAGGTGGATAGGAGGCTACGACCTCGACGGAAGTCGTTTGCGACATCCGTCTACGTAATGCATATACTTTGTTTTGCATGTGATCGGACTTTAACGGTTTGTGTACGTATTTTCTGCATTTCCCTAAACGAGCGTGGGAAATCGTCTAAAAACCACACTCAGTGAGACCGACGTAACAGCCACTACAGTTCATCCGCCGCGCTGATTCGATACGGTTCTGACTCACCTGCACGGTACGCTACACGAACAGGTTAGTTAGCGCTTTACATATATTACGTAAATTATAGTAGCTTTATACAGGAACAGTTCATTCGTTAAGATGAAAGTGGTTTTCCTCCCATTTCCTTTACTAGCATATTGTATTCTTCTGTCAGAGATTATCTGCATTGCGTATTATTAGTTTTATTCGATCATGTTTTCAAGTAATCTGTAGCATTTATCCTCCCTCATCCTTACTTCTGTATCTGGGGGAGCCTCAGTTTCAGTTGGATATTTACAATCACTTTAATTTGTGTCGACTTGTCCCTTATTTCTTGGATACAAGTAGATACTTCAGACTCAGCTGCTCAGTCATCATTTTCAGATAGAGGCAAAAGTCAGTTCGGGCAAGTTATAGGATTCAATAACAGATCCATTAATGTTCTCGATATATACAGTATAGACACCTCTGGTCAACAAAATGATATAGAACAAAAAATTCCGTAAAATATGAGTTTTTCTGCTTAACTCATTAAAAAAACTCAGTCTATAAAGTTTCTCTCTTTAATTCCTGTCAATAATCGTAAGCAATTTGCCGGCAGTCTACCGATTTCGGTCCGTAATGATCATCTTAAGATCTGCCAGGGAAAGGGAAACCAAATACTACTGCAGGAAAAATTACATCTTGTGAAAAATAAATCATAAAATGAAGATAACAATTGCATATGTATATAAAACACGAGCTCCTAAGTATAATGAGACATGCATAAATAAAACAGATGGAGCCATGTGTTACACAAATATGATAAAGATAAACTATCAGCGTCATAAGAAAACATAAGATATAAATTAATCAAAAAAAATGTGTGAAATCTTATGGAACTTAACTGCTAAGGTCATCAGTCCCTAAGCTTACACACTACTTAACCTAAATTATCCTAAGGACAAACACACACACCCATGCCCGAGGGAGGACTCGAACCTCCGCCGAGATCAGCCGCACATTCCGTGACTGCAGCGCCAAAGACCGCTCGACTAATCTCGCGCGTCTATAAATTAATACGTTATATGATTTTATAATTTACAAGATGTATACTGTCCAGAACTTGTATTTGGTTTCCCTTCCCTTAGCAGAGCTGAAAATGTTCACTATGGACCGAAATCGATAGTCGGACGACAGTTTGTTTTGATCATTGGCTGGAACTGAAACAAGGAATTCTCTACCTCCTGAATCATTCGCCACTGTATCGACGCTTGTAAAACAGTTCATACAGTTCGGTGTAAGGTAAGGTACAATTTCACAAGCAGCAATAGGACACGAGGAAAAGACTAATCAAATTTTCCAAACCTCAGTGGGTGCGTATTCAACTAGAAATCCATTATCTTGTTATACCTTTCAGTTCAGCAAGTTTCGCACTGTGAATAATTGCTAATTTTGGTGGACAACAAGACAAAAAAATGTTGTAATTTCATATTAAATGCATTAGTACCAGACAGAGACAACTGTGTACTTACTAAATTCTTGGTACAAAAACTTTAAATACAGCTTGTATCTGTAATATGTACTAGAGCAGCATTTTAAGAACTGCTCAAAGAATTAGGTATTCGTGCAACAGTTCCACAGTAAAGTAGTTCTCTTCTGATGTTCGCTGCTAACAAATAATAAAGAAAAAATATTAAGTACGGTATTCAACATTCAAACTGACACTTGCCCCAGCTAAGAGCAAGAATGTCGTACACTGCACTTCTACTTCATTGAGCTGATCGACTATGATTGAACTTGTCAGAACGTACGTTTGATGTTCGAGGTCGAAAAACAGTCACGCACTACCGAGCTACGACAAATTGTTTATTAATAATGTGATCAGAGAGGTTTATCCTGTGCTGTAGTATTATAACTTAAGACAATAAATATAAAAATCGGCGTGAATCCTTTTTTTTTCATTGAGAGAAAAAAGTATTTATCTGTGAAGGTGCAACATATTTTACATCGTCGACGACTCACTGATGACGAATAACAGGGATTGAACAAAATTATGGAAAAACCGTGAAACATGCATCGTGAATACAGATACTAGACAAACTGCAGATTGCGCTGTTGTATTTGACCACGAACGGCACATGTTCAGTACGTCGCAAGTGTCAGCTGTTATCAGAACGTGCCCTGTAAAGTTGTCAGTGCATTCTACATCTACATCTACATTTATACTCCGCAAGCCACCCAACGGTGTGTGGCGGAGGGCACTTTACGTGCCACTGTCATTACCTCCCTTTCCTGTTCCAGTCGCGTATGGTTCGCGGGAAGAACGACTGTCTGAAAGCCTCTGTGCGCGCTCTAATCCCTCTAATTTTACATTCGTGATCTCCTCGGGAGGTGTAAGTAGGGGGAAGCAATATATTCGATACCTCATCCAGAAACGCACCCTCTCGAAACCTGGCGAGCAAGCTACACCGCGATGCAGAGCGCCTCTCTTGCAGAGTCTGCCACTTGAGTTTGCTAAACATCTCCGTAACGCTATCACGGTTACCAAATAACCCTGTGACGAAACGCGCCGCTCTTCTTTGGATCTTCTCTATCTCCTCCGTCAACCCGATCTGGTACGGATCCCACACTGATGAGCAATACTCAAGTGTAGGTCGAACGAGTGTTTTGTAAGCAACCTCCTTTGTTGATGGACTACATTTTCTAAGGACCCTCCCAATGAATCTCAACCTGGTACCCGCCTTACCAACAATTAATTTTATATGATCATTCCACTTCAAATCGTTCCGCACGCATACTCCCAGATATTTTACAGAAGTAACTGCTACCAGTGTTTGTTCCGCTATCATATAATCATACAATAAAGGATCTTTCTTTCTATGTATTCGCAATGCATTACATTTGTCTATGTTAAGGGTCAGTTGCCACTCCCTGCACCAAGTGCCTATCCGCTGCAGATCTTCCTGCATTTCGCTGCAATTTTCTAATGCTGCAACTTCTCTGTATACTACAGCATCATCCGCGAAAAGCCGCATGGAACTTCCGACACTATCTAGTAGGTCATTTATATATATTGTGAAAAGCAATGGTCCCATAACACTCCCCTGTTGAACGCCAGAGGTTACTTTAATGTCTGTAGACGCCTCTCCGTTGATAACAACATGCTGTGTTCTGTTTGCTAAAAACTCTTCAATCCAGCCACACAGCTGGTCTGATATTTCGTAGGCTCTTACTTTGTTTATCAGGCGACAGTGCGGAACTGTATCGAACGCCTTCCGGAAGTCAAGAAAAATAGCATCTACCTGGGAGCCTGTATCTAATATTTTCTGGGTCTCATGAACAAATAAAGCGAATTGGGTCTCACACGATCGCTGTTTCCGGAATCCATGTTGATTCCTACATAGTAGATTCTGAGTTTCCAAAAACGACATGATACTCGAGCAAAACACATGTTCTAAAATTCTACAACAGATCGACGTCAGAGATATAGGTCTGTCCATTATAATTATCCGGGCTGTTATGCCGTGGTCGGTTGATGAATGCTGTGGTGATTCCCAACGTTTCGTCTCCGACTGCGGGAGACATCTTCAAGGGGGTCCGTAGCTTGATGGAAGATCCAACACACACACTGGCTCGCTACTGACTGGTCTATAGGTCTATAGGTCTATAGTTCTGCGCATCTGCTCGACGACCCTTCTTGAAGACTGGGACTACCTGTGCTCTTTTCCAATCATTTGGAACCTTCTGTTCCTCTAGAGACTTGCGGTACACGGCTGTTAGAAGGGGGGCAAGTTCTTTCGCGTACTCTGTGTAGAATCGAATTGGTATCCGGTCAGGTCCAGTGGACTTTCCTCTGTTGAGTGATTCCAGTTGCTTTTCTAATCCTTGGACACTTATTTCGATGTCAGCCATTTTTTCGTTGGTGCGAGGATTTAGAGAAGGAACTGCAGTGCGGTCTTCCTCTGTGAAACAGCTTTGGAAAAAGGTGTTTAGTATTTCAGCTTTACGCTTGTCATCCTCTGTTTCAATGCCATCATCATCCCGGAGTGTCTGGACATGATGTTTCGAGCCACTTACTGATTTAACGTAAGACCAGAACTTCCTAGGATTTTCTGTCAAGTCGGTACCTAGTATTTTACTTTCGAATTCACTGAACGCTTCACGCATAGCCCTCCTTACGCTAACTTTGACATCATTTAGCTTCTGTTTGTCTGAGAGGTTTTGGCTGCGTTTAAACTTGGAGTGAAGCTCTCTTTGCTTTCGCAGTAGCTTCCTAACTTTGTTGTTGTACCACGGTGGGTTTTTCCCGTCCCTCACAGTTTTACTCGGCACGTACCTGTCTAAAACGCATTTTACGATTGCCTTGAACTTTTTCCATAAACACTCAACATTGTCAGTGTCGGAACAGAAATTTTCGTTTTGATCTGTTAGGTAGTCTGAAATCTGCCTTCTATTACTCTTTCTAAACGACGGACTTAATTGAATTCCAACGTAGGTTAATAGTTGGAGCTCGTATGGTGGGTGGTTCCGTAACCACCGTAGCCAAAATTTTTAGTGTTTCAAGAGACACATTATCGAACATTTATTCCACATTCACGGGCCGGCCGTGGTGGCCAAGCGGTTCTAGGCGCTTCAGTCTGGAACCGCGCGACCGCTACGATCGCAAGTCCGAATCCTGCATCGGGCATGGATGTGTGTGATGTCCTTAGGTTAGTTAGGTTTAAGTAGTTATAAGTTCTAGGGGACTGATGACCTCAGATGTTAAGTCCCGTAGTGCTCAGAGCCATTTGAACCATTTTCAACCGCATGCACGGAAGGAGGAAAAATAACATCCGGTAAGTCATAACGCAGATGACAGTGTGTTTCGAGTGATCATGACAGATAATCGTTGAATGTTGCACTCGCGAGCACTGACAGCTCCGAAACAACACGAATGGAGCTCCATAAGCACAATAAACAGGGAAATGCAGGCCCAGCTGGAATTCAAAAACGACTCTCCAATTATGCAAACACGAATAACAGGAAGAAGTCAGCCATAAAACCTTGACTACGGAGCAATGGAAGAGAGTCATTTGGTTGCCTTGTTCACACTGTTTCCAATTTCTGGTCGAGTTTACGTCTCAAGAGTGAAACATGGCGGGGATGCAGGGATGACTTGGGTAGCTACATCCTGTTATTCCATAGGCTCCATGATTACTCTTCAAAATACACCACTGGCCATTAAAATTGCAACACCACGAAGATGACGTGCTACAGACGCGAAATTTAACCGACAGGAAGAAGATGCTGTGATATGCAAATGATTAGCTTTTCAGAGCATTCACACAAGGTTGGCGCCGGTGGCGACACCTACAACGTGCTGACATGAGAAAAGTTTCCAACCGATTTCTCACACACAAACGGCAGTTGACCGGCGTTGCCTGGTGAAACGTTGTTGTGATGCCTGGTGTAAGGAGAAGAAATGCGTACCATCACATTTCCGACTTTGATAAAGGTCGGATTGTAGACTCTCGCGATTGCGGTTTATCGTATCGCGACATTGCTGCTCCCGTTTGTCGAGATCCAGTGACTGTTAGCAGAATATGGAATCGGTGGGTTCAGGAGGCCGTGCTAGATGCCAACGGCCTCGTATCACTAGCAGTCGTGATGACAGGCATCTTATCCGCATGGCTGTAACGGATCGTGCAGCGACGTCTCGATCCCTGAGTCAACAGATGGGGACGTTTGCAAGACAACAACCATCTGCACGAACAGTTCGACGACGTTTGCAGCAGTATGGACTATCAGCATGGAGACCATGGCTGCGGTTACCCTTAACGCTGCATCACGGACAGGAGCGACTGCGATTGCGTAGTCAACGACGAACCTGGGTGCACGAATGACAAAACGTCATTTTTTCGGATGAATCCAGGTTCTGTTTACAGCATGCTGATGGTCGCATCCGTATTTGGCGACATCGCGGTGAACGCTCATTGGAAGAGTGTATTCGTCATCGCCATACTGGCGTATCACCCGGCCTGATGGTATGGGGTGCCATTGGTTATACGTCTCGGTCACCTCTTGTTCGCATTGACGGCACTTTGAACAGTGGACGTTACATTTCAGATGTGTTACGACCCGTGGCTCTACCCTTCATTTGATCCCTGCGAAACTCTATATTTCAGCAGGATAATGCAGGACCGCATGATGCAGGTCCTGTACGGGCCTTTCTGGATACAGAAAATGTTCTGTTGCTGCCCTGGCCAGCACATTGTCCAGATTTCTCACCAATTGAAAACGTCTGGTCAATGGTGGCCGAGCAACTGCCTCGTCACAATACGCCAGGCACTACTCTTGATGTACTGTGGTATCGTGTTGAAGCTGCATGGGCAGCTGTACCTGTACACGCCATCCAAGCTCTGTTTGACTCAGTGCCCAGGCGTATCAAGGCCATTATTACGGCCAGAGGTGTTTGTTCTGGGTACTGATTTCTCAGGATCTATGCACCCAAATTGCGTGAAAATATAATCACACGTCAGTTCTAGTATAATATATTTGTCCAATGAATACCCGTTAATCATCTGCAGTTCTTCTTGGTGTAGCAATTTTAATGGCCAGTAGTGTAATATTACTGCCAAGGATTGTGTGACAATTTTGCCTGACCAGACCCATCTCGTGGTACAATGAACAATCCTGCTTGAGGTACATCCGGAACCGAGCATTACTGCAGAGGTCAAAAATACCGCTTCAGTTGTAAGGTTCTCTTTATGTTCCAGTACTTGAACCACGGCCGGTTTCGGGCTCTTACACGCCCATCGTCAGTTGCTATACCGAAAATAAACAAGAGACTGAAGCTAATAATAGTTTTTACACGCAGTAGTACAAATGACAAAAAAAATTCGTTCCACATAATATCTTAGGAAACAGCGGTCGGTTCTCGGTGCAGTAAAACCTAACTGAACGCCAAAGCGTCACCAGACAATACAATGGAAAGCTCTATGAGTACATAAACATACATGAACAACATGAAGACTTGGACCCTTAAACTTTGTGCAGTGACACCGAGCACTTCTATGGACGACTATAGGACGCGATGTACCACCAGCGACTACGGAGTGGGGTATTCGAAGGAGGAAGTAAACTGCTAAACTAGATTGGCAAAAGTACTGACACCTGTTGACGAGAAGAACAACGCGGGGCCAATTAGCCCGGCCGTTCTTAATTTGAATTAGTGATTTACACGCAAAAGCGAAAAAAATTACAAGAAAGATGAACGAAAAGCGTTGAAAGTACATTATGAGCGCTAAAGGAACATATTGAACAGAGGCAGTACAGAAATGTAGTAAAAAATCTTAACTAGAAGCCGGTGACTTGAAGTTTAAATGTAAACCGTAAAACACAGAACAAATTTTCTCCCCTTCCTCTGAGTGAAATGCAAAGTTTTGTTTTAGCAGGGACGCATATCACGACGTGGAATAACGTGCTACAGTCATGAGTTAAATGAACATACACATGTGTCACTCCTATCATAAAACATCTCGCTACTAAACAAGATGGAAGGAAGCTAAACTTTGAAGTCCACACTATCAAAAACACCTATACCAATGAATAGCTTGTAGCAGTAGCAGTAAAAGGACACATTAAAAGTAGGACCAATTCAAAAGCTGCCAACTAAAAACGACTGAACAAAGCTTGCGTAAGGTAAGACGCGAGTCAAATTTTACGTCATGAATGACAGACAGATTTTAATTTACGGAGGACACAGATAACGTCGTACAATAACGCGTCGTAGTCATAGGATAATCAAAAATATGAGAACTTCTATTAAAAGACAACTTTTACAGCAATGTAAAATAGAAATTGGGAGGACCTTGATGTCATCACTACAGGAAATAGGTATTTGCCGTACAGTAGCTATGCCCAAATAGGGATAACAAAGCAATGGAGAAAACGCTGATGCAGTTAACAGTTATACACGCGTAAGGACAATACTCAGAAGCCAGAAGGAGAAGGAAATGAGGCTGTACGCTGCTTCAAAATGAAAAGTTTTATGCAAGACTTGCGTCGGCTGTGTGGCCGAACGGTTCTAGGCGCTTCAGTTTGGAACCGCGTGACCGCTTGGGTCTCAGGTTCGAATCCTGCCTCTGGCATGAATTTTTTTGATGTCCTTAGGTTACCATGTGCTATAAATTTAATGATTCTAATTCTCGCCGATAGTTTTGTTTTGAGAGCGGGACTCTAACACGCGGCAAAGCATTGCACAAAGAGTAGCTATTTTCTGCTGCACTGGATGAAATGAAGAGCAATGAATAATAGAACCAGTCGCCATTGGTTTTATAAATATATTAAAGTGAAGTTTATTGTCCTGCAACGTAATTTCTATATCGGAAAATGAGTGTGACTTGCTAGATTAAAGTCATTTGTTTCATGTATGGAATT
This sequence comes from Schistocerca cancellata, assembly GCF_023864275.1. Taxonomy (NCBI): domain Eukaryota; kingdom Metazoa; phylum Arthropoda; class Insecta; order Orthoptera; family Acrididae; genus Schistocerca; species Schistocerca cancellata. The sequence goes on along the minus strand of NC_064630.1, from coordinate 353,845,643 downwards.
AAACCCTCTCTTTTCTCAACGGCATGATCTTCATGGAAAAATGATGCTTACTGAGGAAACTTTGCAACTACTTAGCCAATAAATAATCTGGGGCAGAAATGGTGTTAATAAATGCCCTTAAAGGTGTCTAAGACTTACGGAACTTTACCACTCCTCTGAAAGTGGGCGTTCTCGTATTCGTAGGTACCAAAGTTTTCTATCCTGTCACTACGGCGCGGTATTGTGCACCATTATCTATGCCCTCACTAAATTAAAATTTGCCTGCCATTCACCATGTAAAATTTGTCTCTCATTTTATCTTCCGTAAGCCTTGTTGGTGCCTTTTAGCTAGCAGTTTCTTAATTACTTCCACTTTTTAATGTGTCCTTACAGTGTTATTGCTGCTGGCTATTCATTGGCATAGTGGTTTTTGACAATGTGGACTTTAAGGTTTAGCTACCTTCTGTTTTGTTTAGTAGCGAGATATATTTTAATAGGAGTGGCACATGTATATGTTCTTTTACCTCATGACTGTGGCACGTTATTCCACGTCGTCTTATGCGTCCCGACGAAATTAAAAAATTGCGTGCCACTCATGGAAAGGAGAGAAAATTTTTTATTGTGTTTTACCTTTCATACATAAACTTTAAGTCACCTGCTTTTGGTTAAGAGTTTTTTTACTATTCTGTACTGTCTCTGTTCAGTAAGTTTCTTCACCACTCATAATGTATTAACGCTTTCCATCCAACATTCATGTAACCTTTTTCCTCTTTTGCTTGTAAATCACTAATTCAAATTGCGTACGGCTGGGCTAGTTGGTCCCACGTTGTTCTTCCCGTCAACAGATGGCAGTACTTTTGCCGATTTGGTTTACCAGTTTGCTTCCTCCTTCGTGTCCGCCCCCGGTGGCTGAGTGGTCAGCGCGACAGAATGTCAGTCTTAAAGGCCCGGGTTCGATTCCCGGCTGGGTCGGAGATTTTCTCCGGCCAGGGTCTGGGTGTTGTGTTGTCATAATCATCATCATTTCATCCCCATCGACGAGCAAGTCGCCGAAGTGGCGGAAAATTGAAAGACTTGCACCCGGCGAATGGTCTGCCCGACGGGAGGCCCTAGTCACGCGACATTTACATTCAATCCCTCATTCGTGCACTCTACTCCGTGTTCTGCTCTCGCTGGTGGTACACTGCGTCCTATATTCGTCCATCGTGGCTCTCGGGGTAGCAGCACGAAGTGTAAAGTGTACTGGTGTTCATTGCATATTTCTTTACCAAGGCAGTTGTCCGTGTGTCTGGTGTCGCTTTAACATTGACTCAGGTGTTACCGCACTTAACCCTCCCACTGTTTTCGAAAATGTTATATGGACCTTCTTATTTGTTTTCTCAGGTGCACTGCTACGTGTAAAACTTATTATTAGCTCTGATCTCTTGTTCATTTTCAGTATCAAACCTGATGATGGACGTGTAAGAGCCCGAAACCAGTCGTGTTTTGAGTATTGCAAAACAAAAGTGCCTTACAACTGAAGTGGTTGTACCTTTGCCATGATACAATGTTTGTTCCCTACTGACGATGCTGTGTTCCAAGAGGACAGAGCCCGTGTTCACACATACCGCATCGTCCAGGACTGGTTTTGTGAGTACGAAGATGAATTGTCCCATCTCCCCGGGCCGCCACACTCACCAGGTCACGATGTTATTGCCTTTGGTCTATCCATCTCCGTCATTATTGTGCAAGGAAAATGGTATAAGATTTTCTTGGATATCGTAAAACACCTGTACGTATCCATCCCGAGGCGACTAGAAACTTTATTGAATGCCAAGAGTTTTGCTATACCGTATTAGGCGCGGTAATGTTTTGTGTTTATGGTGTTTCCGTATTTCTTTTTTCCAACCCCTGTAACTAACTACCTACCTACTCTGCTTGGATTTTGTTCATCAGAATGGTTCGAGGTGTTTCAGATTTTAAAACATGAAGTGTCTGACGTATTCGTTCCAAAGCTTCTTGAACGCTTGTGATGGGAATAAGTTGTGCCTAAACTGTAACGGATTTTTTGTTGGGAACAGGCGGACTATTTAGAAGGTAATACACATCCCATCAGCCAACCCATTTGTTAACAGGAAAATGCTCGTGAATGACATTTCCGCTACCTGACTAAACTGGACGTGAAATTCTAGTAGATGATGCATGGGGGCTTAATAAAATGAAATGCAAATACTTTTTTAATTTCCTGTCGCTGTATGTCCGATTACGCAAGTCTCGTAAACGGCTGGCCCTGACAACTAATTGTTACGCTATCTGACTGCATAGAATGACAACAAAGAATGAAATGAAAATTTTCGTTAACACAATTAATTAATTAAGTCCCCAGCAACTATAAAACCTACGAAACCAAAGCACAAGTATAACTGTTCTGTGTGTGGGAGTGTGACTCAACGCACATCTGGCACGGTTCTTCTTCAACAAGACAAGAATTTTTAAATATCATTTATACTGACGTGATAAAAGAAAATTGGAAATACTATAATTGTGCAAGAAACCCAGAATTACACTCTAATACAAGAACACACGCCAGATGCTTTGTTGACTGAACCTGTAATGAAGCATTATTCAGGACACACAAATAATAAGAAAATAAAGAACAGTAGTTAGTTACCTTAATTTATATTGACGAAAAGCACTCAGGTCATTACAATATCTCCATTGGAACAACATCTACTATCTCTCCCATCACATAGCTGCATAAAACATCGAACAAACACTCACTACTACCCCATCTCATTCCAACTTCAGATACAAGCAGTGTCCACCACAACTGCTCGGCAAGGACTGCCTGCCGCTACCTCTCAATGAGCACTGCCAGTGGAGGCGGCGGAACAATACTCTCTCTGGCGCGATTTTTGGCGCTGTGGCTCAGTGTAGCCACCTTTCATACAGTGTAGCCACCTTTCATATGCCCTTCCTCCACGGGCTAGAATTTGATGGTATTTTTGCCAGCATTGGTGGTGAAAATACCACCAAATTCGTCAAAAAAAAAATACAGACAAAAATAAAAGATAATATTAATACGTAAATATCATATAACTAGATAAAATTTTGGCTTTGCACTGACCTTTCAATAGCCTAATATATAAAATACACTAAGCAATACAAATTCTTTCATACATGTGACTTTACATAATAGTTTACAGAAATATCATGTGGTTAAACAATTCAATCGATAACGTCAGCAATGACGAATATGAGCAGGTTAAGAGTCTTATAACTTTTCACAAACAGTAATACACAAAAAATCAGTTAATACAAATATTCACAACAAGTAGTTCACAGTTCCAGCAGTAGCACCCAGCACTGTTGAATAGGTGCTGACAGCAATAAGTGACATCATCTCAGTAGAAGCAGTCCATCAGTGGCACCCAGCATTGTGGAACAGGTGCAGACTCCAACAGGTGACATCATTTCATTAGAAGCAGTCCATCAGTGGCACCCAGCAATGTTGAGTAGGTGCAGACACCATCAGGTGACATCATTTCAGTAGAAGCAGTCCATCAGTGGCACCCAGCAATGTTGAGTAGGTGCAGACTCCAACAGGTGACATCATTTCAGTAGAAGCACTCCATCAATGGCACCCAGCAATGTTGAGTAGGTGCAGACACCATCAAGTGACATTATGTCAGTAGAAGCAGTTCATCAGTGGCACCCAGCATTGTGGAGTAGGTTCAGACTCCAACAGGTGACATCATTTCAGTAGAAGCAGTTCATCAGTGGCACCCAGCAATGTTGAGTAGGTGCAGACACCAAGAAGTGACTTCATTTCAGTAGAAGCAGTCCATCAGTGGCACCCAGCAATGTTGAACAGGTGCTACAGCAACAAGTGACACCAGTTCAGTAGAAGCAGTTCCATCAGTGGCACCCAGCAATGTTGAACAGGTGCAGACACCAACAAGTGACATTATTTCAATAGATGCAGTCCATCAGTGGCACCCAGCAAAGTTGAGTAGGCGCAGACAGCAAGAAGTAACATCATTGCAGTAGAAGCAGTCCATCAATGGCACCCAGCAATGTTGAGTAGGTGCAGACACCGACAAATGACATTAAACAACTATCACTGATCACACTGTTCCTCAGCACAAATTAAACATGTCCTAGTGGCACCAATCATGTAGAAAAAGTACAAGTAACAGTCCATAATTTCATTATCACTAATTAGACAGTTCAAGCATGAACAATAGTTTGAATGCACATACAAATGCTTTTACAATGTTCTTACACTAAACATACAAATCATAACAAACACACAAATGATATCAGATAATTGTCATATTACTATTACAAATACACAAACATCAGTAAACCTATAATATTTATGGGTGTCAGTGCAAGCCACTACAAACAAATAAAATAATTTTTAGGAGATAGGTGGGTAGGATTAGGAAAGGAAAACACACAAAACACACTCACTCATCTTTCATCCACATTAAGTACTACTGTGTAATTGTATAGTGTTAACTGTCTGAATCCACTTCTGTCAAATTTCATGTTCATCATGTGTATCAAGTAGTAGTGGCAGCAATGTATTACAGTCAATAATAGTTAAGTCAACGTCATAGTCATCATGTCAAGACCAATGTTTGCCAAGCCAAATAAAAATGTACGGTTGCTGAACAACTGTCAGTGTGCCAAGATATGCAACTTCCTCTCTCCAAAAAAAAAAAAAGTACATACTGCTTAGTGATTTAACGAAGTGTGTGTGGACAATCTTCCTTCCATTTTAGTGTTCTAGTCTGCTATCTTCATCCTCCTTGTTCCATATAGACCAACAACAAAAAAAATATGTACCTCACTTACATTACCTCTTATACACCATACTCCAATCAACTTCATACAATCTCAATACCTCCATAATGCCTCTTCAATACGTCGATACATATAAACCTTATTGCCAGTATCATTTACCTTACCTCTTGTCCACAAAAACTCCAATATTACCAATATCATTTCACTTCCATAACAACTCTTTCCTCAAGTCAGTTTCGTCGAACAAGTACAGATAAAATCCTAATGCAAACCTCCTCATCCCATACAATCCGAAGACACACTGTCAACACACAACCTCTGTGTAATCCATCTGACCAAAATCTTCTACTCATTATGAATTATAAACAAAGAATACATACATGACCTCTAACAGACTTAGTTCGAATAACTCTCAGTAATTAAGTACGATTACGGAGTGTGAATGATGCTAATATTTCACAGTGTGTACACCACTTCAAGAATTATGGCAAACAGAAGCAAACATGTGGAGTATTTCTTGTATCAAGTGTCACTTCCTATTTCAATTGCTCACGAAAAATGCAGTGTAATAACTGTGTTGGTATGTCATGTCGTTAGCTTCCTTCCTATTGGCATACATTTATACAGCTTTCATAAAACCTCCAGCTCATGTGACTTCTATGATGTTTCTTGTACTAAAGTCGCTCGTCGAATCACTGCAGTTCATTTTCTTATCTTAAAAATATAAGGCACTGAGCGTAAGCAAGGCAAGCAATAGCGAGTAAATATACCAGTAGTGAACAGAATGTCAACAAGTGGATGCAGCACAATTCTTACAACAAGGCTCTGCCAAGCGAACAATCTGTAACTAGTACCATAGTGTAACCTAAACTCTATGTTCATACACAGTATAATAGCATTTCTATATACAAAATTAAAGAGTAGTTGTGACAACAAATAGAAATGTGTAAATGTGCAATCCATACGCATAGCAGTAAACATATATCTTACGTACTAAACAGGTCATCAGCATCGTATAACCGTAAGCAAATAAATGTTCATATGTAATCTAATAAATAAACATGAAGGCGCAAGCAATTAAATCACAAAGTATAACTTACATACCTAACCACATCAGCACAATTTATCAGGTGACAATTATAATGTAAATAAATAGGCACAGCAGACACATAATTAAAAATATGACATCAGTGAAAAAGCAGTGCAGCCAAGCGATGCATAATATACACAAGCTACAACTCAATTCATGGATAATCATTGTCAAAATCAGTTAACGTACGCAAGCAGGTCGCTTCACCAGCAAATTCATAGAACATGTAATTAGCACAAAGTATGAATCACGTAATCGCGAGCAGCAAATTACGTCTAAAGTACGTACCTAAGTGGAAATATGTTACCTGAAAAATAAACTCAATTAATAATTACCTTTTTAGTTTATTACTTTCTTCTTCGAAATGACATTTTTCCTGAAATTTTCTCGATAGCAAGTCGTCTTAACGTCGGACACGCACAGAATTTACCTGAAGTTCTTAAATCTTTTACAGAACCGTATCCTGAAAAATACTGAATGTTAATAACAGAATTCATCAAGTCACTATAGCTTTATACTGATTTTAATCAGAGAAATTAGACTGTGTATTTACACTCCTGGAAATTGAAATAAGAACACCGTGAATTCATTGTCCCAGGAAGGGGAAACTTTATTGACACATTCCTGGGGTCAGATACATCACATGATCACACTGACAGAACCACAGGCACATAGACACAGGCAACAGAGCATGCACAATGTCGGCACTAGTACAGTGTATATCCACCTTTCGCAGCAATTCAGGCTGCTGTTCTCCCATGGAGACGATCGTAGAGATGCTGGATGTAGTCCTGTGGAACGGCTTGCCATGCCATTTCCACCTGGCGCCTCAGTTGGACCAGCGTTCGTGCTGGACGTGCTGACCGCGTGAGACGACGCTTCATCCAGACCCAAACATGCTCAATGGGGGACAGATCCGGGGTCTTGCTGGCCAGGGTAATTGACTTACACCTTCTAGAGCACGTTGGGTGGCACGGGATACATGCGGACGTGCGTTGTCCTGTTGGAACAGCAAGTTCCCTTGCCGGTCTAGGAATGGTAGAACGATGGGTTCGATGACGGTTTGGATGTACCGTGCACTATTCAGTGTCCCCTCGACGATCACCAGTGGTGTATGGCCAGTGTAGGAGATCGCTCCCCACACCATGATGCCGGGTGTTGGCCCTGTGTGCCTCGGTCGTATGCAGTCCTGATTGTGGCGCTCACCTGCACGGCGCCAAACACGCATACGACCATCATTGGCACCAAGGCAGAAGCGACTCTCATCGCTGAAGACGACACGTCTCCATTCGTCCCTCCATTCACGCCTGTCGCGACACCACTGGAGGCGGGCTGCACGATGTTGGGGCGTGAGCGGAAGACGGCCTAACGGTGTGCGGGACCGTAGCCCAGCTTCATGGAGACGGTTGCGAATGGTCCTCGCCGATACCCCAGGAGCAACAGTGTCCCTAATTTGCTGGGAAGTGGCGGTGCGGTCCCCTACGGCACTGCGTAGGATCCTACGGTCTTGGCGTGCATCCGTGCGTCGCTGCGGTCCGGTCCCAGGTCGACGGGCACGTGCACCTTCCACCGACCACTGGCGACAACATCGATGTACTGTGGAGACCTCACGCCCCACGTGTTGAGCAATTCGGCGGTACGTCCACCCGGCCTCCCGCATGCCCACTATACGCCCTCGCTCAAAGTCCGTCAACTGCACATACGGTTCACGTCCACGCTGTCGCGGCATGCTACCAGTGTTAAAGACTGCGATGGAGCTCCGTATGCCACGGCAAACTGGCTGACACTGACGGCGGCGGTGCACAAATGCTGCGCAGCTAGCGCCATTCGACGGCCAACACCGCGGTTCCTGGTGTGTCCGCTGTGCCGTGCGTGTGATCATTGCTTGTACAGCCCTCTCGCAGTGTCCGGAGCAAGTATGGTGGGTCTGACACACCGGTGTCAATGTGTTCTTTTTTCCATTTCCAGGAGTGTATTTACGGCTGTCAGTGCATTCGCACTGAGCGCTCGATCAGCTGTAGGCGCGTGACGTAGGAAGTGATTGTTTGCGGTCAACGACTGCCCTGTGCGGCGCGCAGACTTGACTGTTGCTTTGAGTATGTGCCGCCGCCAAAACACAGCGCGGTATCCTTGTACTCTCCGCATGTTTACATGTAGCTGTTAGTTCCTCAAAAGTATGTCATTCTACAAAAAATTTTTCAAAAGTATATCATTCCACAAAAATTTTAACGTTAGATATATGATGTATTCCCTTAGAGCGTCGTGATTTAAGAGTTTCTACTTCGACAGTGTTATCATGAATAATTTTGCGAATTCTATATGGACCGTTATAAAGCAGAAAAAATTTGCGACACAAGCCTTTTCCTTTGTGAGACAATCGATGAGACTTAATTAACACCTTCTGACCAACTGACAAGATTTTTAAACGACCAGGACGCTTTGCTGATTTCACTCTTCTAGCAGCCGCAGATGCAATATTTTGTAGAGCCAGATTGACAACTTCAGACTGCCGCAGTTTCCGTGTAGGCGGAAAAGGAACGATTTCAGAAATGCGATTTGTCGGTGCTTTGTTTTTTAATATCAGTATAGGTGGTAAAGAAGTTGAGTCGTTAGGAAGTTCATTCAGAATGTTTTGAAAAATATGAAGATACTGATCCCAAGTTCTGTGATTCTGATGACAATAAAGACGACACAATTTATTGATTTCCTTCATCCATCTCTCTGAAGCGTTAGATTGAGGGTGAAAAAGTGAAATGAAAATTGGTTTAATTTTACGACGCCGTAGAGTACGAAGCCAAATTTTAGAACGAAACTGTGATCCATTATCTGATATAACCTTATCAACATGACCCACTTCTTTAAGAAAATGGTTAATGAAAGCATTAGATACTGAACGAGCTGTTGCTTTGCGTAACGGTGTAAAACACACATATTTTGATGTCAATTCCACTGCTACGAAAATGTACGCAAAACCATTAGTAGATCGAACCACTGGACCGAACAAATCAACTGCAGCCATGTCCTTTAATTTTGCTGGAATGATAGGAAACAACGGTGCTCTGTGAGAAACTGTCGGCGGTTTAGCCTTTTGACATAATTTGCATTTGGCAAGAACAAATCGAATACGTTTTTCCATATTATTGAAGTAGCAATTTTCTCGTAATTTATGAAAGCATTTTCTGGAACCAAAGTGCGCATAACTGAAATGCGTATACCAAATCAGCTTATTAACCCACTCATCAGGAATACAAACTAACCAAACAGAGTTGTCGACCGATTTTCGTTTAAAAAGAATGTCATTGCGAACTAAATAATGCTGTCTAATCGCTACGCTTTCCTTTCTCTTCCACTTCTCCTTAATGTCCTTCCAGATTGGATCCTTATTTTGCTCCTTAGCGATGTCCTGAAGCGAAGACGAAATAAAGTTCTCAAACGCAACACCTTGAATATACATCAAACAATAATTGTTTTCCTTGCAGTCCTCTTCAGCACTTTGTTTCAAGCCCATAGGTGCACGTGATAAAGCATCAGCAATAATATTTGAAGAACCCTGTATGTAAACAATACTAAAATCAAACTCCTGTAGGTACAACGCCCATCGTGACAATCTGCCGTGAGTTAATTTTGTTGACATAAGAAATTCCAGAGCTCGATGATCGGTGTAAACCTTAGTATGTCTGCCAAACAAAAATGTGCGAAATTTTGTAAAAGCCCAAACAACAGCCAAAGCTTCAAGTTCCGTAATCGAATAATTCTTTTCTGATTTCGAGAGAACACGACTTCCAAATGCAATAGTCTTTTGTACTACTACGCCGTTTTCTTCTATCTCTTGAAATAAATGTGCACCTAGGCCTTTGTATGATGAGTCCGTCGCCAAACAAAAATCTTTAGATAAATCCGGGTGTGAAAGAAGTGGGGCAGCAACTAAGGCATCACGAAGTTGTTCAAATTCTGACTGAGCTTCCTCATCCCAACACCAATTAGATTTCTTTCCGGATAGTTCCCATAAACGAGGTGTGGCCAAATTGTCCAATCTAACAAAGCGTCTAAGAAAATTACAGACACCAAGGAAACTACGAACATCACGTTTTGTGGTAGGAACAGCATAATTACGAATAGCGTCTAATTTTTCTGGATCAGGAAGAATACCTTCTGTAGAAATAATGTGACCGAGAAATTTCACCTGAGAACGACCAAATTCAGATTTTTCTAAGTTCACTGTAATGCCAACTCTTGCAAAAATACGTAATAATGAATCCAAAATTTTGTTGTGCTCACTCCAAGAATGTTTAGCAATAAGAATGTCGTCAACATATGAAGTAATATTGTCACGAAGATAAACAGGTAAAATTTCATTTAAGCTGCGAATGAATGCTGCTGAAGATACAGTAAGTCCAAACGGTAATTTCCGAAACTGGTAACAGTTACCAAAGGCTAAAAAGGCAGTATATTTTCTACAATCAGGGTGGAGTTCTATTTGCCAAAAACTTGCGCGCATATCAATCGTGGATAAAACTTTAATTCCATGAAAATGTTGAAGAAGTTCATCTAAATTTTGTGGACGGTCAGTTTCAGGAATGATGATATTATTTATCTGTCTGGAATCCAGAACCAAACGGATTGACCCATCCTTTTTCAGAACAACGTGTAATGGCCTAGTATAAGGACTGACTGCAGGCTCAATAATGCCCTGATCTAACATGTACTGAAGTTCATTCTTAACCTTGTCTCTGTAAGCCAAAGGAATAGCGTACGTTTTCCCGCGAAATGGTGTGTGTTCTTTTACTTTAAATAAATATTGTAATCCTTGTATAGTTCCTGTGTGATGACTAAATACTGTAGCATGTGAAGTCAAAATGTGGTGCAGCTCTTCTCTTGCAACGTCATCTGGCACTTCAGCTTTCTTAACCTTTTCATTAATTAATTCTTCGCTATTAATTGTATCATCCATCGCGTCGCTGTATCTATTGTCATTGTCATGAATAAACACATTGTCGTCATAATGCTCAACGAAAACATCAGAAGTAAGAAACCTTAAACATTTTGTATCTGACTCAGATCTTGTTAAACACTCGAAAAATTTCAAACATTTCGGCATTCCGGCAACAGTCAAATTCACACTTCCTTCTTTAAAGTTCAAAATTGCCTTATGTGCGTTAAGAAACTCCATACCTAATATAATTTGTGTACTGAGTAATGGAACAATAATAAAATTAGCAGAAAATTCGTATCCTTGACAATTGAAATTTAGGTTGGTCTGTTGTTTAACTTCTACACCTTTTCCAGAAATCGCTCCTCGAATTGTAGTTTTAGAAATAGGTAACACAGGACAGGCAATAGTCCTTTCACATATACGAAAAACTGATTCACTAATGACGTTCAATGGGCTCCCAGAATCTAAAACTGCAGTGAACTTATTCTTACCCACACATACTTCAATAACAGGATGTAAAAATGCGTCTACATTATTTTCCTTTTCGTCTAACAAAATGTCTCTCATGTCTTCCAGGCGTACGTAGTGTAAAGTCGTAGTGTCATTACTTTCTGAACCGTCTATATTGCTGCCAGAAGCCGAAGCTGCTAGTCATTGTCGATTGTTTGCGTCACGTCTTTGATTATTCACGTCATTTCGCGGATCCATTTCTACGATTTGCACTTGTCTCTCTGAAGTTCTGTCACGTGGAGGATGCCAATTAGGTCCCTCCTGTCTGTTAGATACAAATTCTTGGTTGTGTCTGTTATTAAAATTTCTGTTTTCCTGTCTGTCTGCATAACTACTTCTTGTGTAATTTCGACTGTCACTTCTGAAATTATTGTTGTATCTACTACCCGGATTATTTCTGTAGTAAGAATTTCTATTACTGTTTGAATAATTTCTGTCTTGATAATACCGATTACTGTTTCCGTATGATTGATCATTCCGGTACGAATTACCGTTATTATAATTGTCTGTGTAATTTCTGTTAGAACGTCTGTTATTGTCATAAGGCTGGTATCTATTGTCCTGTCTGTTTCGTCTGTCATTCTCAAAATTACCGCTATAACGTCCGTTCCGATCACCATCCCTTTTCTCTGAAAATCTATCATAATTACTGTTACTGAAAAAATTACAGGCAGTCCCGTCGTCATTGTCGTACTCGAGTTCTTGTAGCAAAGTCTTAAAAGTCTCAATGTCGTCTTTACATCTTCCGGCTAAAGCAATTTGTCTTATGGATTGTGGCAGCTTGGTTAAACAAATGCGAATTAATTCAGTCGGGCTATAAGGGTTGGAAAGGAACTGATTCTTTCGAATCATGTCTTCAAAATATTCCGCTGGCGTGCGGAATTCAGACTGTTTGAAATTACGCTGCATGATAAGACTATGTTTGACTCTGTCTTGCGTGTTTTCGGACCAATATGCCGATAGAAATGCATGATAAAAATCATTTAGGCTATTACAATCTCTAATGATTGCGTGCATCCGCGTCGCCGGTTCGTTTTCTAAATACCCACACATAAATTCCAGTTTGTGACTTAGTGGCCAATTTGGTGGAAGTGCGTACATAAATTGATCTAACCATGCACATGGATGTATGTCATTCTTAGAATTGCGGAAGATTTTAAATTTCCGAACAGTCAAAAAGTGTTTATAGTCAAAATTTTCGCCTCGTGGCGACAAAGACCTACCGCGTCTGTCCCAGTCCAAATGTCGATTATTGTCAAGTTCGCGCGCCTGTCGCTCTCTTGTTGCATCTCGTAAATGAAACAAATTACTTTCTTCAAACCCTTCTGCTATCTGTGATTCTAAATTCCTTCTGCTGTCTTTTCCTACGATTTCGCCTTCAATTTGTTTGACTTGCTTTCGTAATGCCTCCACTTCCCTTTTAACGCGTTCATTAAATTTTCCCTGATTTTCAACATGTTTATTTATGCTCTGGTACTCTTCGGTTTCTGAAAATGGCAATGGAGCTGTGTCATCTGAATCTCTGTCCCCATTCAAACTAAGATTTGTCAATTTATCTGAAATCTCCTCCACTCTCTCCGATAAGTCACCTATTTGTTCTTTCTGTTTATTTACGTCTTCCGTAAGTGTCGCGACTCGAGTTTCAGTATTAACGCATTTAGTAGTTAACTGTTCATACTGTTGTGTTAGGTTATTTAATCTGTCATTTGGTACGGATTCCTCGATTCTCTCAAATATTTCTTCCTTATCTTTTGCACGTTGTAAATTTAACTCTGAAAATTTCTGTACTATCACGCGATCTCTTTCCTCCTGTTCTCTATCCTGTTCCCTTTGTCTAATCTCTATTGCAACTAATCTATTATTGTGAGCATTCAAAATCGGTTGTACTTCTTCTCGAATTTCTTTCTTTAATTCATCTTTCATGTTTTTGAAACATGTCCCTATTCGTGAGTCTAACCGTTTTTCCATTGTTTCCATCTCTGTTTCTAGCCGTGTTGCCACCGTTTTCAATTCAGATCCTAACTGTGATCCCAATGAGTCTAACCGTGTTTCCATTGTTCCCATTTGTGATCCCAGAGAGTCTAACCGTGCTTCCATTGTTCCCATCTGTGTTTTTAATTCAGATCTAAACTGTGTTTCCATTCGTGCTCCCAAATTTAATATAGCACCCATCAACTGCTCCATATCAGCCGGTTCGAAATTCTTTTCGCCCCTAACATTTCCCACAAAACCAGTTTCCTTCGTCATAGCTGTAAAGCTATCAGTGTTCGATACTGTTCCAGAATCTTCTATCGTTACTCTCGTATTCTGTGAATTTTCTGATTGAGAAAAACCTTGAACTGGTTCCGGACTATTTTCCCGACTTATTACATTGTTTTCCACTTCATTATCCATCATACTGTTGTCCTGTGTTGGCGAGTTCGCCATGTCAACAATTTCGTCATTCTCACTATTCATCATTTTTGCCTTTTTCATTGATCGCGTAATCATTTACAAAATATCCAAAACTCGTCACTATATGAAAATTACACACAATGACACTTTATCATCAACAATATCATTCACACGAAATGTTTCCCTCAAACACGATTAACGAACAATTGAAATAATTGCACTAAATTGTCAAACGCGTATACAAGACAACAAAGAAAAAATTATGAGAAAAAAAAATACCATTAGAAGAATGACAATTACCAAATCTACACATGCAAAATAGACTACAATTACTAAACTACAAATTACTACAACAATACTACTGTCTACTATTTTTACAATCAGAAGAATTCCAAGGGACGATCCTGGCAGGGTCGCCACGTGCATGGGGGCTTAATAAAATGAAATGCAAATACTTTTTTAATTTCCTGTCGCTGTATGTCCGATTACGCAAGTCTCGTAAACGGCTGGCCCTGACAACTAATTGTTACGCTATCTGACTGCATAGAATGACAACAAAGAATGAAATGAAAATTTTCGTTAACACAATTAATTAATTAAGTCCCCAGCAACTATAAAACCTACGAAACCAAAGCACAAGTATAACTGTTCTGTGTGTGGGAGTGTGACTCAACGCACATCTGGCACGGTTCTTCTTCAACAAGACAAGAATTTTTAAATATCATTTATACTGACGTGATAAAAGAAAATTGGAAATACTATAATTGTGCAAGAAACCCAGAATTACACTCTAATACAAGAACACACGCCAGATGCTTTGTTGAGTGAACCTGTAATGAAGCATTATTCAGGACACACAAATAATAAGAAAATAAAGAACAGTAGTTAGTTACCTTAATTTATATTGACGAAAAGCACTCAGGTCATTACAATATCTCCATTGGAACAACATCTACTATCTCTCCCATCACATAGCTGCATAAAACATCGAACAAACACTCACTACTACCCCATCTCATTCCAACTTCAGATACAAGCAGTGTCCACCACAACTGCTCGGCAAGGACTGCCTGCCGCTACCTCTCAATGAGCACTGCCAGTGGAGGCGGCGGAACAATACTCTCTCTGGCGCGATTTTTGGCGCTGTGGCTCAGTGTAGCCACCTTTCATACAGTGTAGCCACCTTTCAATGATAACTACCTGTCTGCATTCCACACGCAGATGTTGTAAGAGATGATATTCTCTAACAGTAATAACCTTTGTCACATAAGTTTCAAGCATCAGCTCAGGATCGTCGGATATTCAAATCCATGCTGTTAAAAATTTTTGTACCGCTTGTGGTATGTCTTCACTAGCATTTAAGGAATTTCAGTCTTAGAAGAATGTCACTCTGAAGGGTCCGTAAAATATAAATCTGCAGCTCAGTTGAGTCAAAACAGTTTCCAATAAAAAAAATTTATAGTTATTAGAATAGTTGGAATAAAGGGGGTGTCGGTTATTACGTTCCTTTACTTCATATTTCAAGTCACTGAGGCTAATCACTGCCAATGAAATTTTGCGAGCTGACGCGTTGTCATGATGAAATATGATTTTACATTTACATACATATCATTCATTTGAGGCAGGAGATGTTCACAGCTCTTCCTTTGTTGTTTTCTTTTGATTTGGATGTTATCAAAAAGAATAATGCCATTTTTCACATAAAAGAACGACCATAAAGTATCCAGCAGATAAAACTAAGTTCGCGTCCTTCGTAGCTTCCACGCACTGTTTTCATTGGTGTTTCGCTTCTGGCGCGAAGTGATGGACACAAGAAACGTTCAAGTTTGTAAACTGGCGAAAAAGCCAGGTCTCACATTTCTGAAAAATTACTTTTCGTATCTCCGGCAAATATATTGCACAAAATTTACCCTTAGTAAACTCTTCATCCAAATTTTTTTGGCATTAGTATGGCATCAGCTATTTCATAACCCTTTACGAGCATAATTAACACATTTCAATCTTTCTCGTTGAAAGTGGAGTAATATATTGCTCTTAAACGTTAAGCTACGTCTCTCGAATGCTGTCGATGATGAACCGTCCTAAACAAAACAATTTTATGACTCTATGGTATTGCGGTCTACCTATTTAAAGGAAACATATATAAGATTATTACTTCTAAAAATCATGTAATCCAAACTTTCTCACAGAAGAAAAATGGGCTTGAAAACATGTACCAAAAGCAGTATTCAGTACTTCATACACATTTTCTCTGTGATTGGTCTAGAACTTTCGCCATGCCCTAGAAAAGAATATCATTTATAATATCTGTTTCAGAAAGACATAAGAAAATCGAGAGCTAAGAGGAAGTTACGCCAGGGTAAGACAGGCAATTTACTCGACTTTTCGAAACGGTGTGAACAATATTCTACACGTCTACAGTAACTCTTTCATAGATTTTTTTTCTCGTCAGAACTGACAGCAAACCAGTACCAGCAAAAATACGGTAGGTACGTATGACGACGTCGTAAGCAGAAGGTGGAGGGATAGAAAGAGTGAATGAAGATATTGAGCGGGTAATTCAGTGTGTAAATGGAGATGAAAATCTAATATTCATGGGTAATCGGGAAATGAATAGAACATGTAGTCACATGAGAGAGGAGAAAGACTCTTGCAGTTCCGCTAGTAATAGCAAATACATTCTTAAAGAACCGCAGGGAAATGAGATACACATGCCAGAGCTTGCAGACACGGTAAGATACCAATTGGATTTCATCATGATGAGACAGATATTCCTAAATCGGATATGGGATTGTAAGGCATAATAACGAGCAGGTATAGACTCGGGTCACAATTTATTGAAGGTCATGAGAAGACTGAAGTTCAAGAGAATCGGCAAAAAGAAAAAAAGCGATACATATTAGTACTCAGGAAAGATGTTCTCTGACTTTGTGAATAACGAATACCACGCTAGCAGTTCAGTTGCAAAGGAATGGACACCATTAAAAAGGGCTATCACAGAAGCTGTACAGACAAATATAGATACAAGGAAGATAACTGCGAAGAAATCATGAACGTCAGAAGAAAAACTTCAAATTATCAACGAAAAAAGGAAATTCAGAAAGGTTCTGGAGAAGAAAAGAAGATAGCAAAGAAAGTCATTTAGGAATGACTGAACACAAAGCGCAAGGAAACTAACGCGAAATGGATGCACAAGGAAGTGTAAGTAGATAGAGGATTAAATTATCGTGCGCCAGACAGATTCAGCATATAGAAAGTTTAAAGAAAATTTAGTGAAACAGAAAGTAAGACCACCAACATTAAGAATACAGAAGGTCTTCTGCAGAAGAGAGAACGTTTATGAGGAAACATAAAACTGAGGGCCTCTACAAGAGGGAAGAATTGTCTGCAAACGCAATAGAAGAAGAAAATGATAATGATGTGGAACGGATCAAGTATTACAGTCAAAGTTGGAAAGAGATTTGGAATACTTTTGAACAAACAAGTCAGAGAGCTTACATAACATTGCTATCGTATTTCTAAAATCATTGAGGCAAGTGATAACTAAAATATTTTTCAAGTTAATATGTAGGATCTATGAGACTGGAGACGTCCTATCGGACACTCGAAAAAGTGCGACCCATAGAATCCCAAAGATATCAAAGACAGATAAATGCGAGAGAACTGTCGTACAATCTAACAGCACACGTATACAAGTCCCGTACAAGAATGATATACAAAAGATATGAAAATAAAATGAAGGATCAGTCAGACGATGACAAGTTAGGCTTTATAAAAGGTAAAGAACCCTCAGCGCATAACAATAAAAGTAAGACTCGAGAAAAGTCAAGATATCTGCACAAGATTTTCTTACCCAGAAATCGAGACCAATAATGTAAAATGGTGCAAGATAGTTGAAATTTTCTGAAAAAAGATGTAGGCTATAGGAATCGAAAGGTAACATTCAGTACGTGAGAAATCAAGAAGAAAACATAAGAAAGAGAGATTGAGAAAGAAGTACATTGAATAAAAAGGGTGTTCGCAGCCAAGAACTGAGATTCGTCTCTATTGTTCAACCAGAACATCGAGGGAGCAATGACGAAAATAAAATAACAATCCAAATGGTTCAAATGGCTCTGAGCCCTGTGGGACTTCTGAGGTCATCAGTCCCCTAAACTTGGAACTACTTAAACCTAACTAACCTAAGGACATCACACACATCCATGCCCGAGGCAGGATCCGAATCTGCGACCGTAACAGCAGCGCAGTTCCGGACTGAAGGGCCTAGAACCGCTCGGCCACAGGGGTCGACTAAGAATAATCCAGGGGGGGGGGGGGTTAAAACTCCGAGTGAAAAACATAAATGCTAAGGATTCGTTGATGAGTTTGCTATCCTCAGTGAGTGAGAGGAATTATTACAGTACCTGTTGACTGGAATGGACTAATGGGCGTATAGACTGGTGGGAGTAAACCAAAAAAAGTAGCAAAAATTAAATTAACGATAAACTTAAGATCAAATTGAAGACCGCATAGTAAACGTAGTGCAGGAGTTCTGCTAACTTGGAAGTAAAATAATGCAAGTCAGACGAAGTAAGGAGGATACTGAAAGCAAACAAAAGCAGGCAAAGAGAAGCAGGCTAAAAACATCTCATCAATTTGATTCTGCCCAAATACAATCTAAAGAAAAAAAGAATGGCGCACCATGAAGGAATTGTCCGAATAACACAGAAACCAGTACATGTGATGAACGTTTGCGGCCAAATAATAATTACAATACGAAGAAGATTCAATGATACATTCAAGAGAAAGAGTTTCACAAATGGAGCAAGTCAGTAACGCCCTGTCCACCTCTGGCCCTAATGCAAGCAGTTATGAGGCTTACCATTGACTGATAGAGTTGTTGGATGTCCTCATGAGGGATATTGTGTCAAATTCTCTCCAATTGGTGCCCTACATCATCAAAATCCTGCGATGGTTGGAAGGTTCTCCCCATAACGTTTCTTAGTTGTGGCGAGATCCGGTAATTTAGCTGGCCAAGGTAGGGATCGACAAGCACGAAGACAGGGAGCAGAAAATCTAGTCATGTGCGGGCGGGATTTATCTTGCTGAAACGTAATCCCAGGATAGACAGCCATGAAAGAAAACGAAAGAAGGCAGAGAATATCGTCAACATTTCGCTGTGCTCTAAGGGTGCCATGGATGACAACTAAAGGGGTCCAGTTATGAAAAGACAGACCATCATTGTTGGATGTTAGGCTGAAGGGCGGGCCACAGCCAGATATCTATCCCATCGCCGTCTGTGACGTCTCCAGACACGTCTCATTAACTGGAGTAGAATTGCCTTGAGTGATGAGTCGCGCTTCGAAGTAAGCCTTGGAGAGTCTGTAGGCGCCTAGGATAGAGGTGGAATACCAACCTGACTGTCACGCACCATACAACCTGACAACCCGGAGTGAGGGTCGGGGGTGTCATTTCATAGGAGGCCCCGTTTGGCTGTCATCGGCGGCGCTCTTACAGCACAGCGGTACGTCGACGATATTGTATGCCCTGTTTTAATGCCCGTCACGGCTCGTGTTGAGAATTTCCATCGCTTGTCTTCGTGCATTCCAAATCCTACCTTGGCCAGCAAGGTCGCCTGATCTCTCCCCAACTAAGAAAGTTTGGAGCATTACGGGCAAAGCCCTGCAACTATTTCGGGATTTTGATGATCTAACGCGCCAATTGGACCTTCAGGAGGACGTTCAGCAACACTGTCAACCAATGTTCAGCTCAATAACTGTTTGCGTAAGGACGGGAGGTGGAGTAACGAGAGTCTGACTTGCTCTGTTTGTGAAGCTCTTTCCCGTGATAAATCATCTAATATTACTGAATTTGCAATCATGTATTTGTGTCTACCTGTAAGTCATATCTATCGCTTTCCATCCCATTCGGATACTTCCTTCGTGGACCATCGTTTCTTTCTTTCTTTTTTTTTCTCTCTGAGTTCAGTGTATCAGCCTCTGTACAGTCTTTCTACCTACCGACTCCAAAATACTAATTTTCTCTATTACTACATGGCAGAAAATCTAAAACAATGGCATCAGAACAACAAAGGCAAGAAAATTAATCTGCTGTACGACATTATTTCCATAAAATCAGACTTCATCTTAAATGATCGGTGTTACCCAACAAAATATTCATTATAAGTTGTTATAAATTACCCATACACGTTACTGACCAAATATAGTTCCAGCAGAAAGATAACAATAACGAATTAAACTACTAGTATAGAAAAACATAAAAATTCTATCTTTGGCGTAATCTAAATGTAAAATAAGCCACATTACTTTGTATCATACGGGTTAATTTACTTATAGCTTTGTTCATGCTAGCCAAAGAGTCAATGTTCTGTCAGGTAGATAATCGTTTGAAGCCTGCTCAACAAGTGAAGTCTACTTACGAGATAGTTTCAGGTCCATACAAAGATTACAGTTTGATTTTAAATGTGTTTTCCCATGTTAACGAACAACATATCAGCCTCATGGTGAACCTCACGTTGCATTAGATAGTAAAAGAGTATACACACACATAAATGCGAAAGAAGCTGCAAGGTATAGAACAAAAATAAGTAAAGCTAACTGTAAATTGGATACAGATTACACGAGTCGGAGACAGTAATGGCTACAGAAATTGTTTTCAACAGGGCAGGTTCAGCGTTCAGATTCAGCAGAGATTAACTTAATGATGTTGAAGATTTAACTCTATTAACCAATCGGATGAAATCTGAATCGCGTCTTAGCGTAAATAAAGTGTCTGTTTGCTGAATCTCTTGAAATTCCACATCCATGGAGCGCAACCACCAGCATCATGAATAAGTAAATACACGCACTGCCCAGGCACATTAATGTGACCATCTGTCAAAAGCGCCAATAACCACCTTTTGCAACGCTGGGCCGCGCGGCGTGGCCCGGTGGTCTAGGGGAACCATGTCACGGATCATGCGGCCCCTCCCGCCGGAGGTTCGAGTCCTCCCTGTGACATGGCTGTGTGCGTGTTGTTCTTAGCATAAGTTCGTTTAAACAGTGTGTAAGTCTAGGGACCGATGACCTCAGCAGTTTGGTCCCTTAGAAATTCACACACATTGTTTTGCATTGCAAAGCGCTGCGAGACATAGAGGAAGAGTTTCACTGAGCTTCCGGAAGGTAGTGACAGATATGTGGAGCCATGCCGACTCCAGTGCTGTGGTTAGCTGCGCTAGGTTTCTCGGTTGACTATACTTTTGGCAGACATCCAGTCTGAGGTGGTCCCACAGATTCTCGATTGGGTTTATGGTAAGCTCGCCCTGCTGCTCTTCGAACCACTAACTATGCTGCCATCTGTGTGAGACGTTGCATTGTTCTGCTGGTAGATGCCAATATGCCGAGGAAAAACAAACTGCATGTAGGGGTGAACGTGGTTTCCAAGGATAGATGCATACTTGTGTTGATCCATTCTTCCTTCCAGAATGGCGAGCTCACGCAGGGAATGCCGAGAACATTCCGAGACTACAACGCTCCCTCCTCCAGCCTAGTCTCTTTTGACGATAGTTCCACAGTGTTTGCTTTCAGGTGCTTCACGCTGTACACGCCAAAGGCCATCTGTCCGATGGACCATAAAATATGAATAAAGTGAAAAAGTCACACGTCGCCACACAGTGGATCTCCAGTCACGGTATTGGTGTGCGAATTCCATCGTTCGTCGCTGATGAACAGCGTTTGGTATAGGGACATAAACTAGGCACCTACTGCCGAGCCCATACCCAGCAACGTTCGCTGAATGGCCATTGAGCAGACATTGTTGTAGTTCCTTGGTTAACACTACTATTTGCCTGTACACATCTCCGCGGTCGTCATTTATTGGCCCACAGTGATGCACAGTTGCATCGGACCCTGTTTTGGATAGCGGCATTTTACCATGCACAGCATACTTTATCTACGCTGGCAAGCGAACGGTGTACAAACTTAACCGTTTCGGAAATGCTTCCACCCTTTGCCCGAAAACCAACTAGTGCACTTTTGAATGTCGAATAAAACGCGCGGTTTCTGTATTATGACAACCTTTCTACAGGGAATTTCAGCACAAATATCTCTGGAGCAACAATAGATATTGAAAAACAATTTTCACGAATATGAACGTAAGGTAGGGGTTCATGAAAAAAAATACTATGAGACATTCTGTAACGTAAACCAATATTATCTTCAATACAATTCTTCAGGGTATCAGACCGCATCGTCATAATTTAAAATGCGCCAACGTTTCGGCCAGCGTTTATAATGTATTAATGTAAGAAGAATAGATGCTGAATGATGAATGCATGCAGCTTGCCGCTAACTTTGTGTAATGTTTTGTCTGTATAGACGTGTATCTGTTGCCTTTAAGATCCCTTCACTTTCACACATAAATCTATACAGTAAAGTAAGGGCCTCCCGTTTTGTCTTTAGGCTGATCCGTGATAAGACAGGCGAAAAGTTAGACTAATGGAGGATTATGAGAATTTTCTCTAATTTCATTCGCTCTCTCTCTCTCTCTCCTTTATCTATGTACAGTTTTAAATATAATATTTCATTACGTGAAATCAGCCAAATAGAATCTCTGGTGGAGCCCTTCGTCTTAGTATTCAGCGGCTGGCTTGCTGTAAAAGATCTTTACATTGATTATTATTGTTAAGCGCTGCATTCAGTTGGGAAAATCGATCGTTTGAACAATTCGTTCCTTTTACGACAGATTTCGAATTCCAGATGTGTACGAAGCCTTTTTGGACGATTTAACAAAGACTCGGTGATTGCAGGCTCTCTTCGACACAGCTGAAACTTCCTCACTAATGACAGGGCCAACGCGATCATCAATGATTCAGACAAAGAACTCATTCGTTCATTCACTCCAGAATAAAAGGGGTCACAAACCTTATTTATGAAGGAAATTGTATATTCAATCCATCTCCATTACATGTCCAGATTTCTTTTGGTTCCAAGTCTTAATTATTTTGCGTTACAATTTATTTCTCTTCAAACAACCCGCTAGTGGCACAAATGTTAATAGCTCGCTTTAGCGAGAAGAAAAGCAAATACGTCTCTTTTAGAAACCCGTCAATCTTTCAACAGATACTTCCGAAGCTGCCCTAGTTACCAGTCCAACCATGGAGAATACATACATGTATCTCTGTTATTCCAAAGAATAAACGTACTAGAAAATACTTTGGCGTCGACGAGCTGTCGCCGCATATGTTACTAGAAAATCAGGTCAGATACTTTTCCAAAGTAAATAAATGTGGATGGTTTGATTGACAATGATTAATTGGTGCGTGGTAGAGGGTAATTTTCCGTGGGGAGATTACACGTTGCAGCTAGCCTTCATCAGGGCCTTACGTTAACGTAAGGCCCTGATGAAGGCTAGCTGCAACGCTGGCCGAAACGTTGGCGCATTTTAAATTATGACGATGCGGTCTGATACCCTGAAGAATTGTATTGAAGATGACAACGGCCGCGGAAGCCTACGCTTACATTAAACCAATATTAGTTTCAACATAAACTTACATTTTTTTAATGGACACCCCGTATAGTTTCTCACACAATCAGTAACACGAAAAATCACAAAATGAATGGCGTTGGTTGCCCCACAGTTGGTCAATTACATCTTGAGAAATTGGAAAACGCAATTGATGCTTGAAGTAAACGAAAATCGCCGATACTGAAAATCCATAAATGCAAGAGCGATCATCACATAGCCAGTAATCGCGTCGTGATTGACGTACTACGAAGCGACAAATTCTGTACTTATTGTTGTTTACACTGTTATTAAATGCATTAGAAACCATACAGATGTTCAGTCACCTACAATGAAAAATAAGGAAAGGGTTCACTCGTTCGTGCTCTATTGATCTTCACTACAGTACTAGAGTGGACATAATGGTAACTAAATACCGACTATCACAAGCCAGAGTAAACATAATTAATGGCTGACCAAGGATCTAACAGAGGCGTAAATGCTAGCTGTACGTAGTTTTATATCAATAACATAATGGTACATGAGACGTTCAGGACGTGTCAGAGAACATTTTTAATTACTACATTACAATTGCACTTTTGCACATGTTGAAACGATTACATAAAAGTACAATAGTTCCTACGAAACGAACATACGTCTTCACAGAAACATACAAAATGTACGTCGGTGTGCAATCAAATTTCTCACAGCGGGAACGCTACACCATATGTTGGAAGAGCCGTCATTTACTGTGCATGCTCCAACACTGATCGACTCACTGCTGTCAGTGTTTCTGGTGTTATTGCAGCACGTGCCACGCGGAGTGGCAGCGCGGTTTGAGGCGCCACGTCACGGATTGTGCGGCACCTCCCGCAGAAGGTTCGAGTCCTCCCTCGGGCGCGAGTTTGTGTGTTGTTCTTAGCATAAGTTAGTTTAAGTAGTGTGTAAGACTAGGGACCGATGACCTCAGCAGTTTGGTCCTTAGGAAATGACACACACATTGCAGCACATACAGGAGTAATACGGGCCTTCATATTGTCCATTTTTGTTGGAACTTGCTGATACTCCAATAAAAGGTGGATGACGGTGAGGTCCGGCGACTGCTCTGGACAAGATTTCCCCGTGCAGTCCATCTATTTGGGAATTGTTGGTTTCAATTATTTCTAGCCACGCCGACATTATGTGGAGCGCATCCATCAAGCTGATACCACGTTATTTGATGCAGATGAAGAGGTAGGTCTTCCATCAGTACAGGTAAGATACATCTTAAAAATCGCCCCTATTGTCGTCCGTTAAGAGTCCGTCAATGAAACAAGAGGCAATGATGTGTCGTCCTACAACACCACACCATACACTGACACTCCACTGACGTTAATGTTCTCCGCGACAGAGTCAATGGGGAGTTTCCGGTAACTTGTAGAGTATACTGTGGAGGTTGACGTTACCGTGGTTTGTAACGTGGCCTCATCGGTAAACAGTACCTTTGCCGCAGAACCCACTGACTGTGCTCCAGGCGAATTTGAAAGTCATTGCCACGAAGCCGTTGATACAGCGACATGTAGTACGCAGGGGATTTATGCCTATGACGAATGCACAGCACCCTAGTTCGAGGCACTCGACACAGTCTTTCCATTTAACGAGAACTGTCATGAGGGTTTACTGCAGCGGCCACCATCACAGCTACACCTGCTGCTTCAGGTGTTATTCTTTTGCTCCACATTTGCGTTCGTTGTGACAAGCGTACTGTTGCGCGAAGCCTTCTCGGAAGACTCGTGAAGCTAGGGCGGCTCGGATGATGTCTATTGTGGGATCCTGCCCACTCGTCGCTTATAGGGTGCCTAAGGTATGAAGCGTTCTCGAAATGCTATAAAAAACTGAAGCGAACAAAATTAGTAGTTTTATTTTCAAAAAGCAGATTGACACTACTTAACTTTGAATTTACAATGGTGTCGCTAGCGATGGGCGACATGCAAACAATCAGAGTCTTTTGCTGTGTTCAAGGTCCATGTAAGCAGCTGGTGTGGATCACACATCACTGCTGTCGTAGTGCTCTCCTAGTATTGCGCTGATACTCTCCTAACACCGTCGCCAAGGCTGGCAGGAGGGCCGCTTATATTCCCTTCGGCTAGAGGGCGATCCCGTCGTGGTGCGGTCCTAACCATGGCACCATTGGCCGACGTCGTCTCACCGTCTTCTCTGCTCTTGTGTTCTTCATCTTCGTTCCGGCGCTTGTGGTTACGTCAGAACATCTGTCAAGGTATTAGGGTAATGCTCAGCACACAGTAGTACCAATCTTGTGAAATTTTGCTTAAATCCTCCGTAAAGCAATAACATGCCAACCACATCTTCACTTGTCGAATGCCTAGAACGGATGGTTACGTGAATTAATATCACCATAACAACACCGACACCAACTACAGTGTACAGTACATCAGCGCCATTTACATGTATGTGTCTCCACACAGCTCACGCTGCTTCCTAGTTAGCTGATCCCACTCTCAGAACCTATTCGTTACGGTACACAACTCCTCTGCCGGGGGGCTGTACCGGGTAGTGTAACGGGTCTGCGTATAATGACTGGTACTGTTCTGTAGTGTGCAGTCCCATAGTGCTCAGAGACATTTGATTTTTCTATAAAACGTGCTAGCAAGGGGAAAATCAAACGCTTTCTACGTCAAGGTACGTCAGGACAGCAGGGACAATTTGCAGTCTTGTGTTATGTTGTTAAAAGGCAGCGCCACAGAAATCTCACAGTGGTTGCACAGCCACAGGCCCCAAAATCCAGAAATGTAACAACTTAAACCTATCTAATCAGGACTCACACACAGCCATGTCCGAGGCAGGATTCGAACCTGCGACCGTAGACACAGCATTTTTACGTCTACGCAAACCAGAAATCAACCTTCGCTGCACCCCGTGGAACCCAGTACCTTTAAACTGGGTGCTGGGCAGGAAGTAGGCTGTATACATTTCAACCCTGTCTGTATTGTTGCCAGATATCCCCAAGATCAAGGTCAAGGTCACCCAGTCTCACTCCCCCTGTCCCTTCCCTTCTAGTGCATTTGATTGAAGTATAAACTGTGGTAAATTCAAAACTGGGGGATGGTGCATTGTCCTATTGGCTGGGGTTAGCCTCACCTATACAATTTATTAACTAATTCCTGTAATATTACCCAGTTACTATAATTTATGACCTAAAAATTACTGCTAAGATTCTGGATAAGTAAAAGTGCTGTATGAAATCACATTTAAAAATTAGAAACATCCAATTATGTTTAGAACCATTTCTGACATGTGTGAAGCAGTATTACATTATCTTAATTAACATAATTTATGGCACCTTACGTCTGCAATAACTAAACGTGGATACCTTTATTTTTATGCTATTTTATGTTTATCACTATAATTTACGATTAGTGTAATTTATGACACACTATGACATCACTATCACGCATGGCTGTCGAAGGTTAAGCCAACACGGTGGTACTACAGTGGACAGGCAACAATCGCAAGAAATGAAGAAATCCACTTACCTTGAGTTTAAAATGATGGAAGCCCTCTGATGCAAAGTACATAGTCGTCAGAACTAAACTACGTGACCTAAGTTTAAAAATGCTGCAACCTGTATCGTCTTCAAATAATGCCACTGCCACACGTAATTAGGATAAGACAGTAAATGGCAAAAATATGCTCTTGAATTTTTTATTTGTTTAAACATTGCCATTTGCCGTGCTCTGTTCATAGAACATGCAACGCGCCGCACTGTGTTCCGCATTGCTCTGTCAGCCACAGCTCTACTCTAACTTCTGACAGGCACACAGTCAGCATATGCCGTATGACATTTGAAAGCATCTTGTGCATCACTCCCAGCCAAGTGTAGTCTGCCCCTGGTGACAGCACCCACCCATGCATGCAGAGGTGCCCTGCTTAAATCCCTCAGCTCACATCCAAATATGCATAAGGAGGAGACAGCACATAATTTATTCGACATCCTCCTGCGATATGGCAGCATAATACAGAGAAATCAGTGTTCATATAAAAAGATTTAGCCGTATAATACGTGCATTTTTACGTCGACTGTAATGTAATCTAAAGCTCATCATTCTCTCCATCTTCCACTATACACTGTTATAACTATGAGCTCTGTGATTAATTAGGTTGGGGAAATAACCACAAATGAGATGCAATTAAGTGGTAACAGCGCTTCTGCTGCTGTTTTTTTTTTTTTGACAACTTGTGCAATAAATTAAATGCGTGGTTATTATGGAGACATAATGGTAATTGATAAATGTGCAGTCTGATGACCTTAGCAGTTAAGTCCCATAAGATTTTACACACATTTGAACATTTTTTAACATATCAGTGTTTGTACCAGGAAACCCTACTTTTACTGTCGGTCCTCGTGATAACAATGAAAAGACTACGTACGTCAGCCACATCGGGGTTACGTACAATGTTTGGATCTCGGGATGTAAACTGTGGAAGGGCCATGTAACAGGGCCAGGATTGCAGTGGACGTGGTCGACGTTCGGTTGAGAAGAGAACAAATGCTCACACATTGATTTTCTTTTGACAATCTTGCCTTCCAGAAAGGTGTGAGACACTAATATAATAGGATACTTTTTTTTTTTTGAGTCATCAGTCTTGTGACTGGTTTGATGCGGCCCGCAATGAATTTCTCTCCTGTGCCAACCTCTTCATCTCATAGTAGTACTTGCAACCTATGTCTTCAATTATTCGCTGTTATGTATTCCAAGCTCTGCCTTCCTCTACAGTTTTCGCCCTCTACGGTTCCCTCTAGAACCATGGAAGTTTCTACCAACAGGGTCCCATGTCGCAAGTGCTTAACAGATTTTAGGTTCCAGCAATGCCCTCTAAAACTTTTTGGATGTAGAACGGTGAATCTTTGTCGAAGCTACCCTCTTTTCGTTTAACTATTAGAAACACATCCTGACAGCCAACATGCGTGCTGTTACTATTAACTGAGTCTGGAGGACTGACTGCCCGAACCCTCTTGTTACTCTGGATGTTTTCATCTACCACCGGCCCATCAATTCCACTGGAAGTTAGACAAGCAGCAAGGGAAATAAAAAGTCCACCTAGTCAGAGCTCCGTGTGCCCAGGTAAGTCTTACATAACTGAAGTGCGGCAGGTTTCCAAGAGGTAGCCCGCTAACGAAAACCAGAAAATTATCACACTATTTGTCCTGTTATTTATTTCCCCGCTGTGGTGCTGCAAAGCAATATTTCCATTGTTCAGCGAGATGCCGTACTAGCGTAAATAAGGAGGATGGTCATGCCTTTAGAGAAAGGCAGCTGCAGTAATCCTTTGCGTAGCTTTTTGTACTGCCTACGTATGTCACTCTTTTCGGAGGTAGCTCAATCGTTTCTTGCCTTTTAATCGCATAAACGGACGGTTTGCAAATATGTATTCATCAAAGAAATTCGGCGAAAGAAGCTGTGTCTAACGCGAAGTTGTTTCAAGACCAACTAAGACTATGTGGTTTCAATTCAACGTTAATCACGACAGGACACAGTGTTATCATTTGAAGGTAAACTCACCTTTGTACATAAATTTCTTTGCGCAGAACTCGTCTTCTACAGACGGATTAAAAAATTGTGAAATATCTTAATTTATCTTGCATATTCCAACTGGAGATTCAGGGTGAGCAAAATAAAACTGGACCATAAAATATTTCCTGCGCATTAAGATAGACAACCCAACTTACATCACCTGCCCTAGGTGCTGAAGTTGTTAACTAGATTTCCTGTCTTAAAGTGCCGGAAATATTGTCATGTAAATTATATTTTGTCCACAATGAGGTATGTACTGGCCTTCTTTGCGCCTGAATACCGGCTTGCACTGTCAGTTTTACGGCAACACACATTTTTAAATGTCGCGTTAAGAAGCACAAAAGCATCCCAGTACTGGAGATTCAATTACTGGCGTTAAGATGCTACAAGTCTCACATTCTTCAGACTTAAAATAACTTTACTCGTTTCGAGCATGCTCTGCCTATATTCAGGCGTATAAGAGCGCCGCACTAGGAATGATCAGTACTCAGTAATATGGCAGGAACGATAATCTGGAGCAAAGAACTTCATATGGTCATATGGACTACGTCGAGTGTTTGTGAGATAGAACACATTCGCCTGTTTCCACCAGTGGCGAGCAGTAAAGCAAACACCAATCACGAAAGTCTATTTTTACCAATGAGAAGAATTAATGAAAATACCAATGAAGGACGTCTCACACCCTTCTTCCACATCCTCGATAGACTATCAGAGTTCGATAACAGCCTATTCCACCATTATATAAGAACCAAACTTTTCTCAGTTAGCAGGTAACACAATGAGGAAAGTCACAAGCAATAGTGGCCGAAACGCCGAAATTTTACACACTGACAACGAAGTCACAGACCGAGAAGAATTTTATTGACTGTGACAATGGCCATGGAAGCCTACGCTTGCACACAAGTAATGTATATTGTGATTTATTTTCTGTATTATTCAGTACATTATCAGGTTTACACATGAACATGTGTATAACAAATAGCCAACAGTACAACAAGCGTTTTACAAAGTATCAATTAAAAAATACATATTTTTAACACATTCATCTCTAAGCGTTATCGTAAACATCACATTACATCTGTTTTATAGTTCACATTAAATGTTCGAATACCTCAGTGTCAACTTCAGTGCAATTGTGAACTCTTGCGAGGACATGTATTTTTGCTTGTCTGAGTGCCTTTGCACGTTTCCTAATGAGAGAAACAGCAGTACTGGCCATGATGCGCCCAAGCAGTTCATCTGGCACATTCACCATTTGTTTGTACACCTCAGATTCTAGTCCCATAAACTGCAATTGAATGGTTTAAGGTCCCGCAATCTTGGTGGCCAGTTGATTGTACTACAACGACCAATCCCGCGATTAGGGTAAGTCCAGTTAAGATTTCCTGCCACACATCTGATAAAATGTGGAGCTACTCCATCATACTGTAAGTACATTGCAGTCAGTGTGGCCAAAAAATGCAAGTAAATCTGTCTCATCATTAGCCCTTGTAAAATGACCTCTTTTAAAATGACTGGACCTATCAACATGTTACCAATCACATCGCACCGAAAATTGGTCAAAAAATCAAACTTGGAAATTGGTTTTCACTGTAGTGTGTGGATTTTCCTGCGACCGTCAATGATTATTACGTGTGTGTTGATTCCATCCCATGTAAACGTGCCTTCACTAGTGAATTGGGTTAATGGAAGCAAATGACGATTGTAATTTAACAAGTGAAAAGTTCAAGTCGTGTGGCATTGCCACTACTGTGAAGACTGTGGACATGCTGTATGTGAAATGGATACCATTTTCTGCTTTTAATGTCCGCCATACTCGTGTTCCTGCGACATTCATACAGAAAGTTGCCATGTGCTGGTAGTATGTCTATGCTGCATCACATTAACAATGCGTTGGTGTTACTTCACAGGTTTTTGAACAACACATTCAGCAGGAAAAAGGGAATTCAGAAGAATATGTTTCACAAAATGTGCTGAAAACTCTCGTAACCTCTACGGTCAGGAACTGAACGTGTCGGAAAGCATCGATGGTATACTTCAATAGCAGTAGGACCACTATCATCGCAGAATCCATATTCTTCATTAGTGCAGATGTGTGGCATTTTACCTCGTGCGTGTACAAAGAAATTTAACTAACACTTCTCTCTGATTCAATGTCAGCCCCTCACATTGCTTCACTCACAACTCACTATGGACAACTGAGCGCTCAGCGGGCTAACTAGCAGCAAAAGGCTATCCTGACGTAAGAGACTGAAAGCAAAAAGGTAGGTTGGGATAGAATAAAATGTCAGAGAGGTAGGTTGGGTAAGACACATACGTTTGCACCACCAACCCAAATAAAAATGCACATGAAATGTGTTGTATCTCAGAAACCATTCAGAATGGGGCATAAGTCTATATGAAGTTTCTTGATTCAATTGAACATTCCTGTCACATCCCTGAATACTGACATGGAGATGCATATGATGGGTATGCTATTAAATGATAAAATGTCTTAACTAATCCAAATGAAAATAGAAATTTTAAACCTAGGGATCTGGGGCAGGGGTGGGGGTGGGGGGGTGCGGGGGGGATGGCCAGAAGTTGGCGTCGAGTTGTATCTGTTGCTATTATTATTTTGCTATGGAGATCAGCTAACAGTCATTGTCCTGTGAGTTGGATTTCGGCGTTGGATACCTTCATTCGCGTTATTTTTCCTTTTGGCATGCTAGCGATACTGTTGTGTAACATTACATTGTAGTACTGACACTACCATGGAAGTATTTCACTGAGCAACACTTTTTTATATGGAAGTATGCATTACGCACTTATAACAAAACCGTCATATCCTCACTATCACCGTTACAGGTAGGTGAACACAAATGCTATAGAGATGATTCATTATTTGTGATCGAGGCTAAGTAGCCTGGCTATTGCAGTAAACATGGAATGCTAAGCCTCATATATTACTATCTGCTATGCTCCACTTGATATGAAGTCAATGTAAACCCTCAAGATGGTTAAATTTACAAATAGCCTTCTGAAGAAGGAGCGACTAAATAAATTATTTAAATACGATATAAAAGTTAAAATCATGTACAATTTTGTGAAGATGGTAGTTGTCACAGTTTTAGAATTGTTTCAACTCAGAGCTAAAAGAAGTTTTTCACCACTTCCATGATAGGCATAGCACCTGCATACCCAATGGAGCTCAAGAAAACGTGCTGCCTGCAACCATTATCGGAAATATGCAGCTTGCGTTTGCTACATTCTGAGACAAAAGCAGACGACGCCCCACTAAGGAATTAGCCGAATGAGACGGACAATCGGCATGTGTGACGCACATAAGCAAACAAATGATTACTGTTTCAGAAAATTTGGATGATTTATTCAAGAGGAAGAGCTTTACAGATGTAACAAGTCTATAACGTTTCGCTGTACTGCACAAGTGCCGCGGATGATAATAAAAGTAGTTATGCAGTGAAATGAAATGGCACTCCAGACCATCACTCGTGGTGTCTTCGGCCTGGAACCTCACTGACTGGAGTAGAATTGTCTCCAGTGGTAAGGCCCGTTTGGAACTGAGCCCTGATGGCCAGCGAAGATGTGTCTGGAGACGCCCCGGATAGCAGTAGGATGCCGACCTCACCGTCGCCCACCATACAATCCGATTGCCAGCAGCCCGTAGCAGGACCCCTCTGGTTGTCATCCGCGGCAATCTTAAAACACAGCGGTACGTCGATAATATTCTACCCCGCTTTTGTTGCCCTTCATGGCAAGGCATACTGGGCTTATATTTCAGCAGGGTAATACCCACCGCACACGGCGACAGCTTCCACTGCTCGCCTTTCTGCTTGCCAAACCCTATCTCGGCCCACAAAGTTGTCAGATCTCTCCCCAAATGAGAACGTTTAGATCATTATGGGCAGGGCCCTCCAACAATCTCGGGATTTTGATGATCTAACGCGACAACTGGGCGGGATTTGGTACGATGTCCCTAAGGAGGACATCCAACAACTCTGTCAATAAGTGCGAAGCCCAATAACTGCTTGCATGAGTTGCAGACGTGGATCAACGCGTTATTCATTTGTTCAATTTGTGAAGCTCTTGCTCTTGAATAAATTATCCAATTTTTCTGAAATAGTTTTCATTTGATTGTCTGAATGCGTACATCACATCTACCGATTTTCGTCCCGTATGGATAATTCCTTTGTTTTTCTTAGTATGTGCTTATTCTATCGACATGTCTCTACAGATCATTTCAAGCTCAGACTGTGCGCGCGTTGGCAGCTCGGACGTTGCCCACCAAATTAGCGACGTCATTCTAATAGTCAGCGGCTATTCTGAGACGCAAAACATTGGATATCGACCTCATAACTGTCGCACAGCCAGCAGCCGGTACCTGCCCAAATGAAAATCCAAGAGAACTGAGAGCTGCCTGTTTGGAGGCACCATGCAAGCTCGTCAAAACTAAGGTAACAAATCGCTGAAAGTGACCAAACACTAGTGGCTAGAAGTCTTTTGAAAATAACTTAAAAGTGGAGCATTCCAAACGAAACACTCATCTCAGACAGGGCAATACTGAAGATTTGTGACTACGTGGTGTTCCTGAGATGTACACTCAAAAGCTAGGAATAATATTGTCAGCTGTAAGTACTCAGCCTATAATACGCATTGTCTTTAATAGAGTAACTACTGAGTGTATCTGTGCCTTAACATTCTCTAATGAAATTAAGTACGATTAAGTATTAATTGAAGGGCTTATTTCAATAGTGGTACAAGTCGATTACCTCCACTTTTCTGTCTATAATGCTTCTGAAATTAATGAACCAAGCAAACAGAAAGAAAAGTTCATCTCTAGCAAGAAGCCATATGCTGAATATTTCTGGTATCTCAACCGTAGATTTTTCAGCGCTCGTTTAACTTTAGGACTCTGTATCTCAATATGAACAAAAATGGACTTGTACCACTATTGAAATAAGCCCTTCAGTTATGGCACTGAGATCTGAAGTTTACAGTACGACTGGCAGTATTGGACTACTGTTTTTACAGACCGAGAAACGTGGTGACCTGAGAGCTTCCCAAAAGCGAAGAATCGTGAAAACGCAAAATATTAATTTCTTTTAACAAAAAGAAAGAGTCACAAGCCTCACCAAGTAGGGAATCAAAGTAGGAAAATAAATAACTGAGTAATACCAAAGATACTTATCTTAAAAGCTTCTTTTATTTGGGTATGTTGTTAATGGAGGCAAGTACCAGCGAATCAGCAATAACTCCATGTCTTACAGCTTACTGAATCGACCCATACAGTGATATGTGCACAGTGGAGATTATGGCAACTCATAGATGTAATGCATACTTTCCACAATATGTGTGTTGCTACATTCAGCGAGTCGAATGGTAACAAGCGACTGTAAATCACGAGCTACATTATCATCTTACAGAAAATTACCTCACAGATGAGAAGTACTGCTAAAATGTGAGGGTAGGAAAATTATGAGCAAAAGGAAAGAGATAACAGGACAATGGCTGTACACTGTAAACTAGAGGACCAAAGCGCGAGAGATTTCGCTGCTTCACTCGAATGGAGCATAGTCGGCACAAAGATACTGCTTAAACAAGAGCAGAAAAATCGCACGGCATAGATACAAGCAATGTAGAGGCAAGCTGTCTGCAATTCATGGAAGATAAAGCAAAATAAATGTGCTAGAGAAGGTTGCGAAGCACCACTGCTGAGACAGACAAAAACTGTTTGCAAACTGTCGGTGGCTTTGGAAACGTGCG